>NC_086452.1:173112935-173448352 GCF_028390025.1 Pseudophryne corroboree
TGTGTGTCTGCTGTGTGTCGGTACGTGTGTGTCGACATGTATGAGGACGATGTTGGTGTGGAGGCAGAGCAATTGCCGATAATGGTGATGTCACCCCCCAGGGAGTCGACACCGGAATGGATGGCTTTGTTTATGGAATTACGTGATAATGTCAGCACATTACAAAAATCAGTTGACGACATGAGACGGCCGGAAAACCAGTTGGTACCTGCCCAGGCGTCTCAGACACCGTCAGGGGCTGTAAAACGCCCTTTACCTCAGTCGGTCGACACAGACCCAGACACGGACACTGAATCTAGTGTCGACGGTGAAGAAACAAACGTATTTTCAAGTAGGGCCACACGTTATATGATCACGGCAATGAAGGAGGCTTTGCATATCTCTGATACTGCAAGTACCACAAAAAGGGGTATTATGTGGGGGGTGAAAAAACTACCTGTAGTTTTTCCTGAATCAGAGGAATTGAATGATGTATGTGATGAAGCGTGGGTTAACCCAGATAGAAAAGTGCTAATTTCAAAAAAGTTATTGGCATTATACCCTTTCCCGCCAGAGGTTAGGGCGCGCTGGGAAACACCCCCTAGGGTGGATAAGGCGCTCACACGCTTATCAAGACAAGTGGCGTTACCGTCTCCTGATACGGCCGCCCTCAAGGATCCAGCTGATAGGAGGCTGGAAACTACCCTAAAAAGTATATACACACATACTGGTGTTATACTGCGACCAGCCATCGCCTCAGCCTGGATGTGCAGTGCTGGGGTGGTCTGGTCGGATTCCCTGACTGAAAATATTGATACCCTGGATAGGGACAGTATTTTATTGACTATAGAGTAATTAAAGGATGCTTTTCTTTATATGCGAGATGCTCAGAGGGATATTTGCACTCTGGCATCGAGAGTAAATGCGATGTCCATATCTGCCAGAAGAAGTTTATGGACGCGACAGTGGTCAGGTGATGCGGATTCTAAACGACATATGGAAGTATTGCCGTATAAAGGGGAGGAATTATTTGGCGTCGGTCTATCGGATCTGGTGGCCACGGCAACTGCCGGAAAATCCACCTTTTTACCTCAGACCCCCTCCCAACAGAAAAAGACACCGTCTTTTCAGCCGCAGTCCTTTCGGTCCTATAAGAACAAGCGGGCAAAAGGACAGTCATATCTGCCCCGGGGCAGAGGAAGGGGTAAGAGAGGACAGCAAGCAGCCCCTGCCCAGGAACAGAAGCCCTCCCAGGGTTCTGCAAAGCCCTCAGCATGACGCTGGGGCTTTACAAGCGGACTCAGGAGCGGTGGGGGGTCGACTCAAGAATTTCAGCGCACAGTGGGCTTGCTCACAGGTGGACCCCTGGATCCTGCAGGTAGTATCTCAGGGTTACAGGTTGGAATTCGAGAAGTCTCCCCCTCGCCGGTTCCTAAAGTCTGCTTTGCCAACGTCTCCCTCAGACAGGGCGACGGTATTGGAAGCCATTCACAAGCTGTTTTCTCAGCAGGTGATAGTCAAGGTACCCCTCCTACAACAAGGAAAAGGGTATTACTCCACGCTATGTGTGGTACCGAAGCCGGACGGCTCGGTAAGACCTATTCTAAATCTGAAATCTTTGAACCTGTACATACAGAAATTCAAATTCAAGATGGAGTCACTCAGAGCAGTGATAGCGAATCTGGAAGAAGGGGACTTTATGGTGTCCCTGGACATAAAGGATGCTTACCTGCATGTCCCAATTTGCCCTTCACATCAAGGGTACCTCAGGTTCGTGGTGCAAAACTGTCATTATCAGTTTCAGACGCTGCCGTTTGGATTGTCCACGGCACCTCGGGTCTTTACCAAGGTAATGGCCGAAATGATGATTCTTCTTCGAAGAAAAGGCGTATTAATTATCCCTTACTTGAACGATCTCCTGATAAGGGCAAGGTCCAGAGAACAGCTGGAGGACGGAGTAGCACTAACCCAATTAGTGCTGCAACAACACGGGTGGATTCTGAATTTTCCAAAATCTCAGTTGACACCGACAACACGTCTGCTGTTCCTGGGAATGATTCTGGACACGGTTCAGAAAAAGGTGTTTCTTCCGGAGGAGAAAGCCAAGGAGTTATCCAAACTTGTCAGGAACCTCCTAAAACCAGGAAAAGTGTCTGTGCATCAATGCACAAGAGTCCTGGGAAAGATGGTGGCTTCTTACGAAGCGATTCCATTCGGCAGATTCCACGCACGAACTTTTCAGTGGGATCTGTTGGACAAATGGTCCGGATCGCATCTGCAGATGCACCAGCGGATAACCTTATCACCACGGACAAGGGTGTCTCTTCTGTGGTGGTTGCAGAGTGCTCATCTGTTAGAGGGACGCAGATTCGGCATACAGGACTGGGTCCTGGTGACCACGGATGCCAGTCTGAGAGGCTGGGGAGCGGTCACACAGGGAAGAAACTTCCAGGGAGTATGGTCAAGCCTGGAGATGTCTTTTCACATAAATATACTGGAGCTAAGAGCGATTTACAATGCTCTAAGTCTGGCAAAACCCCTGCTTCAGGGTCAGCCGGTGTTGATCCAGTCGGACAACATCACGGCAGTCGCCCACGTAAACAGACAGGGCGGCACAAGAAGCAGGACAGCAATGGCAGAAGCTGCAAGGATTCTTCGCTGGGCGGAAGATCATGTGATAGCACTGTCAGCAGTGTTCATTCCGGGAGTGGACAACTGGGAAGCAGACTTCCTCAGCAGACACGATCTACACCCGGGAGAGTGGGGACTTCATCCAGAAGTCTTCCACATGATTGTGAACCGTTGGGAAAAACCAAAAGTGGATATGATGGCGTCCCGCCTCAACAAAAAACTGGACAGGTATTGCGCCAGGTCAAGAGACCCTCAGGCAATAGCTGTGGACGCTCTGGTAACACCGTGGGTGTTCCAGTCAGTGTATGTGTTCCCTCCTCTGCCTCTCATACCAAAAGTACTGAGAATTATACGGCAAAGGGGAGTAAGAACGATACTCGTGGCTCCGGATTGGCCAAGAAGAACTTGGTACCCGGAACTTCAAGAGATGCTCACGGAGGATCCGTGGCCTCTACCTCTAAGATGGGACCTGCTTCAGCAGGGACCGTGTCTATTCCAAGACTTACCGCGGCTGCGTTTGACGGCATGGCGGTTGAACGCCGAATTCTAAGGGAAAAAGGCATTCCGGAAGAGGTCATTCCTACACTGGTAAAAGCCAGGAAGGAGGTGACTGCACAACATTATCACCGCATTTGGAGAAAATATGTTGCGTGGTGTGAGGCCAGGAAGGCCCCCACGGAGGAATTTCAACTGGGTCGATTCCTACATTTCCTGCAAACAGGATTGTCTATGGGCCTCAAATTGGGGTCCATTAAGGTTCAAATTTCGGCCCTGTCGATTTTCTTCCAGAAAGAATTGGCTTCAGTTCCTGAAGTCCAGACTTTTGTAAAAGGAGTACTACATATACAGCCCCCGTTTGTGCCCCCAGTGGCACCGTGGGATCTTAATGTAGTTTTGGATTTTCTCAAATCCCATTGGTTTGAGCCACTCAAATCGGTGGAGTTGAAATATCTTACATGGAAAGTAACCATGCTACTGGCCCTGGCTTCAGCCAGGAGAGTATCAGAATTAGCGGCTTTATCATATAAGAGCCCATATCTGATTTTCCATTCGGACAGGGCAGAACTGCGGACGCGTCCTCATTTTCTGCCTAAGGTGGTGTCAGCGTTTCACCTGAACCAGCCTATTGTGGTGCCTGCGGCTACTAACGATTTGGAGGATTCCAAGTTGTTGGACGTGGTCCGGGCATTGAAAATATATATTTCAAGAACGGCTGGAGTCAGAAAGTCTGACTCGCTGTTTATATTGTATGCACCCAACAAGCTGGGTGCTCCTGCTTCTAAGCAGACGATTGCTCGTTGGATTTGTAGCACAATTCAACTTGCACATTCTGTGGCAGGCTTGCCACAACCAAAATCTGTCAAGGCCCATTCCACAAGGAAAGTGGGCTCATCCTGGGCGGCTGCCCGGGGGGTCTCGGCATTACAACTCTGCCGAGCAGCTACGTGGTCGGGGGAGAACACGTTTGTAATATTCTACAAATTTGATACCCTGGCTAAAGAGGACCTGGAGTTCTCTCATTCGGTGCTGCAGAGTCATCCGCACTCTCCCGCCCGTTTGGGAGCTTTGGTATAATCCCCATGGTCCTGACGGAGTCCCCAGCATCCACTTAGGACGTCAGAGAAAATAAGATTTTACTTACCGATAAATCTATTTCTCGTAGTCCGTAGTGGATGCTGGGCGCCCATCCCAAGTGCGGATTGTCTGCAATACTTGTACATAGTTATTGTTACAAAAAAATCGGGTTGTTATTGTTGTGAGCCGTCTGTTCAGAGGCTCCTACGTTTGTCATACTGTTAACTGGGTTCAGATCACAAGTTGTACGGTGTGATTGGTGTGGCTGGTATGAGTCTTACCCGGGATTCAATATCCTTCCTTATTGTGTACGCTCGTCCGGGCACAGTATCCTAACTGAGGCTTGGAGGAGGGTCATAGGGGGAGGAGCCAGTGCACACCACCTGATCCTAAAGCTTTATTTTTGTGCCCTGTCTCCTGCGGAGCCGCTATTCCCCATGGTCCTGACGGAGTCCCCAGCATCCACTACGGACTACGAGAAATAGATTTATCGGTAAGTAAAATCTTATTTTTTCTGCACATGTGCCGCGATGGTCTTGTGACAGCGGTCGCATAGAGAATTTCTTCACAAAGTGGTTGACAGTCAGGGAGCACTTGGAGAAGGTAATTTGATCAGTAGCAGCAAAAATGTAGGAATGTTGCAACTGTTTTGGGATGTGTAACTGCCTGGGACTGCAATCTTTTATGCATTTACAATTGTTCCAGCATCTTAACAGCGGCCATGCTACGCGGTCAGAGGGCTACTTATATTTTATCTGACGTGAGTGCAATGGATTGCGTCTTTGTACGAAAGCAGCGGATAAGAACAGATGGAGTAATGGTTAGCATTACTGCCTCGCAGCACTGAGGTCTTGGGTTCGATTCCCACCATGGCTCTAACTATGTGGAGTTTGTATATTCTCCCCGTACTTGCGTGGGTTTCCTCCGGGAACTCCAGTTTCCTCCCACAATCCAAAAACATACTGGTAGGTCAATTGGATTCCAACACAAATTAACCCTAGTATGAATGTGTGCGCGTGTACATGTGGTAGGGAATATAGATTGTAAGCTCCACTGTGGCAGGGACCGATGTGAATGGGCAAATAGTCTCTGTAAAGCACTGCTGAATATGAGTGCGCTATATAAATAACTGGCAATAACAATAATAATAAGAAGAAGTACCAATTATGAGTGTCACTAAACAACTCTCGGCGGCTGCCACATTAGCGTATTTCCACATATTTATTTGCTTACATCTCTGAAACAGGCCCATAGTCCTCTCTCTACAGATAGTATTAAGCAAGTGGGGCAGGAAGAAATCAGAAGCTGCTTCAGGTAGAGCCGCCATCAAGGGGGTGCCCTGTGTACAGTTGTCCCGGGCCCGGCCACTCTGACAGAGTGGAGGGCCCAGGCTGCACACACAGCCAGCCGTGGATATTCCCGGTGGCAGCGTTGCCTCTCCACGTCTCTCCCCCCTCCCTCTGCTGCTCACCACCGCTCGCCGCGTCCCACCCTTCCTCTGCTGCTGCCGCCGCTGATGTGAGGGGAGGAGAGCACAGCCCTGCGCCTCTCCTGCCCCTCTGTGTCTTCGTTCAATTCAGCGCCGCCCATGAGCCAATCAGAGCTCGCGGACCGGCAGCCAAGGCTGCCAAACCGCAAGCTTTGATTGGCTCACGGATCAGCGCTGAATTGAACGGAGACACCCGCACCCGCCGGAGACTGAGGGGAAGGAGAGGCGCAGGCTGCGCTCTCCTCCCCTCACACAGACACACACAGGACAGCAGCAGCAGCGGTGAGCAGGGGGGGGGGGGCTTCATGTATACCTGGCACTGAGGGCATATCTGGCACTGGGGGCATATCTGGCACTGGGGGGACATGTGTACCTGACACTGGGAGCATATCTGGCACTGGGGGGGGCATGTATACCTGGCACTGGGGGCATATCTGGCACTGTGGAGGCTTGTATACCTGGCACTGGGGGCATATCTGGCACTGGGGGATATCTGGCACTGGGGGCATATCTGGCACTAGGGGCATATCTGCATCTGGCACTGTGGGGCAATGTATATCTGACACGGGGGGCATTTGTGTATCTGGCATTGTGGGGCAATATGTATCTGGCACAGTGAGGCAATGTATATCTGGCACTCTGGGAGCATTTGTGTATCTGGCACAGTGAGGCAATGTGTATCTGGCACTGTGGGGCAATGTATATCTGGCACTGTGGGGAAATGTATATCTGGCACTCTGGGAGCATTTGTGTATCTGGCACAGTGAGGCAATGTGTATCTGGCACTGTGGGGCAATGTATATCTGGCACTGTGGGGCAACGTGTATCTGGCACTATTGGGGTCATATGTGTATCTGCCCCTCCCCCCATATGTGTATCATGCCCCCATTTTTATTGGCCATGTCCCATGTGGCATTTGGCCACACCCATTTTTTGGCGAACGCGCACACAGTACCTGTAAGACATTTTTCTACTTGCCGGTGACACTGACCACAGCTGGCCTGCTGCTAGTCAGTGGCGGATTTGATAATTGAAACCACCGCCAGTGGCGCTGGGTCCACGCCTGCACTTCCGCGGGCCGTGCCGTCCGAGCAGCAGCAGCACTGACTGAGTGTGAAAGACCGCCCTCCACCGCTGCTGCTGCTGCTGGTAGGTGGTGATGCGGGGACTGCTTTACTAACGTGGCTATTACCACCATGGGGGGGGGAGGGTGCCTATTTTTTCAGTCCCGGGCCCCACAATTTCTGGTGGCAGCCCTGGCTTCAGGTACTTTGTATGTAACTTTTCAAAGTCAGTAAGCCGATCTTGAAATAGATTCACAATCTTACCTCAGGCATTTAATGCAATAAAAGAATGGGTGTTATGTGGCAGGACTGAGACTGGCTGCTGCATTTTGTGCCAGCTGCAAGCGTTACTATTCTATTGCTGGGAGCCTGGGGGGAGGGTTTAGCTAGAATCTACAGGACAAACAGAGAGAACAGTAAAGATCGGGGTAGTGCGCAATTTGGGGGAGGAGAAGGGGGGAGCAAAAGATCAGCAGGCAAGGGCAAGGGTATCTGCATGGGTATTGACACCGGAATTACTGACACAGGTATTGCCCAAGATATTCCAAATTTATTACCTACTGATGAGTATTGCACAACAATATGGTATATAGAAAAGGATTTCCATAGCATAAGGAAAGATACTAACATCAGGGGGCGGGATATAGAAAGACTTACTACGTCAAATAGTGATAGTAGTGAGGAAGGCGGTATTAAGTATGATGGGGTGGAAATGGAGGGAGGAGATTAACAATCGGTAAGAGTCATTCTAGAAAGACACTTGTTTGATGTGCGGTGGGCACTTTTCGTGTTTTGTGTTTTGGTTTTGGTTCTAATTCCACTTTCGTGCTTTGGTTTTGGCTTGGTTTTGCCAAAACCACCCTTTCGGGTTTTGGTTTTGGTTATGGATCTGGATGATATTTGAAAAAAAACATAAAAACAGCTAAAATCACAGAATTTGGGGGTAATTTTGCTCCTACGGTATTATTAACTTCAATAACAATCATTTCCACTCATTTCCAGTCTATTCTGAACACCTCACACCTCACAATATTATTTTTAGGCCAAAAGGTTGCACAGAGGTTGCTGGATTGCTAAGCTAAGCGACACAAATGGACAACACAAACACCTGGCCCATCTAGGAGTGTCACTGCAGTGTCAGACAGGAGGGCAGATATAAAAAAAAAAAGGCCACAAACAGCACATCATGCAAAGAAGAAAAAGAATTGCAATGAGGTAGTTGTATGACTAAGCCAAGCAACACAAACAATTGGCCCATCTAGGCGTGGCACTGCAGTGGCAGACAGGAGGGCAGATATCAAAATAAGGTCCCTAACAGCACATGATGCAAAGAAGAAAAAAAGGTGCACCGAGGTTGCTGTAGGCCTCAGCTAAGCGACACAACCACCTGGGCCATCTAGTAGTGTCACGCAGTGGCTGAATGTCGAGAGTGGGCCGCAATTGTTCGGTCCACTGACAGTATCTCCAGCACGCTCCAGTCACTTTTAAAAAAAATCTGCAATTGGTGGACTTATACGGCAGTACCCCAGGACTAATACAGCAGTACCCCTGGACTCATACGGCAGTGTCACACAGGATGACACTTTTCAAAAACTAGGCCCCAAACAGCACCTCATGCAAAGGTGTCGAAGAGGTGTAATGAGGTAGCTGTATGACTAAGCCAAGCGACACAAACAATCCCAACTGGAATTATACATCCAAATCACTGGAATTAAATGGCAAGATCACTGTAACTAATAGTTATAAATCACTGGAATTAATTGGCAAGATAACGGTAATTAATAATTATCAATCACTGACATTAATTGGCAAAATCACTGTAATTATACGTCCAAATCACTGGAATTAAATGGCAAAATCTCGCTATCGCCTGCCTAGTGAAGTGGAATCTAGATGGGATTTGTTACCGGGGACACAATACCTCCATCAATAGTCTAAATACCACTGCACTAATGGCGGATATCGGACACATGTCTAACACCAACATAAGTGTCAAGGCCTCAGTTATGAGTGCCTCCATCGTCATGTGAAGCTGAACCACTAGTCATGAACATAGGCTAGGGCCTCAGCCGTTTCTTGCCATTCCGTGTCATAAATGGCATATTGGCAAGTTTACGTTTCTCCTCAGACTATTTAAATTTCTTTGTTTAGTTCTTTTTACTGAACTTTGTTTTTTTGGATTTTACATGCCCTCTACTATCACATTGGCCATCGGCCTTGGCAGACGACGTTGATGGCATTTCATCGTCTATGTCATGGCTAGTGGCAGCAGCTTCAGCACTAGGAGGAAGTGGTTCTTCTTGATCTTTCCCTATTTTATCCTCCAAATTGTTGTTCTCCATAATTTTTTGGGAGTTATATGAGACAATATGCGGCACAGGAATGACTGGAATGACTGATGGACAGGACACTACCCCTGGTCTGATGCAGCACAACACAACAACACTGTAAGGGACTTGTAGTTGTTGTTATAATTATTATACGGCAGCAGTGGACATATAGCAGCAGCGTATATCGTCACTGGAATGACTGATGAACAGGACACTACCACTGGTCTGATGCAGCACAACACAACAACACTGTAAGGGACTTGTGGTGGTTGTTGTTATTATTACTATACGGCAGCAGTGGACATATAGCAGCAGCGTATACCACTGTGACTGCCTCGTCACTGGAATGGCTGATGAGACAGGACACTACCACTGGTATGATGAAGCACAAACACAGCAACACTGTAAGGGACTTGTTGTTGTTGTTGTTGTTGTTGTTGTTGTTGTTCTTATTATTAATATACGGCAGCAGTGGACATATAGCAGCAGTGTATACTACTGTGACTGCCTCGTCACTGGAATGACTGATGAGACAGGACACTACCACTGGTCTGATGCAGCACAACACAACAACACTGTAAGGGACTTGTGGTTGTTGTTATAATTATTATACGGCAGCAGTGGACATATAGCAGCAGCGTATATCGTCACTGGAATGACTGATGAACAGGACACTACCACTGGTCTGATGCAGCACAACACAACAACACTGTAAGGGACTTGTGGTTGTTGTTATTATTATTATACGGCAGCAGTGGACATATAGCAGCAGCGTATATCGTCACTGGAATGGCTGATGAGACAGGACACTACCACTGGTATGATGCAGCAAAAACACAGCAACACTGTAAGGGACTTGTTGTTGTTGTTCTTATTATTATAATACTGTAGCAGTGGACATATAGCAGCAATGTATACCACTGTGACTGCCTGGTCACTGGAATGACTGATGAGACAGGACACTACCACTGGTCTGATGCAGCACAACACAACACCACTTTATACAGCTACACTGGATATATGGCAACAGAGGACACCAACACTGTGACTGGCTCGACTGATGCAGCACAATACACTGACTACACTGGACGGGACAGCACAACACAGAACCATTTTATACAGCAACACTGGATATATGGCAGCAGAGGACACCAACACTGTGACTGATGCAGCACAATACACTGACTACACTGGACTGGACAGCACAACACAGAACCATTTTATACAGCTACACTGGATATATGGCAACAGAGGACACCAACACTGTGACTGGCTGAACTGATGCAGCACAATACACTGACTACACTGGACTGGACACTGTAAGGGACTTGTTGTTGTTGTTGTTGTTGTTGTTGTTGTTGTTGTTGTTGTTGTTCTTATTATTATTATACGGCAGCAGTGGAAATATAGCAGCAGTGTATACCACTGTGACTGCCTCGTCACTGGAATGACTGATGAGACAGGACACTACCACTGGTCTGATGCAGCACAACACAGCACCACTTTATATAGCTACACTGGATATATGGCAGCAGAGGACACCAACACTGTGACTACACTGGACTGGACTGAGCAGCACAACACAGCACAAGACTCACCACCCCACTTTCCTGCCCCCACACAGACACTGAACACTGAGGTCACATCCTCTCAATACGCTCTCCGAGACTGGAGTGAAAATGTCCGCAACGCGCGGCTCCTTATATGGGATCCAAATCCCACGAGAATCCGACAGCGGGATGATGACGTTTTGCCGCGTTCGGGTTTCTCAGTCAGGCGGGAAAACCCGAGCCGGGCTCGGAACCGAACTCGGAAGGCAAAGTCTGGTAGGGTTTGGTTCTCTGAGAACCGAACCCGCTCATCTCTACTTGTAAATATAGATAAGATACCATTAAAACAAACCGTCAAGGGAAATACTAAGCTAAAATGTATGCTTGCGAATGCAAGAAGCCTATCAGGTAAAATGGGAGAATTGGAATGTCTTGTATCAACGTTTCAATAAGATATTATAGGTATTATGGAAACATGGTGGGACGACTCTCACGACTGGGTTGCGTTTTTGGAGGGTTATTCTCTTTTTAAGAGGGATAGGGCTACCAAAAGGGGAGGAGGGGTATGTCTCTTCATTAAAGCATCGCTTAAACAATGCTTAATAGATACTATTTACAAGGGGATTGGAGATAACGTGGCATCGCTATGGGTTGAGATCACAAGTGAGGGCACTGAAGCAAAGAAACTAGTAATTGGCACGAGCTACAAGCAACCGGATATTAGCGTACATGAGGAGGAACAACTCTTACAGCAAATTGAAAAAGCAGCAGGAATGGGGGACATCCTAATGTTTGGAGACTTTAACTATCCTGATATAAATTGGAGTAACGATTCATGTTTAAAAACTAGGAGCAGCAGGTTTTTAAATACATTGAAGGATCAATTCTTGACTCAATTAGTCGAGGAATCAACTAGAGGTAAAACTATCCTGGACCTAGTTATTACCAATAATGTGGACATTATATCAAACACTAAAGTTGGGGAGACCTTGGGAAACAGCGATCACTATATGATCACTTTCGACATCAGTTTCAAGAAACATAGCTATAAGGGAGCAACCAAAACATTTAACTT
The DNA here is from genome assembly GCF_028390025.1 of Pseudophryne corroboree. Taxonomy (NCBI): domain Eukaryota; kingdom Metazoa; phylum Chordata; class Amphibia; order Anura; family Myobatrachidae; genus Pseudophryne; species Pseudophryne corroboree. The sequence continues at coordinate 173,124,629 of NC_086452.1, forward strand.
TAGAAAAGCTAACTTTAATATGCTGAGATGGGCACTAATTGGCATTGACTGGGAAGAGTTGTTTCATGGCAAGGACACTTCAGAAATGTGGGATGCTTTAAAAGGGTTGCTTGAAAGCAATATTCACAAATTAATTCCAATGAGCAGTAAACACAGGAGTACTAAACACAAACCAATGTGGTTTCATAAGGAGGTCAAAGAAGCAATGGCTAATAAGAGGCGTGCTTTCAAAACATTTAAACCTAATGGAGGGGAGGAGTCATTCCGGTATTACAAGGAATGCAATAAAAGATGCAAAAAAAGAAATAAGAGCAGCTAAAATTGCAAACAAAAAGCAAATCGCTATAGAGAGTAAAACCAATCCTAAAAAGTTTTATAAATATATAAACAGTAAAAGGTTGAAGAAGGAGAATGTGGGCCCATTAAAAGATGAACTGGGAGCTTTGACAAACGATGACAAATTAAAAGCGGAAATATTGAACAATTTTTTTCCCCTCAGTATTCACCAGGGAGGATGCAAACCCCTATACTTGATTTTCAATAGTTCAATTAAATCAGGCATGGTACCAAAGGATTGGCGCATAGCTGAGGTAGTGCCTTTATTAAAAAAGGGAACTAAAAATAATCCTGGAAACTATAGACCAGTTAGTTTAACCTCTATAGTGGGTAAAATATTAGAAGGCATTTTGAGGGATAGCATGGAGGATCATCTACAGGCAACTAAGTTTATTAGCAAACAGATCATGTCAAACCAACTTAATTAGCTTCTACGAGGAAGTGAGCGAGAATCTTGACCAGGGAAAAGCAGTGGACGTGGTTTACTTAGATTTTGCGAAAGCCCTCGATACAGTGCCTCATAGGAGACTGATCAACAAATTAAGGGAACTTGGCCTAGGAAATACTATTTGTACATGGATAGGCAATTGGCTGGATAACAGGGTACAACGAGTAGTGGTCAATGGGATATTCTCCAGCTGGGCACCAGTAGTCAGCGGAATACCACAAGGGTCCGTTCTTGGCCCACTGCTGTTCACTATATTTATCAATGATCTAGGAATAGGCCTGGAAAGCACAGTGTCAATCTTTGCTGACAATATTAAACTGTGTAAGGTAATTAATTTAGAAACCGATGTGGAGTCTCTACAGAATGACTTGGTTAAACTGGATATCTGTGCGTCTAAATGGAAAATGAGGTTCAATATAGAAAAATGCAATGTTATGCATTTTGGGACAAAAAACACGTTTGCATCCTACACTCTAGATGTAGAAAATATAGGGGTAACTATGGTGGAAAAATTTTTGGGGGTGCTCATAGATAATAGGCTTGATAAAACAGTACACAATGTCATACTGCAAGGCAAGTAAAGTGCTTGCGTGCATTTAACGGGGCATTAGACAAAGGACGAGGATGTAATCCTGCCGTTGTACAAATCATTGGTACGTTCGCACCTGGAATATTGTGCTTAGTTCTGCGCACCATATTATAAAAAAGATATCGAAGTACTAGAAAGAGTTAAAAGGCGAGCTACTAAATTGATTAAAAGGTTAGAGTTGCTGGAATACGAGGAGAGGCTTACTAGGCTAAATATATACACACTAGAAAAGAGGAGACTAAGAGGAGACATTATTAGTATCTTCAAATATGTAAAGGGTCATTACAAGGAGCTAGCAGCGGATTTGATTATTAAAAGAAAAGAACGCTGTATAGGACACGTGGGCACTCACTGAGGCTAGTAGAGAGAAAATTCCGTACACAACGTAGGAAAGGGTTCTTCACGGTAAGAGCAATAAAGATTTGGAACTCACTGCTAGAGAAGGTAATAATGGCAGGCTCTGTAACTGCATTTAAAAAGGGATTGGACAAATTTCTAACTGGAAAACGTATCCAGGGCTTTAGCATTCAGCATATTGACATTAATTATCTGGGAGTGGTAGGAATCATTGCTGTCAATCAGTACTAAACCATTAATTCAGCAGGCACATTATAATATGAACATATTAACGCAGAATACAGGTTGAACCCGATGGGCATTTTGCCTCTTTTCAACCTTACTGACTATGTAACCAGATTAAAGATGGGATTAAATAAATATATAGTGTTGTTATTTTTGCTATTAAAAAAATAGTCATTTAGAGGGTTCAAATGGTTTAAAAATATTAATTTTTAGCTATAAAAAATTACATCGGTATTTGCAGTGAAAAAATCTGAATTAGAGACTTGACGAGTCATCAGCTGACTGACCTGACCAATCAGTATCCAGTCAGTATCAATTAGGGATGGCCATCGGCTGGTTAATGTTTTGTTAATGGATTAATGTTGGGAGGATGGTTTCACCCAACGATGGTCATCCCTGCTCTATTACTCACCAAGCAAATTCACAGGTCACATCAGGGGGGCGGAACTAATTTCTGTATCTCTGTGCCAAGCAGGATAAAAACATTATGGGGCTCTGTGCAATCAATGGCACTGTGCAATCAATGGCAGAGAACTATTGGATCTCCGTCATTGAAGGCAAAACCATTAGCCATTGGTAGTTAACCACTGATAGTTAACCATTGATGATTAATGGTCATCTCAAGGCTCTCATTTCACTTCTATGTGCTGACACACAGACAGATGTGACTGACATTAAGTTGCCCGTCTGGCTCATGCCTGGTGTTACTAGTGAGGTGCCTGATGTGTGTGCTGACACTGTGGAGTACCTGGTCAGAGGAATGGAATGGAGCGTGATGATTTTGAAATTTATTCCATCCCTAACCTAGATGGAGTGCATTGCAGTGGTCCAAGGGTGATGCTACAATGCATGCTATAGATCAGTTTCACAATGTGTTGCCCCTTCCCGTAGTGTTAGTTATGTCTGCAGCAGTGCTAAATGCTGTGTATCCTTGTGTTTATATACTGTAGGTTGTGAATAGTGTCTTTTTTCATATTATTTTAACTGTTTGGGGTCCCTGTTAGTAAACCGAACCTAAACAAGCTTTTGAATTTTAGCCAGGCCTGGATTTACCACAAGGCAACCTAGGCACCCGCCTAGGGCCCCGTGGGTTTAGACAGGCCCCACAAAAAATCCAGCCTGACCAAGATGTTCCTAGAGTAGCAACTACAATGTGACGTCATGATGGACTCGCCTATACCCTCGGAGACCTGTTTTCTGCACTGTGCATGTTAATTACCTGTAATATACGTGTAATGTAAGGCTGTCCTGTTCACTTCCCATCTACCATAAAAAATAAATCTTATAGTGTACTTGAAAAAAAAAGGTGTGGGGGGCTGTCTCCCTGTGTGCTTATACCGACATCTATCAATTGCAGGGTTGTTGGGTAGTCTGTGTCTAGCTTGTGAAATTACCCTGGTACCCCAATAATGTCACTGTTATATTAGGCAGGCACTTAGTGCTTGCTGTGTTACTCTGCATGTCACCTAACCCACAACACCGCCAGCTCATTGTGTTCACACCACAGCCCTCACTGCAGATGCCACCTTGCAGAGACCTGATCCCCAGTACGCTTTCAGATCAGAATTGTGTGTTGTATGTAAGGAGCAATGGGGAAAGGGCCATCCACCTTTATAGTACTAAGCGGGATAAACTAAGGGTTGGGGCATTAGGGTTAATTTAGAGGTTTGGGTATTAGGGATATGGCATTAGGGCTGGTATAGCAGTTTGGGTTAGGATATTAGGGTTAGTTTAGAGGTTTTGATTAAGGACAGGGTATTAGGGTTGTGTAGGACTTAGCATATTGAGTTTGGGGTTAGGGTATTGGGGTTATGGTTAGGGTGAGATTTGGAGTTAGGAATGAGCTACGGTCAGGATTAGGGTAAGGATGATATGCGTCCTGGATTTACAGATCTAAATATCTTTGTGTAGATTCAGGTCCAAGCCCAGAGTATACAGTTTTCAACTGCTGTATAAGGTGGAATTGCAGTCTCCTTTATACACTTATCCATAACACCTAGATACTGTCGACTCCAAGAAGTACAAGGTCCTGAACCAATAATCCTAAGAATGCAGCCTATTGACTTTTAACGACTAGTGACAATCTTGTTAAGCAATGTTCTTTGATAAGATGAGAAATGTGTGGAGATACAAAATTGTTTTATCCACTGTATGTGGGGGCAGTTGGTTTACATTAAATGTGACACAGGTTTCCAATCTATTTCCAAAAGACCTAGGGCCTGATTCAGATATGTACGCAGTGCAGATGTTCATGCAACTAAGCAATCGCACGACATATGCACCACGGTACTTTTGTGATGCCGCTGGCAACCGCAATGGATTATTGAAGGAGGGGGGCCCAAAACCGGTATCTTGCCTAGGGCAAGTGACTTCCTTACATATAAGACTCTGGACACTGCCAAACATATTTCCAATCTCTCATCTCTGCTCAAGCCTCTAACCCCAAGCAACTTTTTAATACATTTAAATCACTTCTTGTCCCTCCCTCACCCAACCCACCAGCCACTATCAGTGCGCAAGATCTTTCTTCCTATTTCAAGAGCAAGATTGATAAGATCCAAAATGAAATGGCCTGCTCAATTCCCTTCCTGAACCCTCTAACACCTTCTCTTCATTTGATCGCACAAATGAAGATGAAGTATCTGCCCTCTTCTCATCTGCCTTCCCTACTACCTCTCCCCTTGACTCTATACCCTCACAATTTAGTAAATCTCTGTCTGCAGTGCTCATCCCAACCTTACCTAAAATCTGTTATCTCTCTCTGTCTAATGGTATCTTTCCTTCTCTGTACAAGCATGCAGTGATTACTCCCATTTTGAAAAAACTAAATTCTGACCCTAACTCTCTCTCAAACTACCACCCATCTCTCAGCTCCCATGCTCCTCCAAGCTACTTGAGAGACTTGCCTACACTCACCTCACACACTTTCTTAACTCCTACAGCTTACTGGACCCATTTCAGTCAGGATTTCGTGCCCAACACTCCTCAGACAACACCGACTAAGGTAATGAATGATTTGGTCACTGATAATTCTAAAGGCCATTACTCACTACTTATTCTCCTTGATCTCTCTGCTGCTTTTGACACTGTTGATCACTCTCTTCTCATACAAACACTACAATCCCTAGGTCTTCAGCACACAGCCCTTTCTTGCTTCTCATACTACTTATCTAACCGCTCCTTCAGTGTTCATTTCTCTGATTCCCCCTCCTCTTCGCTACATCTCTCCCTTAGAGTACCACAAGGCTCAGTCTTAGGTCCTCTGCTTTTCTTTATCTATACCACATTTCTTGGCAAACTAATCAACTCTTTTGGATTTCAGTATCATCTGTACGCAGATGAAACTCAAATCTACCTATCCTCCCCATATTTGTCACCATCTGTATTGGGCCGTGTCACTGAATGCCTTTTTGCCATTTCATCTTGGATGACATCTTGCCACCTGAAACCTAATATTTGCAAAACAGAATTAATTATATTACCAACAGTAGTTACCATCCTGATATCTCTATCACTCTTGATACAGTAACTCAGCAATCTACCCCACAAGCTCGCTGCCTAGGTATCATTCTTGACTCTGAACTGTCCATTGTTCCCCACATTCAATCTGTCTCAAGATCATGTTACATACAGTACATCTAAGAAACATATCCAAAATACGACCATATCTTACACAAAACACAGCAAAAACTCTAATCTATGCTCTCATTATCTCCCACATTGATGAATAATTGTAATAGCATCCTGACCGGTGTTCCCAAACATAGGCTCTCACCGCTACAATCCATTTTGAATGCAGCTGCGAGGCTAATCTTCCTCGCTAGATGTTCATCGTCTGCAGATGATCTGCTCTCTGTCAGTCCCTCCATTGGTTACCGGTATTCTACCGTATTAAATATAAAATACTTTTACTTACATACAAGGCTATTACCCGAACTGCACCAACATACATATCTTCACTCATCTCAAAAAATCTCCCTTCCCGACCTCTCCGCTCTGCACAAGATCTGCGTCTCTTATCCACACGTATTACTTGTTCACACTCAAAATTACAGGACTTTATCCGGGCTTCAACCTCTCTGTGGAATGCCCTACCACGCACAATAAGACTCACCTCTAGTCTCCAAACCTTTAAAAGTTCCCTGAATCTCACCTCTTCAGACAAGCCTATCAAAGTCCAGACCCACCCGCATAACCTTCAGTGCTCCCCTATCTAATTACATCCTCTCTGTACAGTACACATAACCTCACATATCTTGTCTTTCTTTACTCTCACTCCCTCCTGACCCTTGGTCAACATTGCTGGGTGATCGTATCATACAACCCATTAAGAACCTAACAATCTGGTGGACCATTATGCAATAGGTAGCATCTATCCCTGTGTATCAATGCCGATTTCCCTATAGATTGTAAGCTTGCGAGCAGGGCCTTCCTACCTCTATGTCTGTCTGTTTTTACCCAGTTTTGTTCTATTACTGTTATTCTAATTGTAAAGCGCAACAGAATATGCTGTGCTATATAAGAAACTGTTAATAAATAAATCAATCAATATGGCCCCATGAGGTCTAAATCCAGCTCTGATGTTAGCCATACCTGTATGAGTAACCTTAGGCAGGCTCTGGTTCCCAGGTAAACAAATGAATAATAGTTTTGTGGATAATTATTAGAGATGTGCACTTGAAATTTTTCGGGTTTTGTGTTTTGGTTTTGGGTTCGGTTCCGCGGCCGTGTTTTGGGTTCGACCGCGTTTTGGCAAAACCTCACCGAATTTTTTTTGTCGGATTCGGGTGTGTTTTGGATTCGGGTGTTTTTTTCAAAAAACACTAAAAAACAGCTTAAATCATAGAATTTGGGGGTCATTTTGATCCCAAAGTATTATTAACCTCAAAAACCATAATTTCCACTCATTTTCAGTCTATTCTGAACACCTCACACCTCACAATATTATTTTTAGTCCTAAAATTTGCACCGATGTCGCTGGATGACTAAGCAAAGCGACCCTAGTGGCCGACACAAACACCTGGCCCATCTAGGAGTGGCACTGCAGTGTCACGCAGGATGGCCCTTCCAAAAAACACTCCCCAAACAGCACATGATGCAAAGAAAAAAAGAGGCGCAATGAGGTAGCTGTGTGAGTAAGCTAAGCGACCCTAGTGGCCTACACAAACACCTGGCCCATCTAGGAGTGGCACTGCAGTGTCACGCAGGATGGCCCTTCCAAAAAACACTCCCCAAACAGCACATGATGCAAAGAAAAAAAGAGGCGCAATGAGGTAGCTGTGTGAGTAAGCTAAGCGACCCTAGTGGCCGACACAAACACCTGGCCCATCTAGGAGTGGCACTGCAGTGTCACGCAGGATGGCCCTTCCAAAAAACACTCCCCAAACAGCACATGACGCAAAGAAAAAAAGAGGCGCAATGAGGTAGCTGTGTGAGTAAGCTAAGCGTCCCTAGTGGCCGACACAAACACCTGGCCCATCTAGGAGTGGCACTGCAGTGTCACGCAGGATGGCCCTTCCAAAAAACACTCCCCAAACAGCACATGACGCAAAGAAAAAAAGAGGCGCAATGAGGTAGCTGTGTGAGTAAGCTAAGCGACCCTAGTGGCCGACACAAACACCTGGCCCATCTAGGAGTGTCACTGCAGTGTCACGCAGGATGGCCCTTCCAAAAAACACTCCCCAAACAGCACATGACGCAAAGAAAAAAAGAGGCGCAATGAGGTAGCTGTGTGAGTAAGATAAGCGACCCTAGTGGCCGACACAAACACCTGGCCCATCTAGGAGTGGCACTGCAGTGTCACGCAGGATGGCCCTTCCAAAAAACACTCCCCAAACAGCACATGACGCAAAGAAAAAAAGAGGCGCAATGAGGTAGCTGTGTGAGTAAGCTAAGCGACCCTAGTGGCCGACACAAACACCTGGCCCATCTAGGAGTGGCACTGCAGTGTCACGCAGGATGGCCCTTCCAAAAAACACTCCCCAAACAGCACATGACGCAAAGAAAAAAAGAGGCGCAATGAGGTAGCTGTGTGAGTAAGATAAGCGACCCTAGTGGCCGACACAAACACCTGGCCCATCTAGGAGTGGCACTGCAGTGTCACGCAGGATGGCCCTTCCAAAAAACACTCCCCAAACAGCACATGATGCAAAGAAAAAAAGAGGCGCAATGAGGTAGCTGTGTGAGTAAGCTAAGCGACCCTAGTGGCCGACACAAACACCTGGCCCATCTAGGAGTGGCACTGCAGTGTCACGCAGGATGGCCCTTCCAAAAAACACTCCCCAAACAGCACATGACGCAAAGAAAAAAAGAGGCGCAATAAGATAGCTGTGTGAGTAAGCTAAGCGACCCTAGTGGCCGACACAAACACCTGGCCCATCTAGGAGTGGCACTGCAGTGTCACGCAGGATGGCCCTTCCAAAAAACACTCCCCAAACAGCACATGACGCAAAGAAAAAAAGAGGCGCAATGAGGTAGCTGTGTGAGTAAGCTAAGCGACCCTAGTGGCCGACACAAACACCTGGCCCATCTAGGAGTGGCACTGCAGTGTCACGCAGGATGGCCCTTCCAAAAAACACTCCCCAAACAGCACATGACGCAAAGAAAAAAAGAGGCGCAATGAGGTAGCTGTGTGAGTAAGATAAGCGACCCTAGTGGCCGACACAAACACCTGGCCCATCTAGGAGTGGCACTGCAGTGTCACGCAGGATGGCCCTTCCAAAAAACACTCCCCAAACAGCACATGACGCAAAGAAAAATTAAAGAAAAAAGAGGTGCAAGATGGAATTGTCCTTGGGCCCTCCCACCCACCCTTATGTTGTATAAACAGGACATGCACACTTTAACCAACCCATCATTTCAGTGACAGGGTCTGCCACACGACTGTGACTGAAATGACGGGTTGGTTTGGACCCCCACCAAAAAAGAAGCAATTAATCTCTCCTTGCACAAACTGGCTCTACAGAGGCAAGATGTCCACCTCATCATCATCCTCCGATATATCACCGTGTACATCCCCCTCCTCACAGATTATCATTTCGTCCCCACTGGAATCCACCATCTCAGCTCCCTGTGTACTTTGTGGAGGCAATTGCTGCTGGTCAATGTCTCCACGGAGGAATTGATTATAATTCATTTTAATGAACATCATCTTCTCCACATTTTCTGGAAGTAACCTCGTACGCCGATTGCTGACAAGGTGAGCGGCGGCACTAAACACTCTTTCGGAGTACACACTTGTGGGAGGGCAACTTAGGTAGAATAAAGCCAGTTTGTGCAAGGGCCTCCAAATTGCCTCTTTTTCCTGCCAGTATAAGTACGGACTGTCTGACGTGCCTACTTGGATGCGGTCACTCATATAATCCTCCACCATTCTTTCATTGGGGAGAGAATCATATGCAGTGACAGTAGACGACATGTCCGTAATCGTTGGCAGGTCCTTCAGTCCGGACCAGATGTCAGCATCAGCAGTCGCTCCAGACTGCCCTGCATCACCGCCAGCGGGTGGGCTCGGAATTCTGAGCCTTTTCCTCGCATCCCCAGTTGCGGGAGAATGTGAAGGAGGAGATGTTGACAGGTCGCGTTCCGCTTGACTTGACAATTTTCTCACCAGCAGGTCTTTGAACCCCAGCAGACTTGTGTCTGCCGGAAAGAGAGATCCAAGGTAGGTTTTAAATCTAGGATCGAGCACGGTGGCCAAAATGTAGTGATCTGATTTCAACAGATTGACCACCCGTGAATCCTTGTTAAGCGAATTAAGGGCTCCATCCACAAGTCCCACATGCCTAGCGGAATCGCTCCGTGTTAGCTCCTCCTTCAATGTCTCCAGCTTCTTCTGCAAAAGCCTGATGAGGGGAATGACCTGACTCAGGCTGGCAGTGTCTGAACTGACTTCACGTGTGGCAAGTTCAAAGGGCAGCAGAACCTTGCACAACGTTGAAATCATTCTCCACTGCGCTTGAGACAGGTGCATTCCACCTCCTATATCGTGCTGAATTGTATAGGCTTGAATGGCCTTTTGCTGCTCCTCCAACCTCTGAAGCATATATAGGGTTGAATTCCACCTCGTTACCACTTCTTGCTTCAGATGATGGCAGGGCAGGTTCAGGCGTTTTTGGTGTTGCTCTTCTGTACGTGGTGCCTGTACGCCGAAAGTGTCCCGCAATTCTTCTGGCCACCGACAGCATCTCTTGCACGCCCCTGTCGTTTTAAAAAAAATTCTGCACCACCAAATTCAAGGTGTCAAAGTCAGAAAAATATCATGATGCACACTACCATATTTGCACCTCATGCGTGTCCCCGCTGCGCGTGCCCACGCTCTCCCGTGCGTACGCATACCTGCTGGTGCGTGCACCCGCAGGCGCACGGTATGCGCATTTACGGTAGATTTTGTGTGCGTCTAGCGGGCGACTCGATCGTTACATATTTTAACCATATAATGTATTTTGTAGATTATGGTCCCTTTGATAGAATCTGAAAGTTTAGTTAATGTAGCATGTTCATGAACAAAGAGATCCCTCTTTGTTTGATACGAAGGGTCAGACAAGGGTTATACAGTGGTGTTTAGTATCCATCGGAAGAGTATTTAATTAGCAATATTCCGGTGTTGGTTTGAAGCGGATTAATCGCTCGTGCGAATAGTTATGGACATAAGAAGTTTATGGACTTTTACTATTATTTGCACTTTATTATCCATGCGGCGGGAAACCTAGTTTCCCACCCACCTGAGCAGTTGGAAATAGTCACAGCCCACCTGTATGAATCGACCTATGACCTTTTGTTATAATGAGGAGACGAATTCCTGTGTCCAATGAACAATGAGATTGTAGGGACCATTGAATTGTATTGTGTGTGGTGCATAAATAGACAAGCCGATCTGATCCAGCTCCCATTCTACTCTACTCTCTTCAACGGTTCTCACCACTGATAATCGGGAGCCGGATATCCAGAGGCGCATGCGATTGTTTCCTTTGTGCGTAAGTTTTCTCCGCAATCATATTGCCTTTATTGTTATTGTGAGCCATATCTCTCTCTCTCTCTCCTCTCCTCTTTCTCTCTCGTTTCTCTTAAGTGTTATTGTACTGTTATTGTATTTTAAGTGTAGTTATCTGGTTAGGTAGTCTATGTTATATTGGTAGTGTATGACTTGTATTGTATTATTCTTTTGCAAATAGAACGTTCACATAAGGTGTTAGAACCTCAGCAGGGTGTCTGTGTCTCTCTAGCTGGTACAAAGGGTTTCTGAATTCTAAATCGCTCTAACTGCATTTACATTAACAAGGTTAAGCAGCGTTATATCGCTGCAGTATTTCAGTAGTAAAGTTTTACAATACAAACTCAATCATAGTGTGTTGCATACAAGGGTAACAGTGTAAGCATAATCTGTGTTTAAAGTTTATAAAGGTTACTGTCTGTGTGTATGCTCACTGTGGGTATTCCGTACACCCAGCACAGCGTGTGTACTTTATTTGCGTACCACGTGCGAGGTCTTCATACACAAATAGCGTACGGAGTGCGTAGCATGTGCACATGGTTTAGCAGCCATTACGGCTACACGGTATTAATATATAGCTAATGTTAAAAGGTAGATATTTGACTCTATCAAGTGGGGGCAAGTCCGGTCCATCTCATATCCGCAGTCAGGCGAAAAAGGCGCAGACTTTTATCGATCAGCAAAGGGAGGAAAAGGTAGTATCTTGGAGTGCTGATCAGATGAGAGTCTGCGTCTGATTCTTTTGGTCTGTAGGGATGCTGGTGGAATCCGAAGAAGGTAGGAACATTAAGCTATTGTCTTTGTAAATCTGTTTTTTATTTCTATTTGGTGCCAACTGCACACGCAGATTGGATGGTTTGTCTGTTTAAATAGGTTTAAAATTATTTTTAATCACTCTGCATAGCGTGATAACTAAAAGGGGCTGGCATGATGATTTTTCTTTGTGACAAAAGGTCTGTCCCCCATTTTGTGTAAACCTCATGGATGGGGGAGGAGCAGCGGCCATTTTGGGAAGGTCAATTTTTTTTTTGAACGGCTGATTTTCAGTTGACTCAGGAAATAATCAGCCATCCACTGTCAAAAAGAAATCATCATTTAATGAGTTTTTTTTAATGCATTTGTTTAGTCCATATCATAGTCAATCATAAGTAGTTCAGATAGAGTTTAATAACAGTTAATAATAAATTAAATATTTGATTTAAGAAATACACAAGTAGTTTTTTTTTTTTGGTAACTGTCTCTCTTCAAGAACCTGTTTTAACGCTGCTACTTGTAGGATGGCCATTGAAATGCAAATGACCTGTGGGACTGGTTTGTTGTTTTTTTTCTCTCTCCCAGCAGTGAAAGAAATTGCACATTCATATGCAAATTAGAAGCACTGAATAGGGTCTCATATATGTAATATCTATATGCGTGTGCTTACATCAATATATGTTATTAGATTAATTTAGAATTGCATGTTCATTTGTGTAATCTTCACATCTCACTTTCCTGGTTGCCATTTCATAATTGATAACGTGCTGAGAAAGATTTGTTGCTATTGGTACTTAAAGAGTAAAAATGATACATTAAGGGGTAATTTGTAAAACACACACACAGCTTTGCCTAAAGATACAAGGAGAGATCTGTGTGGTGCTCGGTAGATGATCGAGGATCACCTACATTGATAAACGTGTTAATTGTGTTACGGTGGATATCTGCCTTGCGTACACGTGTCTCTAACAAAAAGCTGAGACTCGCGTACACAACCCAAAGGCCGACGCACGCAGCGTATATTACGCAACGGAGCGTCCGGGTACGCCCACGTAACTCAAGTCACACGATAGTATTATTTTAAACAGGCGAAAAGGTGGCAACGCGATAAATAGCGCAAATCGATTTTAGTGTCCGAAATTTAAGCTAATAGATCCTTCTCCAATTTACGACTCATCTGGTCTAAAGGGAAGAAATTTCTGCGCAGAAATAGAAAGAAATAGAAACAAAAGTAAAGTGTACATGTGGTGAGTGAGTGTTTGCATATATAAGTTTCTACAATTTTTGGGATTGAACCACAGGAAATCATCGAGTTCTCGTGAAGTACATACGTGTAAGTGACATACATGGTGGCTAGGGAGGCATCCCTTGTTAAACATATAAAGAGCATTAGAGTGTAGCAGACCAGGAGGTCATACTGTAGCAGACCAGGAGGTCCGGAACAGACCAGGAGGTCTAGGTACAGCAGACAAAGAAGTCCGCTATAGAGACAAGTAGCACAACACCAGGAAGGGTTGGTGCGGAACCCATATAGGCCATAAAGCTCAGGCTGAAGGAATTCGCAGCTGCTAAATTTCGATTCCACTGGTCGCTCCGCACATAAGATTAGTTGCTTATGTGCTGAACGATTGTACCGCACGTAATTGTGTGCATTAGTTAGTAATTTGACCCAGTACCATTTGCGTACGGAAGGGGTCATAAACGCTATTTGTACATTCTAACGTGATTTGTGTAATTTTTTATTTTTTAAGGGAAGTTCGCTGGTCACTCAGGAATTATCCAACAACCAACAGTTACTGGAAAGGGTTAATGCTCTTCGGATCACACTCGCATGTTCCAGTAAACAAAGGTTCATAGGGGCCCTGGGTCGAGTACGCCAGCGCTAAAACAGTGTGTAGGCATATTGGTCGGCGTGGGCGAGTGAGTGGGGTACTCGGTAAACCGCCACCGTCAGCCTATCTTGAACATCTTGGTTTTTGTAAGGGTTTGCTGAAGACCCTGATTGAAGGTCAGAGGTAGTGAAAGCAACACCTGCAAGTTATGGGGGCCAGTTGTTCGGGTAGGGGGCGATCAACCTCGGTTCGGGTTGATTTAGTAAACCGACCAATCGGGTCGGCAAGGTATGTAATGTGTGAAAAATACGGGTCACACACAGAGGTTTTATGTGATGAATGGGAGAGAATGACTGTACATGACGGGGAGAAGTTCCCAAGAGTAGGCAGCTTTAGCCCAGATGCGTTACTAAATCTAAGGAGAAGGATAGGTCTTATTAAATCAGCAAAGAGACGGATCAAACATTATGATTGTTTAAAATTGTGGCAACAGGAAAGTGAAATGCAAAGAGAGTTAACTGACATATCTGACTCTCATCTTGGGAGGAGAGACATGGCAATGGAGAGGATTATGGTTGCGGAGAAAGGCACAATGTTGTACAATAAAAATGCACTTAGCAACTGTATTATAGATGATAAGAATAATTGTAATAAACATAACAATGATAATTGTAATACTGTTAAATGTACAACTATTAACCTATGCAAGTTGCACCCCATGTTAAACTTCCCTCAGGACTACAAGCAAGAGAGTGAGCCCAGCACGATGTCGGCACCTTTACCAGCAGCCATCACACAAGACATCCAGGTGGACGCGACCAAATCGGTAAAGGCAATAATCAAACCCCCTAACGGAGGGTCAGGTGAGGTCGTGTCCACAGGTACGTACAATGTTTTATATCACGCACAAACAAATGTACCCCATATTGTAAGACCAAAACAAGGTGATGTAATTGAGTTTAGTCCTGTCAGGGTGATCACAGTCCCCAATGGGAAGACTGACGATCAGGGAACCATTCCCGTCAAGGACAGTGCAATGCGCTGTCCCTGGTCCCGGACCGAATTGAGATCAATTATGTCTGAATTCCCTGATCCTAGGGAAGATCTAGTTACATGTCAAAGATTTATTAAAGAACTAGGAAACTCCACAGAACCCACCAACAAAGAGTGGCGGACAGTGCTGAGGGCATGTTTGCCCTCCAGTGTTGACCCTGCGAAATTTATTACTGATTGTAAATTAGACACGGAGGTACCTTGTACGGAGGAACACAATCAGGAATGTATTAAGCAGATCAACCGACAGTTAGAAATATATTTCCCAGCCATTGTCGAGTGGAACAAAATCTTCTCCATAAGACAAAACGAAGGGGAAAGTACTTCTAATTATTTCCACCGGGCATTGCAGGACATGACTAGGTATACGGGTATAGAAAACATCGAAACAAGTGCACCGCACAGAGAAGTAGCAGTATCTGTGCTAATGGATGGTTTAAAGGAAGTGTTGAGAGCAAGGATACAGATCACAAATCCATACTGGAGAGATAAATCAATAACTGCATTAAGGGACTCTGCTGTTGGGCATGAGCAAAACAGCATCAAGCACGGGGAAACAAAGAAGCCTCAGATCCCTGTGGGTAAGTTAAAGGTGAAAAGCTGTTACAACTGCTTAAGGGAAGGTCATGTTGCACGAGATTGTAGGTCTAAAAACACACACAAGGTATATACACCCCCTAGACAACAACATGACCATAATAGTCAAAGAACCAGAGAAACACAGAAAGAGCGGTTGATGGCGATGGGCATCCAAGCATTAGAGGAGACATCAAATCAACCAAAACCCCAGGCCATTGGCACATGGAGGAACTCAAGGATTTGTTATCGTTGTAAAAGAGAAGGGCATTATGCCGGCAACTGCAACAGCCCACATAAAGTCAGACCCCCTAGACATGAAAATGAGCAAAAGTTAGGACACACCAAATTGTAACCAGGGATCAGATAGGAAGAATTTTGGCCCACACTCATGATATGTAGTCAGGAAAGGTGATCATTAGGACTGATGGTAAGCCTGAGGTAACGGTTAATAAATTGGGAGGTCATTCCCTGAAGACACAGGAATGACCGGGTGAAACGTTGTAAATGTATCTGTGAAATGTTTCTTTTTCTCTCCCCATCTCTGACGATTATTGGTAGGACTCAAACATTGCATATCTGCTTGGTCTTTGCAGAAGTCTACCAAACCCCAGCATGACCTATCCGCATCAATGTATCCTGGCCAGATACAGAGGGTGGAGTATGGAGGTGCTGGTGGGAGGGACTGCGCAAGGATACCATTGGACATGTAGATATGACAGCCTGATGAACAATGTTTTACAAAGTGTTTTGAAAAAATGTTTTTTTTCCTGTTGTTGTTTATTGTTGGTTTATGTAATATATATATATATATATATATATATATAAACAACAAGCGAGTCCGGCTCTCCCAATAAAGCAAACAAAAGCGCTGGGTGCCTCCACAAAGATTCAAATACAACCAACTGCAGGTGCGGCACTCCGTGCGACGAAATCAACGGGACACTTACTTCAAGGTGGTGACAACGTTTCAATGCGGTTTATTCGTGCATTTTCATCAGGTCAGATAACAAACAAGTAACAAGTTACTTGTTTGTTATCTGACCTGATGAAAATGCACGAATAAACCGCATTGAAACGTTGTCACCACCTTGAAGTAAGGGTCCCGTTGATTTCGTCGCACGGAGTGCCGCACCTGCAGTTGGTTGTATATATATATATATATATATATATATATGAATTGTTCTCTCTCTCTCTTTTGGTTTTTTCTTGTTTTCTCTCTTCTCACTCATGTTTTCATATTTTAAAGATGGTATGTCACACATCAGTTAGACAAATGGTAATGCAAGATTTTTGCTCCTTACAGAAAGATCGCTGGTTTGGAAGGAATATTGCATCACCGGAATGTTCGGTTGGAAGACTGAGAGACAGCACCTTTGAGATGACAGCAGAACAAGAAGAACAACAAGACTAGAGAACTAATTATCGTAACAAGTTTCTCTCCCCCTCAAACTGTTTTCCTGTACCCCCATTACAAATTTCTCCTTTTCTCCTCCTGTAAGATGGACTTGCCCCAAGAGACTGTGATACGGATTTTCCTGTTGACCATGATGTTGACCAGAGCAGTCTGTTCCGGCGAGAGTACCAGTGAGGTCGAGAAAGGATCCAGAAAGGTTCTGATGACTGAGACGGAGGTGTAAATTTCCAATAGCAACACAACCACCAAGCAAAGGCGAGTACCGGAAACGATCTAGCAGCCATGTTATTTGTAAACATTGTGAAGGATTGTTAGCTGAAAAGAGAACTGTATCTGTAGACTCTGTGACAATGTAGTTGAGGATGGGTGCATCAAGAAATGTCAGTCCAGTTTTAATATCCACATGGACCGGCATCCATTGAGTGACTATCACTCCTTAGTGGGTAATGTGTTAAATCAGACAGATTGTTGGGTATGCTCTCAAGTACCTCAAGGCCATAGCAAATCAGGATTAGTACCATTCCCTTTAACGGTAGGGGAGGTACTTGAGCTAAAGGGTGGGAGACCGGTGGACAGGAGGTTTAATATCTCCAGTCCTCCTAGTTTGAAGCTCCACCAATATCATGTGGATAGGTCCCTAATATGTTTTAACATTTCCAATCCCCGAAAGCCAGGAAATTGGGAAGTGTCATGGAGTAACCTAACCATGACCTTTTCATATAGAGCAGATAGAATGCCTACAGATACAAAACTTATACGCCACATAGCTGGTAGTGGAAAATATTTCCGATATAGGTATACCCTAGGAAGTAGGTCCATGAGAGTTGGAGAGGTATCACCAGGATACTGTGCACATATCATACAAACTGATACGTGTAGTAAACAGATGGGAGAATTAGGGTTAGGAGATTTCACATGGAAGATGTGTAATATGGTTATGTCATACTCCGTCCCATATGTTCTCCCCGATGATGCATATTTCATATGCGGGAGGAAGGCGTATAAGTGGCTTGCCCCAAACTCTGAAGGATTGTGTTATATTGGAAAGGTACTGCCTGAGGTAATGACTGTATCACATACTAAAATGAAAGATATTCACCGCAGTGCCCAAGCTCCTTATACCCACACTCATTACGAGCACATCGTTAAACGGCACCTGATAGAGAGAACAGAGCATCCGGCCTCTGACCTGATCAGTGAATCCACCGGGATTCAATTCCTAATCGCGTTAGATATCACTCGCACCACCAGAGGAGTGATAAATTATAAATATATATCAGCGCTTGCAAATTTATTAGACAATATCACAGAAATGTATGACGACACTTTTAGATATACCGGAAGAGAGCTCCAAGCTTATAAAACAGAACTGGTTCAGCATAGGATGGTTCTTAATTATCTCACGGCAGTGACAGGTGGATATTGTGTCACACTGGCAACGCAGTACGGCGTGAAATGCTGCACTTATATTACGAATAGCACCGAGGACCCGGTCGAGGTCATAGACCAAAAGATGGACGACATTCTCCAATTAAAGTGGGAATTCCGCAGGAGACACAATCTCACCCTTGCTGCTGTGGGTAATGAGCTGACCAGTAGGGTGTCATGGTTGAACCCGCGAAATTGGTTCTCTGGTTTAGGAGAATGGGCTCAAGGAGTCATAATGGATGTAGGGAAGTTTCTTCTATGTATCTTGGGTGTTGTCATATCGATTGGCTTGATATTTAGATGCGGTCAGGCTTTAACGAAGTGCAAACGGAGTACCAGGGTCATGAGTCTAAGGAGTGAGGAAATTGTAATTCCAATGGATTTGATTTATGACCCAACGATAGAGACAATGATGTGATGAAAATGTGATTCTACGGTCCGTTTCTTTCACCTGTTTCTCCTTTTCTCCAAGATAAAAAGACCCGCTTGGAAGAGGAATTTGATGACCTTATATACAGACAACAGATGGATTAAAGAAGAAGTTTGACAACCTTGTACACAAACAACAGATGGACTATGCCATAGACCCCCAGTTTCCCTAGAAATTTTAAATTTACGCTAGCCCAACTTTTTTTGTAAGTCTATGGACATTGACAAGGCTTTTTGCATACCGTTAATAGCAAAAGCCCAAAGGAGACTTCAAACAAGACTTCAGACAAGACTTCAGACAAGACTTAAACCAACAAATGCATATTAACCTCACATAGAATACCACTGCATTTACCATAATTGTTTCTTATCTTCATCTCTACAACCTTCAGGTAATGACACACATAGTCGATAGGGAATACAGGCACAGATATCAGCAATCACATATTCTCCCCCATTCATGTATCATCAACTAAAATGTGCTCCCCCATTTTGTTGCAACTAAAAGCCGAAACGAGCTCGGTAAAGTTTGACAGCCCATCCACAGTCCCGTACCACGGGATAAGAAGGAATTCAAATGTATACTTCGCAATACCTCGAAGCTTGATTTACAACACGTACGGCACAATGATACATGACCCTCCAAACATGGACTCATACACACATGCTTCTGCTATCTCACTAGGTCATACCCTTTCCACACCTTCTCCTCTCCTCCCCTACCCAACCATAGAAATATTTACACATGACATATATTTTTCTCGTTTTTGAAATGGTTTAGAAAGTGGCAGTTATTGGTGACTGCCAAAGGGTGGACTGTCAAAGTCAGAAAAATATCATGATGCACACTACCATATTTGCACCTCATGCGTGTCCCCGCTGCGTGTGCCCACGCTCTCCCGTGCGTACGCATACCCGCTGGTGCGTGCACCCGCAGGCGCACGGTATGCGCATTTACGGTAGATTTTGTGTGCGTCTAGCGGGCGACTCGATCGTTACATATGTTAACCATATAATGTATTTTGTAGATTATGGTCCCTTTGATAGAATCTGAAAGTTTAGTTAATGTAGCATGTTCATGAACAAAGAGATCCCTCTTTGTTTGATACGAAGGGTCAGACAAGGGTTATACAGTGGTGTTTAGTATCCATCGGAAGAGTATTTAATTAGCAATATTCCGGTGTTGGTTTGAAGCGGATTAATCGCTCGTGCGAATAGTTATGGACATAAGAAGTTTATGGACTTTTACTATTATTTGCACTTTATTATCCATGCGGCGGGAAACCTAGTTTCCCACCCACCTGAGCAGTTGGAAATAGTCACAGCCCACCTGTATGAATCGACCTATGACCTTTTGTTATAATGCGGAGACGAATTCCTGTGTCCAATGAACAATGAGATTGTAGGGACCATTGAATTGTATTGTGTGTGGTGCATAAATAGACAAGCCGATCTGATCCAGCTCCCATTCTACTCTACTCTCTTCAACGGTTCTCACCACTGATAATCGAGAGCTGGATATCCAGAGGCGCATGCGATTGTTTCCTTTGTGCGTAAGTTTTCTCCGCAATCATATTGCCTTTATTGTTATTGTGAGCCATATCTCTCTCTCTCTCTCCTCTCCTCTTTCTCTCTCGTTTCTCTTAAGTGTTATTGTACTGTTATTGTATTTTAAGTGTAGTTATCTGGTTAGGTAGTCTATGTTATATTGGTAGTGTATGACTTGTATTGTATTATTCTTTTGCAAATAGAACGTTCACATAAGGTGTTAGAACCTCAGCAGGGTGTCTATGTCTCTCTAGCTGGTACAAAGGGTTTCTGAATTCTAAATCGCTCTAACTGCATTTACATTAACAAGGTTAAGCAGCGTTATATCGCTGCAGTATTTCAGTAGTAAAGTTTTACAATACAAACTCAATCATAGTGTGTTGCATACAAGGGTTACAGTGTAAGCATAATCTGTGTTTAAAGTTTATAAAGGTTACTGTCTGTGTGTATGCTCACTGTGGGTATTCCGTACACCCAGCACAGCGTGTGTACTTTATTTGCGTACCACGTGCGAGGTCTTCATACGCAAATAGCGTACGGAGTGCGTAGCATGTGCACATGGTTTAGCAGCCATTACGGCTACACGGTATTAATATATAGCTAATGTTAAAAGGTAGATATTTGACTCTATCAAGGGTATGTGCAAAAAATGGGACGTGCTGGAATTTGCCCATATTTAATGCACACACAATATTGCTGGCGTTGTCCGATGCCACAAATCCACAGGAGAGTCCAATTGGGGTAAGCCATTCCGCGATGATCTTCCTCAGTTGCCGTAAGAGGTTTTCAGCTGTGTGCGTATTCTGGAAACCGGTGATACAAAGCGTAGCCTGCCTAGGAAAGAGTTGGCGTTTGCGAGATGCTGCTACTGGTGCTGCCGCTGCTGTTCTTGCGGCGGGAGTCCATACATCTACCCAGTGGGCTGTCACAGTCATATAGTCCTGACCCTGCCCTGCTCCACTTGTCCACATGTCCGTGGTTAAGTGGACATTGGGTACAACTGCATTTTTTAGGACACTGGTGAGTCTTTTTCTGACGTCCGTGTACATTCTCGGTATCGCCTGCCTAGAGAAGTGGAACCTAGATGGTATTTGGTAACGGGGGCACACTACCTCAAGAAACTGTCTAGTTCCCTGTGAACTAACGGCGGATACCGGACGCACGTCTAACACCAACATAGTTGTCAAGGCCTCAGTTATCCGCTTTGCAACAGGATGACTGCTGTGATATTTCATCTTCCTCGCAAAGGACTGTTGGACAGTCAATTGCTTGGTGGAAGTAGTAAAAGTGGGCTTACGACTTCCCCTCTGGGATGACCATCAACTCCCAGCAGCAACAACAGCAGCGCCAGCAGCAGTAGGCGTTACACGCAAGGATGCATCGGAGGAATCCCAGGCAGGAGAGGACTCGTCAGAATTGCCAGTGACATGGCCTGCAGGACTATTGGCATTCCTGGGGAAGGAGGAAATTGACACTGAGGGAGTTGGTGGGGTGGTTTGCGTGAGCTTGGTTACAAGAGGAAGGGATTTACTGGTCAGTGGACTGCTTCCGCTGTCGCCCAAAGTTTTTGAACTTGTCACTGACTTATTATGAATGCGCTGCAAGTGACGTATAAGGGAGGATGTTCCGAGGTGGTTAACGTCCTTACCCCTACTTATTACAGCTTGACAAAGGCAACACACGGCTTGACAAATGTTGTCCGCATTTCTGTTGAAATACTTCCACACCGAAGAGCTGATTTTTTTGGTATTTTCACCAGGCATGTCAACGGCCATATTCCTCCCACGGACAACAGGTGTCTCCCCGGGTGCCTGACTTAAACAAACCACCTCACCATCAGAATCCTCCTTGTCAATTTCCTCCCCAGCGCCAGCAACACCCATATCCTCCTCATCCTGGTGTACTTCAACACTGACATCTTCAATCTGACTATCAGGAACTGGACTGCGGGTGCTCCTTCCAGCACTTGCAGGGGGCGTGCAAATGGTGGAAGGCGCATGCTCTTCACGTCCAGTGTTGGGAAGGTCAGGCATCGCAACCGACACAATTGGACTTGTGGATTTGTGATTTCGAAGAACGCACAGTTCTTTGCGGTGCTTTTGCCAGCTTGAGTCTTTTCATTTTTCTAGCGAGAGGCTGAGTGCTTCCATCCTCATGTGAAGCTGAACCACTAGCCATGAACATAGGCCAGGGCCTCAGCCGTTCCTTGCCACTCCGTGTGGTAAATGGCATATTGGCAAGTTTACGCTTCTCCTCCAACAATTTTATTTTAGATTTTTGAGTCCTTTTTTTACTGATATTTGGTGTTTTGGATTTTACATGCTCTGTACTATGACATTGGGCATCGGCCTTGGCAGACGACGTTGCTGGCATTTCATCGTCTCGGCCATGACTAGTGGCAGCAGCTTCAGCACGAGGTGGAAGTCGATCTTGATCTTTCCCTCATTTTGAAACCTCAACATTTTTGTTCTCCATATTTTAATAGGCACAACTAAAAGGCACCTCAGGTACAATGGAGATGGATGGATACTAGTATACTTATGGATGGACGAGCGACTGCCGACACAGAGGTAGCTACAGCCGTGGACTACCGTACTGTGTCTGCTGCTAATATAGACTGGATGATAATGAGATAAAATTTAAATATATATATATATATCACACTAGTACTGCAGCCGGACAGGTATATATTATGTAATGACGGACCTGCTGGACACTGTCTGTCAGACTCAGCACTGCAGACTCCTAAAGTAAGCTACTAGTATCAAGAAGATAGAAAAAAAAATAAACCACGGGTAGGTGGTATACAATTATGGATGGACGAGCGACTGCCGACACAGAGGTAGCTACAGCCGTGGACTACCGTACTGTGTCTGCTGCTAATATAGACTGGATGATAATGAGATAAAATTAAAATATATATATATATATATATATATATATATATCACACTAGTACTGCAGCCGGACAGGTATATATTATGTAATGACGGACCTGCTGGACACTGTCTGTCAGACTCAGCACTGCAGACTCCTAAAGTAAGCTACTAGTATCAAGAAGATAGAAAAAAAAAATAAACCACGGGTAGGTGGTATACAATTATGGATGGACGAGCGACTGCCGACACAGAGGTAGCTACAGCCGTGGACTACCGTACTGTGTCTGCTGCTAATATAGACTGGATGATAGAGATAAAATTAAAAAATATATATATATATATCACACTAGTACTGCAGCCGGACAGGTATATATTATGTAATGACGGACCTGCTGGACACTGTCTGTCAGACTCAGCACTGCAGACTCCTAAAGTAAGCTACTAGTATCAAGAAGATAGAAAAAAAAATAAACCACGGGTAGGTGGTATACAATTATGGATGGACGAGCGACTGCCGACACAGAGGTAGCTACAGCCGTGGACTACCGTACTGTGTCTGCTGCTAATATAGACTGGATGATAATGAGATAAAATTAAAATATATATATATATATATATCACACTAGTACTGCAGCCGGACAGGTATATATTATGTAATGACGGACCTGCTGGACACTCTCTGTCAGACTCAGCACTGCAGACTCCTAAAGTAAGCTACTAGTATCAAGAAGATAGAAAAAAAAAATAAACCACGGGTAGGTGGTATACAATTATGGATGGACAAGTGACTGCCGACACAGAGGTAGCTACAGCCGTGGACTACCGTACTGTGTCTGCTGCTAATATAGACTGGATGATAATGAGATAAAATTAAAATATATATATATATATATATCACACTAGTACTGCAGCCAGACAGGTATATATTATGTAATGACGGACCTGCTGGACACTGTCTGTCAGCACTGCAGACTCCTAAAGTAAGCTACTAGTATCAAGAAGATAGAAAAAAAAAATAAACCACGGGTAGGTGGTATACAATTATGGATGGACGAGCGACTGCCGACACAGAGGTAGCTACAGCCGTGGACTACCGTACTGTGTCTGCTGCTAATATAGACTGGATGATAATGAGATAAAATTAAAATATATATATATATCACACTAGTACTGCAGCCGGACAGGTATATATTATGTAATGACGGACCTGCTGGACACTGTCTGTCAGCACTGCAGACTCCTAAAGTAAGCTACTAGTATCAAGAAGATAGAAAAAAAAATAAACCACGGGTAGGTGGTATACAATTATGGATGGACGAGCGACTGCCGACACAGAGGTAGCTACAGCCGTGGACTACCGTACTGTGTCTGCTGCTAATATAGACTGGATTATAATGAGATAAAATTAAAATATATATATATATATATATCACACTAGTACTGCAGCCGGACAGGTATATATTATGTAATGACGGACCTGCTGGACACTGTCTGTCAGCACTGCAGACTCCTAAAGTAAGCTACTAGTATCAAGAAGATAGAAAAAAAAAATAAACCACGGGTAGGTGGTATACAATTATGGATGGACGAGCGACTGCCGACACAGAGGTAGCTACAGCCGTGGACTACCGTACTGTGTCTGCTGCTAATATAGACTGGATGATAATGAGATAAAATTAAAATATATATATATATATCACACTAGTACTGCAGCCGGACAGGTATATATTATGTAATGACGGACCTGCTGGACACTGTCTGTCAGCACTGCAGACTCCTAAAGTTAGCTACTAGTATCAAGAAGATAGAAAAAAAAAATTAACCACGGGTAGGTGGTATACAATTATGGATGGACGAGCGACTGCCGACACAGAGGTAGCTACAGCCGTGGACTACCGTACTGTGTCTGCTGCTAATATAGACTGGATGATAATGAGATAAAATTAAAATATATATATATCACACTAGTACTGCAGCCGGACAGGTATATATTATGTAATGACGGACCTGCTGGACACTGTCTGTCAGCACTGCAGACTCCTAAAGTAAGCTACTAGTATCAAGAAGATAGAAAAAAAAATAAACCACGGGTAGGTGGTATACAATTATGGATGGACGAGCGACTGCCGACACAGAGGTAGCTACAGCCGTGGACTACCGTACTGTGTCTGCTGCTAATATAGACTGGATGATAATGAGATAAAATTAAAATATATATATATATATCACACTAGTACTGCAGCCGGACAGGTATATATTATGTAATGACGGACCTGCTGGACACTGTCTGTCAGACTCAGCACTGCAGACTCCTAAAGTAAGCTACTAGTATCAAGAAGATAGAAAAAAAAAATAAACCACGGGTAGGTGGTATACAATTATGGATGGACGAGCGACTGCCGACACAGAGGTAGCTACAGCCGTGGACTACCGTACTGTGTCTGCTGCTAATATAGACTGGATGATAATGAGATAAAATTAAAATATATATATATATATCACACTAGTACTGCAGCCGGACAGGTATATATTATGTAATGACGGACCTGCTGGACACTGTCTGTCAGCACTGCAGACTCCTAAAGTAAGCTACTAGTATCAAGAAGATAGAAAAAAAAATAAACCACGGGTAGGTGGTATACAATTATGGATGGACGAGCGACTGCCGACACAGAGGTAGCTACAGCCGTGGACTACCGTACTGTGTCTGCTGCTAATATAGACTGGATGATAATGAGATAAAATTAAAATATATATATATATATCACACTAGTACTGCAGCCGGACAGGTATATATTATGTAATGACGGACCTGCTGGACACTGTCTGTCAGCACTGCAGACTCCTAAAGTAAGCTACTAGTATCAAGAAGATAGAAAAAAAAAATTAACCACGGGTAGGTGGTATACAATTATGGATGGACGAGCGACTGCCGACACAGAGGTAGCTACAGCCGTGGACTACCGTACTGTGTCTGCTGCTAATATAGACTGGATGATAATGAGATAAAATTAAAATATATATATATATATCACACTAGTACTGCAGCTGGACAGGTATATATTATGTAATGACGGACCTGCTGGACACTGTCTGTCAGCACTGCAGACTCCTAAAGTTAGCTACTAGTATCAAGAAGATAGAAAAAAAAATAAACCACGGGTAGGTGGTATACAATTATGGATGGACGAGTGACTGCCGACACAGAGGTAGCTACAGCCGTGGACTACCGTACTGTGTCTGCTGCTAATATAGACTGGATGATAATGAGATAAAATTAAAATATATATATATATATATATCACACTAGTACTGCAGCCGGACAGGTATATATTATGTAATGACAGACCTGCTGGACACTGTCTGTCAGACTCAGCACTGCAGACTCCTAAAGTAAGCTACTAGTATCAAGAAGATAGAAAAAAAAAATTAACCACGGGTAGGTGGTATACAATTATGGATGGACGAGCGACTGCCGACACAGAGGTAGCTACAGCCGTGGACTACCGTACTGTGTCTGCTGCTAATATAGACTGGATGATAATGAGATAAAATTAAAATATATATATATATATATATATATCACACTAGTACTGCAGCTGGACAGGTATATATTATGTAATGACGGACCTGCTGGACACTGTCTGCAGAATGCGTTTATAAAAACACCACACGACGAGTGTTTAACTTTTTCAGGCAGACAATCACAATATACTGGTGGTCAACAGACAATCACAATACTGGTGGTCAGTGGTCACTGGTCAGTCACACTGGCAGTGGCACTCTGGCAGCAAAAGTGTACACTGTACTTAAAATATGTACTCCTGCTATAACTGCTCCCCAGTCTCCCCCACAATTAAGCTGTGTGAGCAGTGAGCACTCAGCAGTCAGATAATGATATACAGTATATGATGCAGGCACACTGGGCTGAGCACAGATATGGTATGTGTGACTGTGTCACACTGTGTATCGTTTTTTTTCAGGCAGAGAACGGATTCATTAAACTGGTGGCACTGGTCACTGCCACTGGTCACACTATCAGCAGCAAGTAGTACTCCTCCTATATTATGCTCCCCAAAATTTGTGTCTCTCTCTCTCTAGTACTATTAGTCACTCTAAATGGAGAGGACGCCAGCCACGTCCTCTCCCTATCAATCTCAATGCACGTGTGAAAAATGGCGGCGACGCGCGGCTCCTTATATAGAATCCGAGTCTCGCGATAGAATCCGAGCCTCGCGAGAATCCGACAACGGGATGATGACGTTCGGGCGCGCTCGGGTTAACCGAGCAAGGCGGGAGGATCCGAGCCTGCTCGGCCCCGTGTAAAAAAAGCTGAAGTTCGGCGGGTTCGGATTCAGAGAAACCGAACCCGCTCATCTCTAATAATTATGAGAGGCAAAAATCATCTTTTCCCACACGGGTAATAAATCAGCCTTTCAAATCTAATATGCTGCTCAGTTTTCATCTGTTTTATTTCTATTTATTTCTTCTAGTTCCCTAATTCACACAAGCTATCTCCTGAGGTCACCAGGAGAGACTTTTCCTGCACCTTTTTTTTTTTTTTTTTATTATTATTATTACCCAAGTCGCTTCCAACAAACCACTTGCAGGACATAAAAGTCACTGGAACTTGCTTCTTTTTAAACTCATTTTTCTGCACTGAGATGTAAGATCCGTCCGTACACCAGGTGCTTTTCTAGAGATGAAGCTATGAGGCCTTTATTAAAGATTTAGGGCCCCATTTGAGAAATCGACATAACCCCTTTAGCACTGATTAAAGGGGATATGTTGCTCAGGGGTGGTCATTCCGAGTTGATCGCCCGCTAGCAGTTTTTAGCAGCCATGCAAACGCTATGCTGCCTACCACTGGGAGTATATTTTAGCTTAGCAGAAGTGTGAACGAAAGGTTCGCAGAGCGGCTACAAAGTTTTTTTGTGCAGTTTCAGAGTAGCTCTAAACCTACTCAGCGCTTGCGATCACTGCAGACTGTTCAGTTCCTGTTTTGACATCACAAACACGCCCTGCGTTCGCCCAGCCATGTCTGTGTTTTCCCTGGCACGCCTGCGTTTTTCTGAACACTCCCTGAAAACGGTCAGTTGACACCCAGAAACACCCACTTCATGTCAATCACTCTGTAGTCAGCAGTGTGACTGAAAAGCTTTGCTAGACCCTGTAGTAAACTACATCGTTTGTTGTAATAGTACATCGCGCGTGTGCATTGCGCCGCATACGCATGCGCAGAAGTGCCAGTTTTTTGCCTCATCGCTGCACAGCAACCGAAAGCAGCCAGCGATCAACTCGGAATGACCCCCAGTATTCAAAAAGCAGCGGTGAAATAAGATTACCGCTGTTTGTTACTGTATTGCTTTTTGCAGGGCCAAAACTAGGATTTTTTTACATTTTAACAGCATTTAACCACAGTGCTAACATTTTAGGTTGGAGCGGTACTGTGGACACTGATTAGCACATGAGAAGCACCAAACAAAGCAGTTTCAATTGCAAATATCCTGCCAGAGTGGAAAAACCATGCATGAAACTTTTTCATCCCATGCTGCAGAGCACGGTCAGCCATATAAATGACCACAGTGGGGTCTCAACAAGAGGTTCTGCAGCAGCTCTGTCCCCTGATCAGGCTTTTATACTTAGCCTAGTGTGTACAGTTCAGCAGTGTGGGCTCCTGCAGAAGGCATGTGTTACATCAGAGCTGAGCACACTTGTCTGAGTGTACCAGCTACCTTCAGGAATAAAAAGAGAATTAAAAAAGAAGGAATCCCAATTTTCTGGGGTGGGAGGATACACAATGTAATTTATCCCTGGCTACAGGGAGGCCCCCTTGAACTCGCTGGTGTTGTACTGTATAAATTATATTAGCTATGCAGTTACTGTATCACACACAGACAGCACTGACCCCCCTCAGTGTCCAGACTGACAGGCGGCTGCTGCTGCTTCCTCTTGGCACCATCCTCCTCTTGTGAAGTTGCCTGGTGGAAAGTGGGAGGCGTTGGGGACATTGGGCGTGATTATACAAAATGTATACAAGCTAAGCACGTGCACAGCTATGGACCAGTACTCGGGGAACGAAAGGGGGCATGGCCATGACTGAACCATTCAACTGGTGACTCCATGGTCACTGACCCCGAACCATTCATTAACTTTCTAGGTAGGTAGGGATTCCCAGGCTTTGCAGGGGTCCACGTAAGCGGTGCTGGGGAGCGGGGACATGCAGCAGGTCCTGAATGGAGGGTGGGAAGGAAGAGCAACCATCTTGGCACCCCCTCATATTTGGCTCCCTGGGCATGTGCGCCACTACTAACACACACATACGTTGTGGCCCTGGCATCAATAGAAGGCAAGAGCAATACAGATAGCCTCCCTACTCATAGATCACACTGCCTCCACACAGCCCCCTCATAACAGATCGAACTGCCTCCACACAGCCCCCTCCTCACATATCACACTGCCTCCACACAGTTCCCTTCCTGACAGATCACACTGCTTCCACACAGTCCCCTCCTCACAGATCACACTGCTTCCACACAGCTCCTTTCCTAACAGATCACACTGCTTCCACACAGCTCCCCTCCTCACAGATCACACTGCTTCCACACAGCCCCCCTGCTCACAGATCACACTGCCTCCACACAGCCCCCTTCTCACAGATCACACTGCTTCCACACAGCCCCCCTGCTCACAAATCACACTGCCTCCACACAGCTCCCTTCTTCACAGATCACACTGCTTCCACACAGTCCCCTCCTCACAGATCACACTGCTTCCACACAGCTCCTTTCCTAACAGATCACACTGCTTCCACACAGCCCCCCTGCTCACAGATCACACTGCCTCCACACAGCTCCCTTCCTCACAGATCACACTGCTTCCACACAGTCCCCTCTAACAGATCACACTGCTTCCACACAGCTCCCCTCCTCACAGATCACACTGCTTCCACACAGCACCCCTCCTCACAGATCACACTGCTTCCACACAGCCCCTCCTCACAGATCACACTGCCTCCACACAGCCCCCTCCTCACATATCACACTGCCTCCACCCATTTCCCTTCCTGACAGATCACACTGCTTCCACAAAGCTCCCTTCCTCACAGATCACACTGCTTCCACACAGTCCCCTCCTCACAGATCACACTGCTTCCACACAGCTCCTTTCCTAACAGATCACACTGCTTCCACACAGCTCCCCTCCTCACAGATCACACTGCTTCCACACAGCCCCTCCTCACAGATCAAACTGCCTCCACACAGCCGTCCCTCCTCACAGATCACACTGCTTCCACACAGCACCCCCTCTCCACAGATCACACTGCTTCCACACAGCCCCTCCTCACAGATCACACTGCCTCCACACAGCCCCCTCCTCACAGATCACACTGCCTCCACACAGCCCCCCTCCTCACAGATCACACTGCCTCCACACAGCCCCTCCTCATAAATCACCCTTCCTCCACACAGCCGCCCCTCCTCACAGATCACACTGCTTCCACACAGCACCCCTCCTCACAGATCACACTGCTTCCACACAGCCCCTCCTCACAGATCACACTGCCTCCACACAGCCCCCTCCTCACAGATCCCACTGCTTCCACACAGCACCCCTCCTCACAGATCACACTGCTTCCACACAGACCCTCCTCACAGATCACACTGCCTCCACACAGCCCCCTCCTCACAGATCACACTGCCTCCACACAGCCCCCCTCCTCACAGATCACACTGCTTCCACACAGCACCCTCCTCACAGATCATACTGCCTCCACACAGCCCCCCTCCTCACAGATCACACTGCCTCCACATAGCCCCCTTCTCACAGATCACACTGCTTCCACACATTCCCCCTCCACACAGATCAAACTGCCTCCACACGGGTGGTTTTCAGTTTGCCGGCTGTCGGGATCCCGGCGCACAGTTTACCAGCGTAGGAATCCCGACAGCCGGCATACCGACACTTTTTCTCCCTCTTGGTGGTCCACGACCCCCTTGGAGGGAGAATAGATAGCATGGCGAGCACAGCGAGCCTGCAAGGGGCTCATTTGCACTCGCCCAGCTGTCGGTATGCCGGCAGTCAGGATTCCGGCGCCGGTATGCTTGTTGCCGGGAGCCCGGCCGCCGGCATACCCTACTACACCCACTCCACACAACCCCCTCCTCACAGTTCACACTGCCTCCACACAGCTCCCCTCCTCACAGATCACACTGCCTCCACACTGCCCCTCCTAACAAATCACACTGCTTCCACACAGCCCCCCTCCTCATAGATCACACTGCTTCCACACAGACCCCCCATGCACAGATCACACTGCTTCCACACAGCACCCCTCCTCACAGATCACACTGCTTCCACACAGCCCTCGCCTCACAGATCATACTGCCTCCACACAGCCCCCCTCCTCACAGATCACACTGCCTCCACATAGCCCCCTTCTCACAGATTACACTGCTTCCACACATTCCCCCTCCACACAGATCACACTGCCTCCACACAGCCCCCTCCTCACAGATCACACTGCTTGCACACAGCACCCCTCCTCACAGATCACACTGCTTCCACACAGCCCCCTCCTCACAGATCACACTGCTTCCACACAGCATCCCTCCTCACAGATCACACTGCTTCCACACAGCACCCCTCCTCACAGATCACAATGCTTCCACACAGCCCCCCTCCTCACAGATCACACTGCTTCCACACAGCCCCCTCCTCACAGATCACACTGCTTCCACACAGCACCCCTCCTCACAGATCACACTGCTTCCACACAGCCCCCTCCTCACAGATCACACTGCTGCCACACAGCCCCCCTGCTCACAGATCACAATGCTTCCACACAGCACCCCTCCTCACAGATCACACTGCTTCCACACAGACTCCCTCCTCACAGTTCACACAGCCTCCACAATGTGCCACATGGTAATACATATCACAGAAGGGGCACAGTGTAACACATGGCACAGTGACGCAACACATGGAATAGAATAATACATAGCACAGGGGGGCACAGAGCAACACATGGCACAGTGGGGCACAATGTAACAGATGTAATAGGGGGGGGGCAAAGTGTAACACATGGCACAAGGCAATACTTACCATAGGGGGGCACAAGGTAACACATTTCACATGGTAATATATAGTACTACAGGGGGGCACAGGGTAACACATGGCACAGGGGGCACAAGCTAATACATTGCACAGGGGGCACAGGGTAACACATGGCAAACGGTAATACATGGCGCAGGGTAACATAACATAGTGGGACAACACATGGTAATACATAGCACAGGGGGCACAGGGAAATACATAGAATGGTGGGGCATAAGGTAACATGGCACCCGCATTTTAGTTGGTGTAAATTGGTTACTGCAGTGGCCACATGAAGATTGCAGGACAGCCTCATCCCTGTATCCCACTGGCTTAGCTAGCTGGCAACATGGATGGTATGTCCTAGCACCTGGAGGTACCCAGGGCCCTATTCAGTCATCATGCTACAGGAGGTTGCAACAGCAGCAGCTGGAAGTAGCGGAGAGTGTTCTCTGCGCATGTCTCCTGCCTGCATTTTGTCACTCTGCTTGGCCTGCTACATAGTAGGCTCTATTTATTATAATTTGCGGCCAGCACATGAAACTGAAACCCTATATATCGCTGCAAGTCATGGCAATAAGGAATCTTTGTTAGCCCTCATGTACCATTGGTGAATCACCGAATCGGACGCCATCCCGGCCAGATCACTGAAAAGCACTGTGATCACATTGCTTCCTCTTTGCCCTCTTAGCTGTGCTACTGCGCATGTGCAAACCCGAGCCACCGTGGGAGGGAGGGGGGCACCACTGTCTGGGCCCTGGTATGAAGTTACACCCCTGCTCAGGGGCGTTTTAAGGAGGAGGCTCGTGTGCAGCCTTCTGCATCAGGGACCCCCTCCTCTCTGACCGATGCACAGGTTTTAATACTTACCTGTCCGGAGTCCCATCCTTCTCCGCAGTGGCAATAGAGTCTGAGCACAGACACTATTGCGTATGCGCAAACCTTTGAGTACACGCCGCGGTGGGCATTTTCCCAAAGATTTTTCTAATACAAATGCCCGCCATACCATCTTTCCGGAGTTTTCAGCAGGCGCAATAGAGTTTGTTCCCTCTAGTGTTTAGACTCTATTACGCTGTCGAGAAGGGATGGCTCCGACGGGGACTCCAGAGAGGTAAGTATTAAATAAATAGGTGCACACTGCACCCATAATAGATACGTAAATGCCCCTGTTGCCGCTGAATAAAGGACTTATGCTGAGGGAAGGACTAGTTTCATTACATTGTTCCAAAGTTACCGCCCTTTTTAATTTAAATATTTTTTTTTTTTATGCCATAGATCAATTATATACAATGAAAACAAATTGTTAGCTTCATCTGTGACTTAAAGGGGAGATGTACTGAGCAGTGAAAAGAGTGGAGAAGTTGCCCATGGAAACTAATCAGCATTGAAGTAACATTTGCAATTTGCATACTGTACACACGAGCCGCTGATTGGTTGCCATGGGCAACTTCTCCACTGTCTCACTTCTCCACTCTTTTCACTGCTTAGTACATCTCCCCTAAGCACTATTGTAATCATTGTTCATGTTTCAACTAGTTTTAGATATATGCCAAGTATATAATTAATATATTCTTATTTATCTGCAATTACTTCTGAAAAAATATACAATCTATCAAATTGTGTGTTTTGTGTGAAATGTGCCAGGACCTGGTCATTGCCTTGTTTCTTTGCTCCTTGCGGCTGTTTTGTGAGAGGATCCCTTGTTGCCAGTGACATGCATGGTGAAATGCACACTGATGGGCTGGAAGCGACTAGCTTGGAGACAATGCTGCACAAAAACGCTGTATGCCAGTATCGGCAGTAAGAGGCATGGGACATTGAGGCTCTGTTGTAGGCTATTGCTTATTGACACTGCTTGTTACAGTTGGCAGTTGAAAGCCTCATTTCACAATATTGCTTGGAACATATAACTTGTTGTCGCCAAGGCTTGCGGGCATGGGGGTCATTATCCATTGCCATATATTTTCAGAATTATCTATTTGAGGGGCGTCGTTTGTACAAAGGACCGGACCAGGAAAGCTGCATGTTAGCATCTTCTGAGTGACGATTGTTTCTGAGTGATTCTGGTGTTCTTCCCACTAACAAGCATAACTAACATACATCAACCAATAGAGATGAGCGGGTATGGTTTCCTGAGTACCGAACCCCCCCCCCCCCCCCCCCGAACTTCAATACCCAAGCCAGGATCCGAGTCAGGCTCAAGTTTTCCCGCCTGACTCGGAAACCAGAACGAGACAAAATGTCATTGTCGGATTCTCGCAGGGTTTGGATTCCATATAAGGAGCCGCGAGTCACAGCCATTTTCACTCCGGCATTGGAGAGTGTAGCAAGAGGACGTGTCTCCGTCCTCAGTGTCCTTCATTGTACTGCATCAGTACAGTGGTAGTGTCTTGTGCTGCATCAGTCCAGTCACAGTGGTGGTGTCCTCTGCTGCCATTTGTACATTGCTGCTGTATAAGTCCAGTCCAGTAGTGCTGTGTTGTGCTGCATCAGTTCAGTGGTGGTGTATTGTGCTGCATCAGTCCAGTCACAGTGGTGGTGTCCTCTGCTGCCATTTGTACATTGCTGCTGTATAAGTCCAGTCCAGTGGTGCTGTGTTGTGCTGCATCAGTACAGTGGTAGTGTATTGTGCTGTATCAGTCCAGTCACAGTGGTGGTGTCCTCTGCTGCCATATGTCCAGTGCTGCTGTATAAGTCCAGTCCAGTGGTGCTGTGTTGTGCTGCATCAGTTCAGTGGTGGTGTATTGTGCTGCATCAGTCCAGTCACAGTGGGGGTGTCCTCTGCTGCCATATGTCCAGTGCTGCTGTATACGTCCAGTCCAGTGGTGCTGTGTTGTGCTGCATCAGTTCAGTGGTGGTGTATTGTGCTGCATCAGTCCAGTCACAGTGGTGGTGTCCTGTGCTGCCATATGTCCAGTGCTGCTGTGTAAGTCCAGTCCAGTGGTGCTGTGTTGTGCTGCATCAGTTCAGTGGTGGTGTATTGTGCTGCATCAGTCCAGTCACAGTGGGGGTGTCCTCTGCTGCCATATGTCCAGTGCTGCTGTATACGTCCAGTCCAGTGGTGCTGTGTTGTGCTGCATCAGTTCAGTGGTGGTGTATTGTGCTGCATCAGTCCAGTCACAGTGGGGGTGTCCTCTGCTGCCATATGTCCAGTGCTGCTGTATAAGTCCAGTCCATTGCAGTGGTGCTGTGTTGACCTGCACCAGTACAATGGTAGTGTCTTGTGCTGCATTAGTCCAGTCACAGTGGTGGTGTCCTCTGCTGCCATATGTCCAGTGATACTGCCGTATATGTCCAGTGATACTGCCGTATATGTCCAGCGGTATTGCCATTTAATTCCAGTGATACTGCCGTATATGTCCAGTGGTACTGCCATATTATTCCAGTGATACTGCTGTATATGTCAAGTGGTACTGCCATATAATTCCAGTGATACTGCCGTATATGTCCAGTGGTACTGCCGTATAAATACAGTGATACTGCCGTATATGTCCAGTGGTACTGCCATATAAATCCAGCGGTACTAACATATAAATACAGGGATACTGCCGTATAATTCCTGTTATACTGCCGTATAATTACAGTGGTACTGGAGTATAAATTCGGTGATACTGCTGTATAAATCCAGTCCAGTGGGACTGCCGAATAAGTCCAGTGGTACTGCCGTATAATTCCAGTGATACTGCCGTATAATTCTAGTGGTACTGGTGTATAAGTCCAGTGATACTGCCGTATAAATCCAGTCCAGTGGTGCTGCCATATAAGTTCAGTGGTGCTGTCCTGTGCTGTATATTATTTACTCCAGATAAAGGGGTTATTAATATTTAATCCAAATAATTTTCACAGGGTTTGCCCTGTGTGGTGTAGAGGTAAGCTCTCCTGTACCGCATATTGTTATATAACTCCAGAAAAATAATGGAGAACAAAAATTTGGAGGATAAAATAGGGAAAGATCAAGAACCACTTCCTCCCAGTGCTGAAGCTGCTGCCACTATTCATGACATAGACGATGAAATGCCATCAACGTCATCTGCCAAGGCCGATGTCCATTGTGACAGTAGAGGGCATATATAATCCAAAAAGCCAACGTTCAGTAAAAAGACCCAAAATAAATTTAAATGGTCTGAGGAAAATGTAAACTTGCCAATATGCCATTTACGACACGGAGTGGCAAGGAACGGCTTAGGCCCTGGCCTATGTTCATGACTAGTGGTTCAGCTTCACATGACGATGGAAGCCCTTATCATCCCACTAGAAAAATGATACGAGTTAAGACGGCAAAAGCACAGCAAAGAACTGTTCTAAGATGGTATCACAAATCCCCAAGGAGAGTCCAAGTGTGTCAGTAGTTGCGATGCCTGACCTTCCCAACACTGGACAGGAAGAGGTGGCTCCTTCTACCATTTGCACACCCTCTACAAGTGCTGGAAGTAGAACCCACAGTCCAGTTTCTGATATTCAAATTGAAGATGTCACTGTTGAAGTACACCAGGATGAGGATATGGGTGTTGCTGGCGCTGAGGAGGAAGTTGACGACGAGGATTCTAATGGTAATGTGGTTTGTTTAAATCATGCACCGGGGGAGACAGTTGTTGTCCGTGGGATGAATAAGCCCATTGTGATGCCTGGGCAAAATACAAAAAAAGCCACCGCTTCGGTGTGGATTATTTCTCCACAAATCCGGACTCTGTCAATCTGTAATAAGTAGGGGAAAGGACGTTAACCACCTAGGAACATCCTCCTTTATACATCACCTGCTGTGCATTCATCAGAAGTCAGTGTCAAGTTGTGAAACTTTGGGTAAGAGCGTAAGCAGTCCACTGACACCTAAATCCCTTCTTCCTCTTGTACACAAGCTTCCGCAAGCCACACCACCAACTCCCTCAACGTCAACTTCCTCCTCAGTCAGGAACGTCAGTAGTCCTGCAGGCCATGTCACTGGCAAGACTGAGGAGTCCTCTCCTAACCAGGATTCCCCCGGAGAATCCTTGAGTGGCTTGCTGCCGCTGCTGTTGTTGCTGCTGGGAGTCGATCGTCATCCCAAAGGGGAAGTCGGAAGGCCACTTGTACTACTTTAATTAAGCAATTGACTGTCCCACAGTCCTTTGTGAGGAAGAGGAAATATGACAGCAGTCATCCTTTTGCAAAGCGGATATCTGAGGCCTTGACAACTATGTAGGTGTTAGACGTGCGTCCAGTATTCGCCATTAGTTCAGTGGGATATAGAGAATTGATGGTGGTAGTGTGTTCCCGGTACCAAATCCCATCTAGGTTCCACTTCACTAGGTAGGCGATACCGAGAATGTACAGAGACATCAGAAAAAGTGTCCTCAGTGTCCTAAAAATGCAGTTGTACCCACTGTCCACTTAACCACGAACATGTGGACAAGTGGAACAGGGAAGACTGTGACAGCCCACTGGGTAGATGTATTGCCTCCCGCAGCAACCACAACAGCAGCGACACCAGTAGCAGCATCTTGCAATCGCCAACTCGTTCCTAGGCAGGGTACTCTATGTAACACCGCTTTCCGTAAGAGGCACACCAATGACAACCTCTTACGGAAACTGAGGGACATCATCGCACAATGGCTTACCCCACTTAGACTCTCCTGGGGATTTGTGATATTGGACAACGCCACCAATATTGTGCGTGCATTACATCTGGGCAAATTCCAACACATACCATGTTTTGCACATACATTTAATTTGGTGGTGCAGAATTTTTTTAAAAATGAAAGGGGCGTGCAGGAGATACCGTCGGTGGCCCGAAATATTGGTGGCCACATTCGACAATCAGCCACCGCATGCCGAAGACTGGAGCGCCAGCAAACACTCCTGAAACTGCCCTGCCATCACCTGAAGCAAGAGGTGGTAACGAGGTGGAATTCAACACTCTATATACTTCAGAGGATGGAGGAGCAGCAAAAGGCCATTTAAGCCTATACATCCTCCTACGCTATAGGCAAAGGAGGGGGGAATGCACCTGACTCAGGCGCAGTGGAGAATGATTTCCATCTTGTGCAAGGTTCTCTAACCCTTCGAACTTGCCACACGTGAAGTCATTTCAGACACTGCCAGCTTGAGTGAGGTCCTTCCCCTCATCAGGCTTTTGCATAAGCAGCTGGAGAAATTAAAGGAGGAGCTAAGATGGAGCGATTCCGCTAAGTATGTGGGACTTGTGGATGGAGCCTTCACTCACTTTGCCAGAATTCAAGGGTGGTCAATCTGTTAAAATCAGAGCACTACATTTTGGCCACCGTGTTCGATCCTAGGTTTAAAGCCTACCTTGTATCTCTCTTTCCAGCAGACACAAGTCTGCAGAGGTTCAAAGACCTGCTGCGAGAAAATTGTCAACTCAAGCGGAACTTGACCAATCAACAGCTCCTTCATATTCTCCCGCAACTGGAACTGCAAGGAAAAGGATAAGATTTCCTAGCCCACCTGCTGGTGGTTATGCAGGACAGTCAGGAGCGAGTGCTGACATCTGGTCTGGACTGAAGGACCTGCCAACAATTACTGACATGTCTATTGTCGCTGCATATGATTCTGTCAGCATTGAAAGAATGGTGGAGGATTATATGAGTGACAGCATCCAAGTAGGCATGTCAGACAGTCCGGACGTATACTGGCAGGAAAAAGAGGCAATTTGGATGCCCTTGCACAAACTGGCTTTATTTTACCTAAATTGCCTCCACTCCAGTGTGTACTCCGAAAGAGTGTTTAGTGCAACGATCGACGTAGGAGGTTACTTCCACAAAATGTGGAGAAGATGATGTTCATCAAAATGAATAAAAAATTCCCCCGGGAAGACCTTAACCAGCAATTGCCTCCAGAAAGTACACAGGGACGTGTGACGGTGGATTCCAGTGGGGACGAGTTAATACTCTGTGAGGAGGAGTATGTACACAGTGAAAGGGGTGAGGAATCAGAGGATGAGGATGGGGTCGACATCTTGCCTCTGTAGAGCCAGTTTGTGCAAGTAGAGATTGATTGCTTCTTTTTTGGTGGGGGCCCAAACCAACCAGTCATTTCAGCCACAGTCGTTTAGCAGACCCTGTCACTGAAATGATTAGTTTGTTAAAGTGTGCATGTCCTGTTTATACAACATAAGGGTGGGTGGACAAGGACAATTCCATCTTGCACCTCTTTTTCTTCTTTGCATCATGTGCTGTTTGGGGACTTGTTTTTTAAAGTGCCATCCTGTCTGACACTGCTGTACAACTCCAGGGGTACTGCCGTATAAGTCCAGGGGTACTGTCGTATAAGTCCAGTCCAGTGGTGCTGTCTTGTGCTGCATCAGTCCAGTGGTGGTTTCTTTTGCTGCCATAAGTCCAGTGGTGATGTCCTGTGCTGTATATTATTTACTCCAAATAAAAGGGTTATAGACATTACTTATATTATTATCCAAATCATTTTTACAGGGTTCGCCCTGTTTGGTGTAGGGGTACGTTCACCTGTGCTGCATATTATTATAATAGCTCCAAATAAAAGGGTTATTATTATCCAAATTAATTTTACAGGCTTTGCTGTGTGTGTGTGTGTGTGTGTGTGTGTGTGTGTGTGTGTGTGTGTGTGTGTGTGTGTGTGTGTGTGTGTGTGTGTGGTTTAGGGGTATGCTCTCCTGTTCCACCAATATTGTGCGTGTATTACATCTGGGCAAATTCCTGCACATCCCATGTTGTTTGTGCCACACACTTGTGTCGCTTAGCTTAGTCATACAGCTACCTCATTGCACCTCTATTTCTTCTTTGCATGATGTGCTGTTTGGGGCCTAGTTTTTTAAGTATCATCCTGTCTGCAACTGCAGTGCCACTCCTAGATGGGCCAGGTGTTTGTGCCCCACACTTGTGTCACTTAGCTTAGTCATACAGCTACCGCATTGCACCTCTTTTACTTTTTTGCATGCTGTGCTGTTTGGAGATTATTTTTTAAAACTGCCATCCTGTCTGTCACTGCAGTGCCACTCCTAGATGGGCCAGGTGTTTATGCCGCACACTTGTGTTGCTTAGCTTAGTCATTCAACTACCTCATTGCACCTCTTTTACTTCTTTGCATGATGTTCTGTTTGGGGCCTAGTTTTTTAAGTGTCATCCTGTCTGCAACTGTAGTGACACTCCTAGATGGGCCAGGTGTTTGTACCGCGCACTTTTGTCTCTTAGCTTAGTCATACAGCAACCTCGGTGCACCTCTTTTACTTCTTTGCATGATGTGCTGTTTGGGGCCTATTTTTATCTACTGAGGAAGTCCAGCATAGGCAAAACGGACGAAATGCTTTGAGAGGAAGGACTATAAATTCACCCTTACTGCAGATGGGAGGAAGTGTTTTATCAGATAAGCTGTTTTATTCTTAATAAATGTACAGGCATTTATGCGTTAATTTTTATCATTAAACTTGTGTAAAATGTATTGCACTATCATGTCCGTTTAAATCTCTTTTATGTGACATACTCAGAATTTTGGATCGTGGACATTTGGTGTTGCTGTATTGCATGTGGCTATACCAATATATGTACAATGCAGTGATCTATTTAAATCTCTACAGGGATCTCTCAGGTGAATCTAAGGTGAAGTGGGTGTGCCTAAACCACATATGTATACTGCAATTAACACGGCTGTATATAGCACACATTTGCAATGTATCATTTCAGCACATAATGTAAACAAATACGTAAACAAATATATACAAGGAGATATATTATGTGCCAAAGTAGGACTCCCTGTAGAGATTTAAATAGATCACTGCATTGTACATATATAATTACGTTTAAACACATAACTAATACAGCTCTTGTATATTAGCCTATGGGCTAATATGATATTGGCTATTGTCTGTTTTGATGATAAGAAACTCCAATATAAGGTTTACTACCAATTGTTTATTTTTATTTTGCATGGAAACGTTGCCATGGGCACTATTAAGTGCAAGAAATATGGGTCTTCTAAACTCCATCAAAATGGCCACCGCAATTCCTATGAGCCCTATGGACTTTCCCCACAAAGAAATTGCTGCCGTGGAAACACACCCCGAACTTGGACTGATGAAACACAAGAGCCCATGCTGACACAGGCACAGAGACCGGGATTTGCCGCCGGCGCATGCGCAGACGCACACAGGAAGTGGGGCGGAAGTGCCCGAAGTCACGTGACCCGCAACCTCCGTCACCAGAAGTGTGGCGGAAGTGCCGCAATTTACTGTTCTACACCTTTCCACACGTTATTTAAACAATTTTGGGACTTAGAAACCACCTGTTTTAGATGTAAATATGCCCTTGATGATACTTACTGACTGCTGCCATGTGTTGAATTCACTATCATGTTTATTTTTATATGAGATTTCTAAATTGAATCACCTGACCAATTGTGATGTCACAACCCCTATGCTAGTATGTAGGGGTATAAATAGGCTTGAGAAATCATTCTGTCCCTACCCTTTGAAGAAGTCTGAAGTGACGAAACGCGTTGGACTCCCTGCACTGACCCCCTGCCTATTTTTAAGTTAAGTCGGATCTCCTACCTTGCATTGAGATTTCATATATTTGTGCTATAGATCTCTTATATATTATATATTTTATAAATTATACAATTTTTTATTATCCTTCATACATTATTAAAACTGGTTTATTTTTATATATATTTTTTTTGGCTCATAAATTTGTATTTTTTAGTAAGCACTTTTCAACAACACAGGTCGCTGGTACC
This sequence comes from Pseudophryne corroboree, assembly GCF_028390025.1. Classification (NCBI taxonomy): domain Eukaryota; kingdom Metazoa; phylum Chordata; class Amphibia; order Anura; family Myobatrachidae; genus Pseudophryne; species Pseudophryne corroboree. The sequence continues at coordinate 173,166,285 of NC_086452.1, forward strand.
CGTATCACCCCCCCCCCCCCCCCCCCCCTTTTTCCATACCTTTCAGCACTGCTATACCAGAATTGCATTCGTAGGGGTTGGCAGACACCTATAACAAGGTTGTGTGTGTGTTTTTAACGGCATCTTTGTAGTAATTTTATATATTTTATAGTTGGAATCCATCCCACAAGTGGCGCTGTATATATTTTCTATATATATATATTTATCTATATATGGGGGGGGAACCAATATTTATCTTGCCTCCGGGCAACTGGGACGAACTTACACCACTGTATACTGTACTAATTCTGTTTTTATGTATGATTTGTTATACAGGCTGTCAGGATTTGTGAAGTTTTGCGGAACCTTTAAAATAAATCACCTTGAAAAAGGGACGATTCAGTCCCGAAACGTTGGCAGTTGTTTGTAGTAATTGTTAATAGATTTTTTGACTACTCAAACAGTCTCTGAGTGCCGCTGATTTTTTCTGTACATCTGTACATATATTTATCTATATATGGGGGGGGAACCAATATTTATCTTGCCTCCGGGCAACTGGGACGAACTTACACCACTGTATACTGTACTAATTCTGTTTTTATGTATGATTTGTTATACAGGCTGTCAGGATTTGTGAAGTTTTGCGGAACCTTTAAAATAAATGATAATGTTGATTATGAGTGAAGATGAGCAAAATATTTGACATTTTGCATGGAATTTCACTGGCCAAATTTGGCCTTGAGTCCTCCCTATCCCATCGCAACCACACAACATAATGAAGTAACCATCGATGTTCCATTTGTATTCACTGACTGTAAATTAAGTAAAATGAAAAAACATTGTATCACTGTAACTTCGCACCTCTGAACATGAGGGATAGAGAAATGAGAGCATTTACTAGAAAAATTACAAGACCATGTAATGGTAATTACTCGATTTAAAATGCAGCAAACAAATATTACATTTACAATATATTGTTATTTACCAGCATTTAATATATTGAAATAAAAGAGTTACAGAACAGCATAATATGCTAAACATCCAGCAACACATCAGAGGTATAAGCCTTGAGAATAATTAGGTTTTCTTTCCTATAGCACCCTCTAGTGGCAAAATTGTATAATGTCTAACAATGTCTAGTTGATGCATTTGACAAGTTTTACTTTTTTAACCAGAGAATCGGTCCCACCTGAACTTCACAATCCAGGTCAGGATCTGAGTCTGGCTCGGGTTTTCCTGCCTGAATCGGACCCCAAAATGAGGCAAAACTTAATTCTGCTGCTGTTGTATTATTGCGGCTTTTGGATTCTATATAAGGCCGCCGGTGATTGGCACCATTTCACTACCGCTTTGGAGCTTGTAGTGAGCGGACATGTCCATGCTATGTCCATCCAGGGGTGCTGTTTTGTCCATCGAGGGGTGCTACAGTGTTGTCCATCAAAGGGCTGGTGCAGCTTTGTCCTCCAGGGGTGGTCTCTGCGTGCTGTGTCTATCCAGGGGTATTGTGTTGTCTATCCAGGGGTGCTCTGTCGGGTTCAGTATGGTATGCCGGCAGTCGGGCTCCCGGCGACCAGCATACCGGCGCCGGGAGCCAGACCGCCGGCTTACCGACAGTGTGGCAAGCGCAAATAAGCCCCTTGCGGCCTTGCTGCGCTCGCCACGCTACGGGCACGGTGGCGCGCATTTTATTCTCCCTCCAGGGGGGTCGTGAACCCCCACGAGGGAGAATAAGTGTCGGTATGCCGGCTGTCGGGATTCCGACTAGAGATGTGCACTAGAAATTTTTCGGGTTTTGTGTTTTGGTTTTGGGTTCGGTTCCGCGGCCGTGTTTTGGGTTCGACCGCGTTTTGGCAAAACCTCACCGAATTTTTTTTGTCGGATTCGGGTGTGTTTTGGATTCGGGTGTTTTTTTCAAAAAACATTAAAAAACAGCTTAAATCATAGAATTTGGGGGTCATTTTGATCCCAAAGTATTATTAACCTCAAAAACCATAATTTCCACTCATTTTCAGTCTATTCTGAACACCTCACACCTCACAATATTATTTTTAGTCCTAAAATTTGCACCGAGGTCGCTGGATGACTAAGCTAAGCGACCCTAGTGGCCGACACAAACACCTGGCCCATCTAGGAGTGGCACTGCAGTGTCACGCAGGATGGCCCTTCCAAAAAACACTCCCCAAACAGCACATGACGCAAAGAAAAAAAGAGGCGCAATGAGGTAGCTGTGTGAGTAAGATAAGCGACCCTAGTGGCCGACACAAACACCTGGCCCATCTAGGAGTGGCACTGCAGTGTCACGCAGGATGGCCCTTCCAAAAAACACTCCCCAAACAGCACATGACGCAAAGAAAAAAAGAGGCGCAATGAGGTAGCTGTGTGAGTAAGATAAGCGACCCTAGTGGCCGACACAAACACCTGGCCCATCTAGGAGTGGCACTGCAGTGTCACGCAGGATGGCCCTTCCAAAAAACACTCCCCAAACAGCACATGACGCAAAGAAAAAAAGAGGCGCAATGAGGTAGCTGTGTGAGTAAGCTAAGCGACCCTAGTGGCCGACACAAACACCTGGCCCATCTAGGAGTGGCACTGCAGTGTCACGCAGGATGGCCCTTCCAAAAAACACTCCCCAAACAGCACATGACGCAAAGAAAAAAAGAGGCGCAATGAGGTAGCTGTGTGAGTAAGATAAGCGACCCTAGTGGCCGACACAAACACCTGGCCCATCTAGGAGTGGCACTGCAGTGTCACGCAGGATGGCCCTTCCAAAAAACACTCCCCAAACAGCACATGACGCAAAGAAAAAAAGAGGCGCAATGAGGTAGCTGTGTGAGTAAGATAAGCGACCCTAGTGGCCGACACAAACACCTGGCCCATCTAGGAGTGGCACTGCAGTGTCACGCAGGATGGCCCTTCCAAAAAACACTCCCCAAACAGCACATGACGCAAAGAAAAAAAGAGGCGCAATGAGGTAGCTGTGTGAGTAAGATAAGCGACCCTAGTGGCCGACACAAACACCTGGCCCATCTAGGAGTGGCACTGCAGTGTCACGCAGGATGGCCCTTCCAAAAAACACTCCCCAAACAGCACATGACGCAAAGAAAAAAAGAGGCGCAATGAGGTAGCTGTGTGAGTAAGATAAGCGACCCTAGTGGCCGACACAAACACCTGGCCCATCTAGGAGTGGCACTGCAGTGTCACGCAGGATGGCCCTTCCAAAAAACACTCCCCAAACAGCACATGACGCAAAGAAAAAAAGAGGCGCAATGAGGTAGCTGTGTGAGTAAGATAAGCGACCCTAGTGGCCGACACAAACACCTGGCCCATCTAGGAGTGGCACTGCAGTGTCACGCAGGATGGCCCTTCAAAAAAATACTCCCCAAACAGCACATGACGCAAAGAAAAATGAAAGAAAAAAGAGGTGCAAGATGGAATTGTCCTTGGGCCCTCCCACCCACCCTTATGTTGTATAAACAGGACATGCACACTTTAACCAACCCATCATTTCAGTGACAGGGTCTGCCACACGACTGTGACTGAAATGACGGGTTGGTTTGGACCCCCACCGAAAAAGAAGCAATTAATCTCTCCTTGCACAAACTGGCTCTACAGAGGCAAGATGTCCACCTCATCATCATCCTCCGATATATCACCGTGTACATCCCCCTCCTCACAGATTATCAATTCGTCCCCACTGGAATCCACCATCTCAGCTCCCTGTGTACTTTGTGGAGGCAATTGCTGCTGGTCAATGTCTCCACGGAGGAATTGATTATAATTCATTTTAATGAACATCATCTTCTCCACATTTTCTGGAAGTAACCTCGTACGCCGATTGCTGACAAGGTGAGCGGCGGCACTAAACACTCTTTCGGAGTACACACTTGTGGGAGGGCAACTTAGGTAGAATAAAGCCAGTTTGTGCAAGGGCCTCCAAATTGCCTCTTTTTCCTGCCAGTATAAGTACGGACTGTCTGACGCGCCTACTTGGATGCGGTCACTCATATAATCCTCCACCATTCTTTCAATGGGGAGAGAATCATATGCAGTGCCAGTAGACGACATGTCCGTAATCGTTGGCAGGTCCTTCAGTCCGGACCAGATGTCAGCATCAGCAGTCGCTCCAGACTGCCCTGCATCACCGCCAGCGGGTGGGCTCGGAATTCTGAGCATTTTCCTCGCACCCCCAGTTGCGGGAGAATGTGAAGGAGGAGATGTTGACAGGTCGCGTTCCGCTTGACTTGACAATTTTCTCACCAGCAGGTCTTTGAACCCCAGCAGACTTGTGTCTGCCGGAAAGAGAGATCCAAGGTAGGTTTTAAATCTAGGATCGAGCACGGTGGCCAAAATGTAGTGCTCTGATTTCAACAGATTGACCACCCGTGAATCCTTGTTAAGCGAATTAAGGGCTCCATCCACAAGTCCCACATGCCTAGCGGAATCGCTCTGTGTTAGCTCCTCCTTCAATGTCTCCAGCCTCTTCTGCAAATGCCTGATGAGGGGAATGACCTGACTCAGGCTGGCAGTGTCTGAACTGACTTCACGTGTGGCAAGTTCAAAGGGCAGCAGAACCTTGCACAACGTTGAAATCATTCTCCACTGCGCTTGAGACAGGTGCATTCCACCTCCTATATCGTGCTCAATTGTATAGGCTTGAATGGCCTTTTGCTGCTGCTCCAACCTCTGAAGCATATATAGGGTTGAATTCCACCTCGTTACCACTTCTTGCTTCAGATGATGGCAGGGCAGGTTCAGGCGTTTTTGGTGGTGCTCCAGTCTTCTGTACGTGGTGCCTGTACGCCGAAAGTGTCCCGCAATTCTTCTGGCCACCGACAGCATCTCTTGCACGCCCCTGTCGTTTTTTAAAAAATTCTGCACCACCAAATTCAAGGTATGTGCAAAACATGGGACGTGCTGGAATTTGCCCATATTTAATGCACACACAATATTGCTGGCGTTGTCCGATGCCACAAATCCACAGGAGAGTCCAATTGGGGTAAGCCATTCCGCGATGATCTTCCTCAGTTGCCGTAAGAGGTTTTCAGCTGTGTGCGTATTCTGGAAACCGGTGATACAAAGCGTAGCCTGCCTAGGAAAGAGTTGGCGTTTGCGAGATGCTGCTACTGGTGCCGCCGCTGCTGTTCTTGCGGCGGGAGTCCATACATCTACCCAGTGGGCTGTCACAGTCATATAGTCCTGACCCTGCCCTGCTCCACTTGTCCACATGTCCGTGGTTAAGTGGACATTGGGTACAACTGCATTTTTTAGGACACTGGTGAGTCTTTTTCTGACGTCCGTGTACATTCTCGGTATCGCCTGCCTAGAGAAGTGGAACCTAGATGGTATTTGGTAACGGGGGCACACTACCTCAAGAAATTGTCTAGTTCCCTGTGAACTAACGGCGGATACCGGACGCACGTCTAACACCAACATAGTTGTCAAGGACTCAGTTATCCGCTTTGCAACAGGATGACTGCTGTGATATTTCATCGTCCTCGCAAAGGACTGTTGGACAGTCAATTGCTTGGTGGAAGTAGTAAAAGTGGGCTTACGACTTCCCCTCTGGGATGACCATCGACTCCCAGCAGCAACAACAGCAGCGCCAGCAGCAGTAGGCGTTACACGCAAGGATGCATCGGAGGAATCCCAGGCAGGAGAGGACTCGTCAGAATTGCCAGTGACATGGCCTGCAGGACTATTGGCATTCCTGGGGAAGGAGGAAATTGACACTGAGGGAGTTGGTGGGGTGGTTTGCGTGAGCTTGGTTACAAGAGGAAGGGATTTACTGGTCAGTGGACTGCTTCCGCTGTCGCCCAAAGTTTTTGAACTTGTCACTGACTTATTATGAATGCGCTGCAGGTGACGTATAAGGGAGGATGTTCCGAGGTGGTTAACGTCCTTACCCCTACTTATTACAGCTTGACAAAGGCAACACATGGCTTGACAAATGTTGTCCGCATTTCTGTTGAAATACTTCCACACCGAAGAGCTGATTTTTTTGGTATTTTCACCAGGCATGTCAATGGCCATATTCCTCCCACGGACAACAGGTGTCTCCCCGGGTGCCTGACTTAAACAAACCACCTCACCATCAGAATCCTCCTTGTCAATTTCCTCCCCAGCGCCAGCAACACCCATATCCTCCTCATCCTTGTGTACTTCAACACTGACATCTTCAATCTGACTATCAGGAACTGGACTGCGGGTGCTCCTTCCAGCACTTGCAGGGGGCGTGCAAATGGTGGAAGGCGCATGCTCTTCACGTCCAGTGTTGGGAAGGTCAGGCATCGCAACCGACACAATTGGACTCTCCTTGTGGATTTGGGATTTCGAAGAACGCACAGTTCTTTGCTGTGCTTTTGCCAGCTTGAGTCTTTTCATTTTTCTAGCGAGAGGCTGAGTGCTTCCATCCTCATGTAAAGCTGAACCACTAGCCATGAACATAGGCCAGGGCCTCAGCCGTTCCTTGCCACTCCGTGTGGTAAATGGCATATTGGCAAGTTTACGCTTCTCCGACGACAATTTTATTTTAGATTTTTGAGTCCTTTTTTTACTGATATTTGGTGTTTTGGATTTTACATGCTCTGTACTATGACATTGGGCATCGGCCTTGGCAGACGACGTTGCTGGCATTTCATCGTCTCGGCCATGACTAGTGGCAGCAGCTTCAGCACGAGGTGGAAGTCGATCTTGATCTTTCCCTATTTTTGGAACCTCAACATTTTTGTTCTCCGTATTTTAATAGGCACAACTAAAAGGCACCTCAGGTAAACAATGGAGATGGATGGATACTAGTATACTTATGGATTGACGAGCGACTGCCGACACAGAGGTAGCTACAGCCATGGACTACCGTACTGTGTCTGCTGCTAATATAGACTGGATGATAATGAGATAAAATTAAAATATATATATATATCACACTAGTACTGCAGCCGGACAGGTATATATTATGTAATGACGGACCTGCTGGACACTGTCTGTCAGACTCAGCACTGCAGACTCCTAAAGTAAGCTACTAGTATCAAGAAGATAGAAAAAAAAAACCACGGGTAGGTGGTATACAATTATGGATGGACGAGCGACTGCCGACACAGAGGTAGCTACAGCCGTGGACTACCGTACTTTGTCTGCTGCTAATATAGACTGGATGATAATGAGATAAAATTAAAATATATATATATCACACTAGTACTGCAGCCGGACAGGTATATATTATGTAATGACGGACCTGCTGGACACTGTCTGTCAGCACTGCAGACTCCTAAAGTAAGCTACTAGTATCAAGAAGATAGAAAAAAAAAAACACGGGTAGGTGGTATACAATTATGGATGGACGAGCGACTGCCGACACAGAGGTAGCTACAGCCGTGGACTACCGTACTGTGTCTGCTGCTAATATAGACTGGATGATAATGAGATAAAATTAAAATATATATATATCACACTAGTACTGCAGCCGGACAGGTATATATTATGTAATGACGGACCTGCTGGACACTGTCTGTCAGCACTGCAGACTCCTAAAGTAAGCTACTAGTATCAAGAAGATAGAAAAAAAAAAACCACGGGTAGGTGGTATACAATTATGGATGGACGAGCGACTGCCGACACAGAGGTAGCTACAGCCGTGGACTACCGTACTGTGTCTGCTGCTAATATAGACTGGATGATAATGAGATAAAATTAAAATATATATATATCACACTAGTACTGCAGCCGGACAGGTATATATTATGTAATGACGGACCTGCTGGACACTGTCTGCAGAATGCGTTTATAAAAACACCACACGACGAGTGTTTAACTTTTTCAGGCAGACAATCACAATATACTGGTGGTCAGCAGACAATCACAATACTGGTGGTCAGTGGTCACTGGTCAGTCACACTGGCAGTGGCACTCTGGCAGCAAAAGTGTGCACTGTACTTAAAATATGTACTCCTGCTATAACTGCTCCCCAGTCTCCCCCACAATTAAGCTGTGTGAGCAGTGAGCACTCAGCACAGTCAGATAATGATATACAGTATTACATATGATGCAGCACACTGGGCTGAGCACAGATATGGTATGTGACTGTGTCACACTGTTTATCGTTTTTTTTCAGGCAGAGAACGGATTAATTAAACTGGTGGTCACTGGTCACACTACCAGCAGCAAGTAGTACTCCTCCTAATAATATGCTCCCCAAAATTTGTGTCTCTCTCTAGTACTCTAGTCTAAACGGAGAGGACGCCAGCCACGTCCTCTCCCTATCAATCTCAATGCACGTGTGAAAATGGCGGCGACGCGCGGCACCTTATATAGAATCCGAGTCTCGCGATAGAATACGAGCCTCGCGAGAATCCGACAGCGGGATGATGACGTTCGGGCGCGCTCGGGTTAACCGAGCAAGGCGGGAAGATCCGAGTCGCTCGGCCCCGTGTAAAAAAACCTGAAGTTCGGGCGGGTTCGGATTCCGAGGAACCGAACCCGCTCATCTCTAATTCCGACGCCGGTATACTGTGCGCCGGAATCCCGTCAGTCGGCATACTGAAGACCACCCGCTCTGTCAATCTAGGGGTGCAACCCCAGTGTAAAAAAAAATAAAGGCAAAAAAATTTTTTACATCAAAATATATAATTAGTTATTTTTGTGCTATACCTCAGTGTATTATACTATTATTTTTCTGTGACACTGCTGGTTAGACCGCAATGTATCATACATGTATTGTGACACTGTGGTCCGTCCCCATAAGTGCTTTAGTGTACATAAAGGGGGAATGTGTCTGACAAGGGACTGCTATCCTAGGCACCGATTCCATGGGTGCTCCCATGCCTGAGCACCCACAGACAACAAGGAGCACCCACGGAACCAGCCGCTGTCCCAGTAAAGCTAGCCGCCGCAACTCCTGCAGTAGACTGAGACATTTGACCTCTAGCGCCTGTCTCCCCGACACTGCAATGTACGGAAGCGCTTCCGCAGCCCCCAGTCTCAATTTACTGCGGGGGCTGCGGGAGCTAGCAGTCAGTGACGTGCGGTGAGGTCATTGGCTGGAGAGGCACTGGCTCCTGCCCTTCTGCACTATACTGTATGAATGTATGTATATATGTATGTATATATATATATATATATATATATATATATATTGTGACAAGAACACTGGAATAGTGTTTGAGGGCAGGTATGTTTGTCCCAGGTTCTTGTCTTACATGTTTTAGAAAAAGGAAAACTTCAAGGAATGTGTTTTGTTTTGTTAGAACCTTTTCAGTTGCTGGAAAAGCTGGATAAGGGCCCTGAAAGAAAGATAGGGCAAGTTCCAGACTTGGGCCCAGTTCGGGTCTTTGGCCTCACAGAGGGCTAATCAGAGTTTCAGCTGTGTAAGTGGGTTATAGGGCTGCTAGCCTGATTAGTGTATGCAGACTGCCTGAGGAGACTAGAGACTCTCTGAAGATAGAACCACGCTTCTTTATACAAGTGAGCTATACAGTGTTTACTGGAGATCTCTGTGTTTTTTGTTTAGTGATAGTTAGGAACGTCTTGTGTTTAGTTAGTGCCGGACAGGCAAGGTATTTTCTTTTGGTGTTTGTTTTATTTTCTGTTTAATAAAACTGGCTGTGGCCAGTTGCACCACAAACTGGACTTGTGTGATTCCTCAGCTGCTGCTTGAAGCCATTTACCCCAGGAAACGGCACCTTGTTCCACTACAGTGTTACAATATATATATATATATATATATATATATATTATTTATTTATTTATATAAATAGGATCCGGTTAAAATCCTGGCAGTTAGGATCCCGGCGCTCGTAATATCGCTGCCAGGATCCCAACTGCCACGATCCACAATCCTGACCGCCACAATTCTGACATATTCTCACTCTGTGGGTGTCCACGACACCCATAGAGGGAGAATATAAAAGTGTGGCGAGTGAAGCGAGCCACCAAGCCCACAGCGTGGCAAGCACAGCGAGCCCGCAAGGGGCTTCTTTGCACTCACCCCACTGACGGCATTCCGGGGACCTTCATCCCGACGTCGGGATTAGAATTATCGGGATGCTGAAGCTATTGACTAAAGCATGCTGTACAGATATATTACCACATTGAATATTGTTTCTTTATGCATTAAATAATTTATTTAGTAAAATCCTGGAGTGATGTGTTGAGTGTGGGACATTGGACACACAACAGAGGATTTATATATATATATATGTAATAATTTCTTATGGTGCTTACATACCTGGATTGTACAGAGGGCAGAAGCGCTGATCAGCAGCAGCAGTCTGCAGGAGGACACAGCCAGCAGCTCCGATCAGGCAGCAGCACCGTCAGCTGTAGCCACCCAATGCAACCACCTTCACGGAGTTCATAGGAGGAACCGCCGCACCAAGACATGTGGGCATGATGCAGTGCAGTGAGGGCTTGTAAAGCCTTCCACTGCAGCAGCATGTGAAGTCTGGTGTGCACAATGAAATGTTTGAACTGCCGCTGGGGAAAAGAGTGTTGGACTGCCTGGGTGGTCCTGGGTAGACGTGCCATGTGCAGGGCCCCCTGGTTCGGGATAGTGCAGGCACCGGCGATACTGCCGCTGCTGCTGACTGGGAATGTGGAGGAGGAAGAGCACCGGCCAGCGCACGCAGTCCAGGTCTGGTCCTCCTGCCGCCTCCGGGGATACCGCTTCTGCTGCCTGTCAGATTCTCTCCACCAGGTGATGCATGCCATCCGCTGGGTCCCACCACTGCTTCGCCCCCTTATGAGTGATTGGACAGCTAATCCAGCGGTAGATCCCCTGTTCAATCACAACTGCCTCGCTGACAGGGGCATAATTTGATGTGGGCGTCCCTTTCAATGAGGCACTTCTTCATATTATTTAAATCATTAATGACAGGGGAGGCACGTCCCTGCTAGCAGTTTACTCAGGGCCGGATTAAGCCTTCAGGGGGTCATGGGCACTGAGAACGGGGGGGCCTTTCCCTCTCATGTCAGCACTGCACCCCCGGCTGTGGCTGGTCCTATAGATTTTTTATATATATATATATATATATATATATATATTTGTGTGTATGTATATATATATATATATGGGTGTATGTATACTTAATGATCTCCCCTCACGCCTTATATATATATATATATATATATATTTAATGATACCCCACCATGTCAAATATTGTTAAAGATTCCCCCCCCCATATCTTTATATACTCACACTTCAGAGTCCAGCCGCCTTCCAAGTCCTGCTCCTCGCAGCCTTCATGAAGGTCGAGAAGGTATTAATGATGTCTCAACCTCCGTTGTCTTTTGCGCAGTGCCATCTACTCGACATCAGCGCTGCTGCAGACGTAGGGGAGCAAGCATGCTGGCAGATTCAAGGGCGCAGGGCAGGCGTCGATAATGATTCTACTTCTTTCCAAGCTCCGCCATGGGCAGCAGCTCTCCCAGCAGCTGCCACTGGGAGTGCTGCTGCTGGCGGTGGAGCCTGGAAACAGACAGAATCGTCAGTGGACAACAGCTCTGGCCCGGAGCCCCTTGAGATTGGGGTGCCCTCTTAATCCAGCACTGAGTATATTTAATGTTGCTTGCACCCACCCACCCATACTTTACTGGGTACTGAGGTACTGGGTTGCGCAGGAGACCCCTGGCAACGCACATGAAACCCCTTGCAACGCGCATGAAACCCCTGACAACGTACATGAAACCCTTGGCAATGAGCATGAGACCCCTGACAACAGGTAATTTAAAAGTAATTAGAAGCCTCACTGTGTGGCATCATTTGTAAGGGGCATTATTGTGTGTGGGGCATAAAATAGTGTCAGGGCCATAACTGTGTGTAGCATAATGTGTAATAGGCATTATGGTGTGTTGTATAATGTGTAATGGGCATTACAGTGTGTTGTTTAATGTGTAATGGGCATTAGTCACTGCCGTGGCCGCCTGTTTATTTCCGCTGCTGCCTCCCACCGAGCACCCACCAGCAAAAACATAAATCGGCACCTATGACTGCTATGTTCATCCAGGGGTGCTCTAGCAATCTAGGCGTGCACTGCCTCAGTGTAAAAAAATATATATATATCTATAACCAAAAAATCTAATTGAAAAAAATATATTTATATTTATTTTTGTGCTATACCCCAGTGTACTATAATACTATAATTTTTCTGTGACACTATCGGTCAGATCTCAGTGTATCATACACGTATTGTGACACTGTGACACTGTGACACTGATGATGTTGATGATGAGGATGTTGATTCTGAAGATGCTGTTTGTGTAAATCAGGCACCAGTGGAAACAGTTGTTGCCCATGGTATGAAAAAGCCCATTGTGTGTGGAATTATTTCTATCCAAATCCGGACAAATGTCAAGCCATCTGTACCAATTGTAAAGCAAGAGTAAGTAGAGGTAGGGACCCTAACCATCGAGGAACCTTCTCCCTTTTACGTCACTTGCAGCACAATCATCCAAAGGTTTTGTAAAATTCAGAAACTTTGTCTAAAAATGTAACAATCAGTCCAGCGCTACATACATTTGGATTTGTCGGCAGGATTTGGATTTGCCAAACAGCTGTGACAGGTTTTGGATTTTTTCAAAAATTGTGAAAAAATGCCAAAATCACATCATTTCTCCGGCAGGGTCCACAGGTTATCCACATGATAACATTGGGATATGATGAACCAACAGCGGATTTGCACCAAACGGTCAAAGCTTTTTGCCCTCCCAGCATGCAACGGGCCCATTCATATATCCCTGTCTCCTGGCTCAGGCATCTCAGTTTTTTGTTTGGTGCGGCAGGAGCCAGACCATGGTCAGAGGGCTGATGGTTTTTAGCAGCCCTAAGCTTTATTTTTATAGTCTTACTATTTTTTCTTGAGTGATCGTTCTAAAAAGCATCTTATATGTACCTTAGAAAGAGTCGCTCCAACAACTCTACGCCGGGTCGCGACAGCGCTTACCCGCGAGTACAGTGCTGTCTCGGCGGGCGTCTGTTTCGGATATACTAGTAGATCCAGCAGACGTTACCAGGCTGTGACCGGAGCACAGGGTAAGGGTAAGGCAATGGTTCCGCTTAGAAGGGGAATACGGACACAGCCGCTTTGTTTTGGGAGGAGACTACTAAACAGTCGCTAGGCCTTAGGGATCATAGGCTCCAGGAATAGTATGAGGCCGCGATCCCTAGGGTTGATGTCAGCAGTGAGGAGTCAGACGCTCTCCTGGTCGCCCCTCCCCCCGATTCATGACCAGTTTCCTCCGAGTCTCCCGCCATGAACTGTTTTCCTGCTTCCATATGAGATATGTATACAAAGGGGACCCAGTCGCATCATAGGCAGCTGTGTGACTGGTGCATCTGTGTTCACCATAGGTACATGGAACGGCAGTGTACACTAGTAGCATCTGGATCCACTCAGCGTTCGCAAACGTATTGATCGGTCCTGGAAGCGGGCTCAGTCTCCCTGTATCCCACTCTACTCTATCTACCTTCTGAGTACGAATAGTTAGATAAGTGCCTATTGCATATGAGTCTGTATACTATTACTGATTCTTTCACTATGCGTCTCAATACGGTAGATCTTTTTAAACATGATTCAGTAATATGTTCTCCTATATACTTGAAATGTATTTGTAGTTGATTATGTGCTCATATTGCTTATTATACTAACGTATAACATGTGACTGACTGCTGGTGTGATTGCTGACTTTACTATAATCTGTCAGTTTTTTTCTATTCCGATCTTCAAGGCTGGTGCACAGCAGGGTAGGGTCGGATTGTATGTCACTTTTAAAAGCTTAAGTGATTACAGTCACAAATTGTGTAGTACACTGTGTGGGTGGTCTTCAGTATGCCGACTGTCGGGATACCGACGCACAGTATACCGGCGCCAGAATCCCGACAGCTGGCATACCAACACTTTTTCTCCCTCGTGGGGGTCCATGACCCCCTGGAGGGAGAATAAAATAGTGTGGCGCTCGTAGCGCGCCACCGTGCCCGCAGCGTGGCGAGCGCAGCGAGCCCGCAAGGGGCTCATTTGTGCTTGCCACACTGTTGGTATGCCGGTGGTCGGGCTCCCGGCGCCGGTATGCTGGTCACCGGGAGCCCGGCCGCCGGCATACCATACTACACCCCACTGTGTAAGTGTTGATTATTTATCATGTCTAATAGTGGCAAAGGTGAGGAAGATACACTCACAGCAACACCAACACTCATATCATGTTTGACTTGCAAGCTGGGTTAACCTCTCAGGATCTGGTTCAGGATGGTTTGTGTGCAAATTGTTTTAGCTTTCACCAGGGTCTCTTGAAAAATACAAGGCATATTCAGGTGCAGGTTAATCCCCCTTGGGCTATGTTTGCAAAAACATTATCCAGTATAGCTGAGCGGATAATTCCAACTCCTGTACCAGGGATAGGTTACATGATTAACCCTCACATGCAGCTTCCCACCTGCAGTTTATCACTTCCAACTGCAGCCTCTCAAAAGAAACAGGCTGATAAGCCAGTGATAAGTAAATCTTCATCCTCACAGGCTACACATGTTTCAGATGAGGATTCATCTGAGGATGAAAGCTCAATAAATTCCGGTTTGGCATACGAAGAGGAGGATGAAGGTCTCAGCTCAGTGGATATAGCTGAGTTAATTAAGGCAATGAAAGTAAAAACCAAGGCACCTGTGTTTAAACATCCCAAAACAGTTAAGACTGAGTTTCCTGGGTCAGATTGGCTGACAGAAATCATGGAAGAGGCTTGGGTTACGCCCAGTAAGTAGTTATGATTCCTAAGAAATGGAATTCCAATTATCCTCTTCCAGCTGGGGATTGTTTAAAAAGGGAGGTGGCTCCCAAAGCAGATATGCATGTGATTAGATTAGTGCAAAAATCTACATTACCTCTGCCTTCAACATCATTAAAGGATGTCATGGATGAGTGGATGGTTTTTTACAAAACATTTTTTCCCTGTATGGGGCAGTCATAAGGCCAGCCATGGCTTCAGCTTGGATGGCAAAGGCAGTGGCTGCCTGGGCTGATGCATTGGAAGGGGATCTTTCAATGGCATCTAGATAGCAAAAATCCAATATAGCACCTATAAAACAGGCTGCAATGTTCTTGGAAGAAGCAGCATTGGATATGGGTACTATTGTCTCCAGGGCATCAGCTTCAACAATAGCTGCTCGCAAAGCAGTTTGGCTACGTACGTGGAAAGCTGATTCAGAATCTAAGAAGGTTTTGGAATCTTTCCCTTTTTCTTTTTGGTTAAGAACTGACAGATATTTTGGAGTCAGAAGCAGACTCCAAGAAGGTAAAGTTTCCTTCCACATACAAATTCAAACCTAATGTTCCAGCTTTTCAGCCCTTTCGGTCTCAAGGAAAAGCTAAAGGGAAAAGTGATGGCAAGCAGCCCCAATACAATAAGTCTGATAAGACTAAAAAGCATTGCGCTACCAGAGGACCGGTTGGTAAAACAGAAAATAAGCCATCAGCCTGATGGTGCGGGCCTCCACCTGGGGGATCCCAGGGTGGGGGGGCCGACTTCTTCAGTTTGCACAGATCTGGTCTACAACAGAAGCCTGGGTGCAGGAAGCAGTATCTCTAGGTTAGGCATTTGCCTTCAAGAAGCACCCTCCTCAAAGGTTTTTATGTACCAGCCAGTCTCGGGTAGAGACGAAGGCCAGGGCTTTGCAAGAGGCAGTTCAGAAATTGCTTTTGAGACAGATTAAATGTGGGGAACAAAGGACAGTTCAGAGTCAAGAATGATACCTAGGCAGCGAGCTTGTACGGTAGGGATGATTGCTGAGTTATCAACAGTGATAGAGATATCAGTTTGGGAACTATTTAATACAGTAATAGGAATTACTTATGATAGAAGATACTTTAAGTTCTAAATAGGTACCTCAGTGTAGTCAAATTCAATATTTTCAATGAAAATAAAGGTTTTTTTTTATATATGTGCCTATTATGTTTAGAAGATTCACTATGTCTGCAAGTGGTTTGTCATAATTGAAATTGATTTTAACTATAAACTGCTGGTCGGGTCATTGAGTCTAGGCTATAAACCAGGTATTGTTTACTAATGGTTAAAAGCTGCACCCAATCAGGAGCCCCCACGGGGGATAAATAGAGACTGTGATGATTGGCACATACACCTCTGAAGAAACCACCACCCAATTAGGTGGAGAAACGCGTCAGTAGACCAGAAACATCAGGTGGAATGCACTGTAAGCCGGAAGCTCAGAAAAAAGGAAGTTGTGGTACGCAACCAAGTAAGCACTCCCTGCCTCCCCCTCCACACTGCTTGCGTGCTACAGCATTGCTGGACAAACCAAACCGCCGCCATGCGGGAGATTCAGTGGGGTAAGCATTGCCTCTATGGACTGAGTGTTGGAAAAGACTGACTGCATGGTCTACTCAGCGCTGCCATTTTCACCAGACTGATACAGTCTGGTCCATTAATATTGGGACATCAACACAATTCTCATATTTTTGGCTCTATACACCACCACAATGGATTTGAAATGAAACAAACAAGATGTGCTTTAACTGCAGACTTTCCGCTTTAATTTGAGGGTATTTACATCCAAATCAGGTGAACGGTGTAGGAATTACAACGGTTTCTATATGTGCCTCCCACTTTTTAAGGGACCAAAAGTAATGGGACAAACTAAACAATCCTACAACAAACTTTCACTTTTTAATACTTTGTTGCAAATCCTTTGCGGTCAATTACAGCCTGAAGTCTGGAGCGCATAGACAACACCAGACGCTGGGTTTCATCCCTGGTGATGCTCTGCCAGGCTTCTACTGCAAATGTATTCAGTTCCTGCTTGTTCTTGGGGCATTTTCCTTTCAGTTTTGTCTTCATCAAGTGAAATGCATGCTCAATCGGATTCAGGTCAGGTGATTGACTTGTCCATTGCATAACATTCCACTTATTTGCCTTAAAAAAACTCCTTTGGTTGCTTTTGCAGTATGCTTCGGGTCATTGTCCATCTGCACTGTGAAGCGCTGTCCAATGAGTTCTGAAGGATTTGACTGAATATGAGCAGATAATATTGCCCGAAACACTTCAGAATTCATCCTGCTGCTTTTGTCAGCAGTCACATTATCAATAAATACAAGGGAACCAGTTCCATTGACAGCCATACATGCCCACACCATGACACTACCACCACCATGCTTCACTGATGAGGTGGTATGCTTTGGATCATGAGCATTTCCTTTCCTTCTCCATACTCTTCTCATCCCATCACTCTGGTACAAGTTGATCTTTGTCTCATCTGTCCATAGGATGTTGTTGCAGAACTGTAAAGGCTTTTTTAGATGTTGGCAAACTCTAATCTGGACTTCCTGTTTTTGTGGCTCACCAATGGTTTACATCTTGTGGTGAACCCTCTATGTTCACTCTTGTGAAGTCTCCTCTTGATTGTTGACTTTGACACATACAGATGTGTCCACAACATCTTTGCTATATCCCACCATTTATGGCACAGTTTTGCATGCCATAGACTCAGAGATGTAGCCATGCCTTGTGATTTTTCTTAATTTGCTTCTTTAATATGTTACTTTATACATATTCTATTATGGCAAACAAAAATAAAAAAATTCATCCACTTGCTACTCGTGAAAAACAGCTTAACCGTGTTTTGCATGTTGTGCCAAATTTGTAAAAAAGCAAAGATGTAAGTGGACACATCTGTATACACCTACCTCCTGAAGAGTGTTCTTGATCTGGCCAACTGTTTTGAAGGGGTTTTTCTTCACCACGGAAATAATTCTTCTGTCATCCACCACAGTTGTTTTCCGTGGTCTTCCGGGTCTTTTGGTGTTGCTGAACTCTCCGGTGCGTTCTTTCTTCTTTTTTTTTAAACACGATTTATTGGGTGGATCAAAATAAGATTACATTGGTAACAGAGCACCCGGACAATTTGGGTGTTTAAAGAACAAATATAGTTACAATGAATTGTTACAACAACAGAATAATTGATCCTTTTTTTTTTTTTCTTTTTTTTTTCCCTTTATTTTAAGAGAGTAAAGTTAAGATGTATGCGGTGGGGCACTCTCGGCGACGGATTGGCCTTCCGTCATAGAGAGTCAGCGGAGTCAATGAGAAGAAAAGAGTACTCAGAAATCGAGTAAAAAAGGGGATAGAAAATAGAGATGAGCGCCTGAAATTTTTCGGGTTTTGTGTTTTGGTTTTGGGTTCGGTTCCGCGGCCGTGTTTTGGGTTCGAACGCGTTTTGGCAAAACCTCACCGAATTATTTTTGTCGGATTCGGGTGTGTTTTGGATTCGGGTGTTTTTTTCCAAAAACACTAAAAAACAGCTTAAATCATAGAATTTGGGGGTCATTTTGATCCCAAAGTATTATTAACCTCAAAAACCATAATTTACACTCATTTTCAGTCTATTCTGAATACCTCACACCTCACAATATTATTTTTAGTCCTAAAATTTGCACCGAGGTCGCTGTGTGAGTAAGATAAGCGACCCTAGTGGCCGACACAAACACCGGGCCCATCTAGGAGTGGCACTGCAGTGTCACGCAGGATGTCCCTTCCAAAAAACCCTCCCCAAACAGCACATGACGCAAAGAAAAAAAGAGGCGCAATGAGGTAGCTGTGTGAGTAAGATTAGCGACCCTAGTGGCCGACACAAACACCGGGCCCATCTAGGAGTGGCACTGCAGTGTCACGCAGGATGGCCCTTCCAAAAAACCCTCCCCAAACAGCACATGACGCAAAGAAAAAAAGAGGCGCAATGAGGTAGCTGACTGTGTGAGTAAGATTAGCGACCCTAGTGGCCGACACAAACACCGGGCCCATCTAGGAGTGGCACTGCAGTGTCACGCAGGATGGCCCTTCCAAAAAACCCTCCCCAAACAGCACATGACGCAAAGAAAAAAAGAGGCGCAATGAGGTAGCTGACTGTGTGAGTAAGATTAGCGACCCTAGTGGCCGACACAAACACCGGGCCCATCTAGGAGTGGCACTGCAGTGTCACGCAGGATGTCCCTTCCAAAAAACCCTCCCCAAACAGCACATGACGCAAAGAAAAAAAGAGGCGCAATGAGGTAGCTGTGTGAGTAAGATTAGCGACCCTAGTGGCCGACACAAACACCGGGCCCATCTAGGAGTGGCACTGCAGTGTCACGCAGGATGTCCCTTCCAAAAAACCCTCCCCAAACAGCACATGACGCAAAGAAAAAAAGAGGCGCAATGAGGTAGCTGACTGTGTGAGTAAGATTAAGACAATTTTATTTTAGGTTTTGGAGTCCTTTTTTTACTGATATTTGGTGTTTTGGTTTTGACATGCTCTGTACTATGCCATTGGGCATCGGCCTTGGCAGACGACGTTGCTGGCATTTCATCGTCTCGGCCATGACTAGTGGCAGCAGCTTCAGCACGAGGTGGAAGTGGATCTTGATCTTTCCCTAATTTTGGAACCTCAACATTTTTGTTCTCCATATTTTAATAGGCACAACTAAAAGGCACCTCAGGTAAACAATGCAGATGGATGGATTGGATACTAGTATACAATTATGGACGGGCTGCCGAGTGCCGACACAGAGGTAGCCACAGCCGTGAACTACCGCACTGTACTGTGTCTGCTGCTAATATATAGACTGGTTGATAAAGAGATAGTATACTCGTAACTAGTATGTATGTATAAAGAAAGAAAAAAAAACCACGGTTAGGTCACTGGTATATACAATTATGGACGGGCTGCCGAGTGCCGACACAGAGGTAGCCACAGCCGTGAACTACCGCACTGTACTGTGTCTGCTGCTAATATATAGACTGGTTGATAAAGAGATAGTATACTCGTAACTAGTATGTATGTATAAAGAAAGAAAAAAAAACCACGGTTAGGTCACTGGTATATACAATTATGGACGGGCTGCCGAGTGCCGACACAGAGGTAGCCACAGCCGTGAACTACCGCACTGTACTGTGTCTGCTGCTAATATATAGACTGGTTGATAAAGAGATAGTATACTCGTAACTAGTATGTATGTATAAAGAAAGAAAAAAAAACCACGGTTAGGTCACTGGTATATACAATTATGGACGGGCTGCCGAGTGCCGACACAGAGGTAGCCACAGCCGTGAACTACCGCACTGTACTGTGTCTGCTGCTAATATATAGACTGGTTGATAAAGAGATAGTATACTCGTAACTAGTATGTATGTATAAAGAAAGAAAAAAAAACCACGGTTAGGTCACTGGTATATACAATTATGGACGGGCTGCGGAGTGCCGACACAGAGGTAGCCACAGCCGTGAACTACCGCACTGTACTGTGTCTGCTGCTAATATATAGACTGGTTGATAAAGAGATAGTATACTCGTAACTAGTATGTATGTATAAAGAAAGAAAAAAAAACCACGGTTAGGTGGTATATACAATTATGGACGGGCTGCCGAGTGCCGACACAGAGGTAGCCACAGCCGTGAACTACCGCACTGTACTGTGTCTGCTGCTAATATATAGACTGGTTGATAAAGAGATAGTATACTCGTAACTAGTATGTATGTATAAAGAAAGAAAAAAAAACCACGGTTAGGTCACTGGTATATACAATTATGGACGGGCTGCCGAGTGCCGACACAGAGGTAG
The DNA here is from genome assembly GCF_028390025.1 of Pseudophryne corroboree. Lineage (NCBI taxonomy): Eukaryota > Metazoa > Chordata > Amphibia > Anura > Myobatrachidae > Pseudophryne > Pseudophryne corroboree. Next base: position 173,186,849 of record NC_086452.1, read on the forward strand.
CCACAGCCGTGAACTACCGCACTGTACACTGGTTGATAAAGAGATAGTAGTATACTCGTAACAACTAGTATGACGACGGTATAAAGAATGAAAAAAAAACCACGGTTAGGTGGTATATAATACAATTATGGTTGGACGGACTGCCTGCCGAGTGCCGACACAGAGGTAGCCACAGCCGTGAACTACCGCACTGTACACTGGTTGATAAAGAGATAGTAGTATACTCGTAACAACTAGTATGAGGACGGTATAAAGAATGAAAAAAAAAACACGGTTAGGTGGTATATAATACAATTATGGTTGGACGGACTGCCTGCCGAGTGCCGACACAGAGGTAGCCACAGCCGTGAACTACCGCACTGTACACTGGTTGATAAAGAGATAGTAGTATACTCGTAACAACTAGTATGACGACGGTATAAAGAACGAAAAAAAAACCACGGTTAGGTGGTATATATTATAATACAATTATGGATGGACGGACTGCCTGCCGAGTTCCGACACAGAGGTAGCCACAGCCGTGAACTACCGCACTGTACACTGGTTGATAAAGAGATAGTAGTATACTTGTAACAACTAGTATGACGACGGTATAAAGAACGAAAAAAAACCACGGTTAGGTGGTATATATTATAATACAATTATGGATGGACGGACTGCCTGCCGAGTTCCGACACAGAGGTAGCCACAGCCGTGAACTACCGCACTGTACACTGGTTGATAAAGAGATAGTAGTATACTCGTAACAACTAGTATGACTATGACGACGGTATAAAGAAAGAAAAAAAAAACCACGGTTAGGTGGTATATAATACAATTATGGATGGACGGACTGCCTGCCGAGTGCCGACACAGAGGTAGCCACAGCCGTGAACTACCGCACTGTACTGTGTCTGCTGCTAATATAGACTGGTTGATAAAGAGATAGTATACAATACTACTAATATACTGGTGGTCAGGCACTGGTCACCACTAGTCACACTGGCAGTGGCACTCCTGCAGCAAAAGTGTGCACTGTTTAATTTTAATATAATATTATTTATCATGTACTCCTGGCTCCTGCTATAACAACCTGCAGTGCTCCCCAGTCTCCCCCACAATTATAAGCTTTATATTAGAGATGAGCGCCTGAAATTTTTCGGGTTTTGGTTTTGGGTTCGGTTCCGCGGCCGTGTTTTGGGTTCGAACGCGTTTTGGCAAAACCTCACCGAATTATTTTTGTCGGATTCGGGTGTGTTTTGGATTCGGGTGTTTTTTTCCAAAAACACTAAAAAACAGCTTAAATCATAGAATTTGGGGGTCATTTTGATCCCAAAGTATTATTAACCTCAAAAACCATAATTTACACTCATTTTCAGTCTATTCTGAATACCTCACACCTCACAATATTATTTTTAGTCCTAAAATTTGCACCGAGGTCGCTGTGTGAGTAAGATAAGCGACCCTAGTGGCCGACACAAACACCGGGCCCATCTAGGAGTGGCACTGCAGTGTCACGCAGGATGTCCCTTCCAAAAAACCCTCCCCAAACAGCACATGACGCAAAGAAAAAAAGAGGCGCAATGAGGTAGCTGTGTGAGTAAGATTAGCGACCCTAGTGGCCGACACAAACACCGGGCCCATCTAGGAGTGGCACTGCAGTGTCACGCAGGATGGCCCTTCCAAAAAACCCTCCCCAAACAGCACATGACGCAAAGAAAAAAAGAGGCGCAATGAGGTAGCTGACTGTGTGAGTAAGATTAGCGACCCTAGTGGCCGACACAAACACCGGGCCCATCTAGGAGTGGCACTGCAGTGTCACGCAGGATGGCCCTTCCAAAAAACCCTCCCCAAACAGCACATGACGCAAAGAAAAAAAGAGGCGCAATGAGGTAGCTGACTGTGTGAGTAAGATTAGCGACCCTAGTGGCCGACACAAACACCGGGCCCATCTAGGAGTGGCACTGCAGTGTCACGCAGGATGTCCCTTCCAAAAAACCCTCCCCAAACAGCACATGACGCAAAGAAAAAAAGAGGCGCAATGAGGTAGCTGTGTGAGTAAGATTAGCGACCCTAGTGGCCGACACAAACACCGGGCCCATCTAGGAGTGGCACTGCAGTGTCACGCAGGATGTCCCTTCCAAAAAACCCTCCCCAAACAGCACATGACGCAAAGAAAAAAAGAGGCGCAATGAGGTAGCTGACTGTGTGAGTAAGATTAAGACAATTTTATTTTAGGTTTTGGAGTCCTTTTTTTACTGATATTTGGTGTTTTGGTTTTGACATGCTCTGTACTATGCCATTGGGCATCGGCCTTGGCAGACGACGTTGCTGGCATTTCATCGTCTCGGCCATGACTAGTGGCAGCAGCTTCAGCACGAGGTGGAAGTGGATCTTGATCTTTCCCTAATTTTGGAACCTCAACATTTTTGTTCTCCATATTTTAATAGGCACAATTAAAAGGCACCTCAGGTAAACAATGCAGATGGATGGATTGGATACTAGTATACAATTATGGACGGGCTGCCGAGTGCCGACACAGAGGTAGCCACAGCCGTGAACTACCGCACTGTACTGTGTCTGCTGCTAATATATAGACTGGTTGATAAAGAGATAGTATACTCGTAACTAGTATGTATGTATAAAGAAAGAAAAAAAAAACACGGTTAGGTCACTGGTATATACAATTATGGACGGGCTGCCGAGTGCCGACACAGAGGTAGCCACAGCCGTGAACTACCGCACTGTACTGTGTCTGCTGCTAATATATAGACTGGTTGATAAAGAGATAGTATACTCGTAACTAGTATGTATGTATAAAGAAAGAAAAAAAAACCACGGTTAGGTCACTGGTATATACAATTATGGACGGGCTGCCGAGTGCCGACACAGAGGTAGCCACAGCCGTGAACTACCGCACTGTACTGTGTCTGCTGCTAATATATAGACTGGTTGATAAAGAGATAGTATACTCGTAACTAGTATGTATGTATAAAGAAAGAAAAAAAAACCACGGTTAGGTCACTGGTATATACAATTATGGACGGGCTGCGGAGTGCCGACACAGAGGTAGCCACAGCCGTGAACTACCGCACTGTACTGTGTCTGCTGCTAATATATAGACTGGTTGATAAAGAGATAGTATACTCGTAACTAGTATGTATGTATAAAGAAAGAAAAAAAAACCACGGTTAGGTCACTGGTATATACAATTATGGACGGGCTGCGGAGTGCCGACACAGAGGTAGCCACAGCCGTGAACTACCGCACTGTACTGTGTCTGCTGCTAATATATAGACTGGTTGATAAAGAGATAGTATACTCGTAACTAGTATGTATGTATAAAGAAAGAAAAAAAAACCACGGTTAGGTCACTGGTATATACAATTATGGACGGGCTGCCGAGTGCCGACACAGAGGTAGCCACAGCCGTGAACTACCGCACTGTACTGTGTCTGCTGCTAATATATAGACTGGTTGATAAAGAGATAGTATACTCGTAACTAGTATGTATGTATAAAGAAAGAAAAAAAAACCACGGTTAGGTGGTATATACAATTATGGACGGGCTGCCGAGTGCCGACACAGAGGTAGCCACAGCCGTGAACTACCGCACTGTACTGTGTCTGCTGCTAATATATAGACTGGTTGATAAAGAGATAGTATACTCGTAACTAGTATGTATGTATAAAGAAAGAAAAAAAAACCACGGTTAGGTCACTGGTATATACAATTATGGACGGGCTGCCGAGTGCCGACACAGAGGTAGCCACAGCCGTGAACTACCGCACTGTACACTGGTTGATAAAGAGATAGTAGTATACTCGTAACAACTAGTATGACGACGGTATAAAGAATGAAAAAAAAACCACGGTTAGGTGGTATATAATACAATTATGGTTGGACGGACTGCCTGCCGAGTGCCGACACAGAGGTAGCCACAGCCGTGAACTACCGCACTGTACACTGGTTGATAAAGAGATAGTAGTATACTCGTAACAACTAGTATGACGACGGTATAAAGAATGAAAAAAAAACCACGGTTAGGTGGTATATAATACAATTATGGTTGGACGGACTGCCTGCCGAGTGCCGACACAGAGGTAGCCACAGCCGTGAACTACCGCACTGTACACTGGTTGATAAAGAGATAGTAGTATACTCGTAACAACTAGTATGACGACGGTATAAAGAACGAAAAAAAAACCACGGTTAGGTGGTATATATTATAATACAATTATGGATGGACGGACTGCCTGCCGAGTTCAGACACAGAGGTAGCCACAGCCGTGAACTACCGCACTGTACACTGGTTGATAAAGAGATAGTAGTATACTCGTAACAACTAGTATGACGACGGTATAAAGAACGAAAAAAAAACCACGGTTAGGTGGTATATATTATAATACAATTATGGATGGACGGACTGCCTGCCGAGTTCCGACACAGAGGTAGCCACAGCCGTGAACTACCGCACTGTACACTGGTTGATAAAGAGATAGTAGTATACTCGTAACAACTAGTATGACTATGACGACGGTATAAAGAAAGAAAAAAAAAAACACGGTTAGGTGGTATATAATACAATTATGGATGGACGGACTGCCTGCCGAGTGCCGACACAGAGGTAGCCACAGCCGTGAACTACCGCACTGTACTGTGTCTGCTGCTAATATAGACTGGTTGATAAAGAGATAGTATACAATACTACTAATATACTGGTGGTCAGGCACTGGTCACCACTAGTCACACTGGCAGTGGCACTCCTGCAGCAAAAGTGTGCACTGTTTAATTTTAATATAATATTATTTATCATGTACTCCTGGCTCCTGCTATAACAACCTGCAGTGCTCCCCAGTCTCCCCCACAATTATAAGCTTTATATACAATACATTGATGTGCAGCACACTGGGCTGAGCAGTGCACACAGACTGAGTCACTGTGTGACTGTGTATCGTTTTTTTCAGGCAGAGAACGGATATATTAAATAAAACAAACAACTGCACTGTCTCTGGTGGTCACTGGTCACTGTGGTCGTCAGTCACTAAACTCTGTCTGCACTCTGCACTCTCTTCTAATCTACAGTATCACAGCAATCTCTCTCTCTCTCTCTCTTCTAAATCTAATCTAAATGGAGAGGACGCCAGCCACGTCCTCTCCCTATCAATCTCAATGCACGTGTGAAAATGGCGGCGACGCGCGGCTCCTTATATAGAATCCGAGTCTCGCGATAGAATCCGAGCCTCGCGAGAATCCGACAGCGTCATGATGACGTTCGGGCGCGCTCGGGTTAACCGAGCAAGGCGGGAAGATCCGAGTCGCTCGGACCCGTGAAAAAAAAAGTGAAGTTCGTGCGGGTTCGGATTCAAAGAAACCGAACCCGCTCATCTCTAATAGAAAAGCAGGTGAGGCTGAGAGCCTCCAGTCGGAGAGAGAAGGAGGGGGAGTAGAGAGGGGGGGAGGGGTGGCCCTCCAGTGCAGGAGGCGGGTCGAACCGCGAGGTACGCGTCAGGCCACAAATGGGGAGGAGGCTTGCTGTAGGTTTAGCCACGGGGACCATACTTTGTCAAATTGTTTCGAGGTGTTACGTATGACTGCGGTCATATATTCCATTTTGTGGACATACCATATTCGGGAGATTATCACCGGCATTGGTGAAGGGGTCAGGCTCTTCCAGTCTGTAGCAATTTGGCATGTCATTGCCGAAACTACATGTCGAAATAGTTTGTTTTGGTGTCTATTGAGGATTGGGAGGGACATGGGGAGCAAGAAGTATTGGGGGTCTGGGGGGATAGAGATATCAAATAAGCGCGAAAGCAATATAATGAGTTCACCCCATATTTTGTGAATTTTGGGGCAGGCCCACCATATGTGTAAGAAAGAGCCACTGTCCATGCACCCCCTCCAGCAACCATCTGGGGTGTTGGGGAACATAGTGTGTAGGCGGGCTGGGACATAGTACCAGCGGTAGAGTAGTTTATATGTGTTTTCTTTAATTTTCACACAGATAGAGCTGGAGGCAGCATTGTCCCAAATATCTACCCAGTCTTCATTGTCTATAGTTACTCCCAGTTCCTTTTCCCATGCCGCTTCGTGGGGGGCTTGGGATGTGTTTGGGTAGTCGTCAAGTAAGATGTGAATATCTGATATGAGGCCCTTGGTGTTGGTGCGTTTCCAGCAAATGTATTCGAAGGGAGATAAGTGTCTGTGGAGGAGGGTGGTGGTAGTGGTGGAGTGGAAGTGTCTGATTTGTAGGTAGCGGAAGAAATCCGAAGAGGGGATTGCTGTTCCTTCACGGATATCCGCGAATTGTGGGAAAGTGGCATTGGAGGTAATATCGTTAACGTATAATATACCACTCGAGCGCCAACATGTATGCGAGGCTTTACCCATGCCCGGAGGAAAGGCTGGGTTGTGAAATAATGGAATTAGCGGAGATGGGTATGGGGCTAAATTGAACCGTCTATTTGTTAGATCCCATGTCGCTAATGAACGGCTTACTACAGGGTGCGAGAGGGCCGCGCGTGGACGCTGGTTTCGGTGAAGCCAAAGTAGGGAGGATAATGTAGCTAGGCCCGTTTCCTCTGCTTCGATTCCCACCCAGACCTTTCGTGACCCTCCCTCGTTGCACCATTGTGCGCACTGAGCAAGTTGTGCAGCATAGAAATATTTCTTAAAGTCCGGGATACCCAGGCCTCCGCCTCTGGAGGGGCGTTGAAGCAATTTAAGTCTAACGCGGGGGCGCTTATGGTTCCAGATAAAAAGGGAGGATTGGCGTTGCAGGGTCTTGAACACGTAGGTAGGGACGTAAATTGGGAGGGTCTGAAATAAATACAAAAGCCGGGGGAGTACGCTCATCTTGACGGAGTTAATTCTGCCTATCCATGATATAAAATAGCTGGACCATTCCACCAAATCTTCCTTGATTGCCTGCAATAGACGGGGATAATTTGCTTGGAAAAGTTGGTGGTGATGGTGGGTCAGGTACACACCGAGGTATTTGATTTTCTTTGTGTACCAGTTACATGGAAGGATGTTCTGGAGGTCCTGTTTGAGATCTGCTGGAATATAAAAGTTTAGGACCTCTGTTTTATTAACGTTTATTTTATATCCAGAGAACTGGGAGTATGAGGTGATCTCGGATAAGAGGGCGGGGAGGGATTGGGCTGGGTCTGTGAGGGATATCAGGACATCGTCGGCATATAACGCTATCTTATGTTCGGATAGGCCTGTGGATATTCCACGAATAGAATTGTTGTTGCGAATTCTTGCTGCTAGGGGCTCCATGACTAGTGCGAAAATTAACGGGGAAAGGGGGCAACCCTGTCTGGTGCCGTTGGCAATCTCAAAACTGGAGGAGGAGACACCATTAACCATAACTTGGGCTGATGGGGAGCGGTAAAGTGCTTTGATCCCTTCCAAAAATTCTCCGGAGAATCCCAGTTTGCCAAGGACTGCAAAGGCAAAAGACCACGATATACGGTCGAAGGCCTTTTCCGCATCGAGGGCCAGGATGAGGGAGGGAGATTTCCTTTTTTGGATCGAATATATTAGGTCTATGGCCCTTCTGGTGTTATCAGGTGCCTGGCGTCCAGGGATGAAGCCGACCTGGTCCGGGTGGACCAGGCCGGGCATCAAAGGCCCCAGGCGATTAGCTAATATTTTCGCGTATATCTTCAGGTCGACATTCAATAGTGAAATCGGTCTGTAGTTCAGGCAGCTAGTCGGGTCTTTGTCGGGCTTTGGGATTACCACTATATCGGCTCGGGTGGACTCTGGCAGGAAGGGGGCTCCCTTAAAAACACCGTTAAATAGGGAGGTTAGGTGTGGGGTCAGCTCCTTCGCGAAGAGCTTATAATATTGGGCTGTGAAACCATCCGGGCCTGGGGCGGCCGACGAGCGCATTGATCGTATGGCGGCTAATGTCTCCTCCTCCGTGATTCGACAATTAAGGGCTTCCGACTGAGAATCCGACAGGGTTGGGATTGGAGTATCAGACAAGTATGAGCGCACTCCCCCCGTCTCTTCTGGAGACTGCTGGGGTGGGTCGGGTAGGTTATAAAGGGAGCTATAAAACAAACGGAATTCTTCGGCCATCACTTCAGGGTCATATGTATAGGTTCCCCTTCGTGACGAATACAATTTATCTATTGCACCCAACGCTTGCTTGCGGCGTAGTTTGTTGGCCAGTAGGGAATCTATTTTATCCATTTTATCATAGAAGCGTTGTTGCAGCTTCCGGAGGATCAATGCTGCGCGGTTGGAGAGGAGGGTATTAAGTTGTCCCCGGAGGGAATCTATCTGAGTGAGCAGGGAAGGATTGGGGGATGCTTTATGTTTGGATAGAAGGGTGGCTATTTCTGTTTCAAGGGAGGATATCTCTTGCGCGGCTTTTTTCTTAAGAGCTGACAATTTTGCTAATAAGGCTCCGCGAATCGTAGCTTTGTGGGCTTCCCAGAGAACATTGAGCGAGATATCGGGAGATGTGTTTTCGGTGAAGTAGTGTGTGATTGCTAGTCTGGTTTCCTCTAATGCTGAGGGGTGTTGTAAAAGCGAGTCGTCCAGACGCCATTTGTATCTCTTACGCGGCACGCGGTATATATCTATGAGGAGATAGACCCCAGCGTGGTCCGTCCATGACAGAGGTGTAATTCCCGTGTCCGAGATCAGTGGCATGAGAGCAGAGGAGATGTGGATCATATCGATCCTGGAGTAGTGTTGGTGTGGGGCTGAAAAATGTGTGAAATCTTTGATGTGAGGGTGTTGAGAACGCCAAGTGTCACAGAGGCCGTGATGTTTCATGATGGCGGTAAGTGTGCGGGAGGCCCGAGGGAGGGTTGATATAGAAGCATGCGGGGGGGGGGCAGATCTGTCTAGTAAGGGGTCGATTATGGTGTTGAAGTCGCCACCCATAATAATGCTTCCTTGTGCTTCCCGTGATAAGCGTTTAGAAAGAGAGTCGAAAAACAGAGACTGGTCTTGGTTGGGGGCATAGGTGGAGACCAGTGTGAGAGCCGTTGAGCGGAGGGTGCCCATTACCATGAGGAAGCGTCCTTCTGGGTCTGTCACTGTCCTAGAGTGGATAAACGGGATGTTACGGCGAACTAATATGGCCACACCCCCGTTTTTTACAGTCTGCCGAAGCAAAGTAGGACTGGGAGAACCATTTGCCCTTAAGCTGGGTATGGGGACCGGTGAGATGTGTTTCCTGGAGAAATGCTATGTCGATTTTCTCACGTCTGCAGGCGCTCAGGAACACAGTGCGTTTCCTAGGGGAGTTTAGGCCATTTACATTGGCCGAGAATATTTTAAGGGACATGGCTGTTTGCATGGGGGAGTATGACATATTGCCCTAAAGGTCCAGTAACGTACCGCTCGCGCCAGGAGAGGGCCACCCCTCCGGGCCTAGCTAGAAAAGGAACGGGGAGGTCAGGCAGAGGTCGCCAGAAGAGGGAAAGAAAGAGGAAAATAGAGAAGAGAAAGAAACACCCCAAACGGGGAAACATCCCTAAAGTTGTGGGTCCCATTCGGGGACCGCCAGGGAGAAAGCATTGCATCAATAACATTGTAAGCATCAGTGAGGGATTATGGGGGGGTAACCAGGGTACCATGTGAGAGGGCCTAGGGTGCCCGGGCCACAAGGGTCGGGGTCAGCCTTTTTAACTATATCGGACATATTACAGTATAGGACAGTGAGAACTGTGTCCAGACAACAAGAAATTTAAATGTAAATTCGAAATGGGGAGGGGGAAGGGGGGAGAAGGAGGGGATTGGGGAAGGGGGAGAAAGGAGGGAGGGAGGGAGAGACTCACACAAAAAAAAAAAAAAAAGAAGGGATATAAACAGGGGTGGGGGGGGGGGATAAACCACAGGGGTGCAAGCAAGTATGGTTTAGTTATAACAGCAATAACAGAAAATAATTACGATACTGGCAGAAGGATGGAGGTCGGATCATCCACGACTTTGGCTCAGTTCAATGCGCGCAAGTGTTGCGCCAGCATGACGTGTATGATCTACAGTGGGGGGATCCCCAAGTCAGGGAGGGTCTTTGTCCGTGTTACGCTGTCGGGTCACCCTTGTCCAGTCGGGAAGGGGTGGCGGAGGGTGCGGTGTTTTCGATGAGGAAGTCGCCGACTCTGCTACAGGTGATGCTGGGAGGAGATATAACTTTGCCAGTAGTTCCTGTCCCTGGTTTAGGGTCTTGACTGAGTGGACAAGGTTGTTGACCGAGACATGGAGTTGAAAGGGGAATCCCCATCTGTATCTGATCTGATGCTGACGCAGGATCCGGGTGACCGGCTGGAGGTCCCGCCGTTTCTGGATCGTGGAGGGGGCTAGGTCCTGATAAATCTGTAGTTGCATACCCTTAAACAGAGTCTCCGGTGAGTCTCGAACGGAGGACAAGATTTTCTCTTTCGAACGGAAATAATGGAAACAGATAATAACATCCCTGGGTGGTTGGGCAGGAGACGGTTTTGGACGGAGTGCTCTGTGTGCCCTGTCGCAGAGGCATTCTTCGTCTGTGAGGTCTGGTGTTATGTGCGTGAAGAAATCTCTCAGAAATGCCGGCAGCGATGTTCCGAGGACCGATTCCGGGATGCCGCGTATGCGTAGGTTGTTTCTACGCGAGCGATTTTCTTGGTCCTCTTGTCGCTCTTTGAGGGTCTCCATTTCTTCGTGCAATCTAGTGAGCTCACTGTCAAGTCGGTGTTGGGAGCGACAGAGATCGTCTGTCTTGGTTTCCAATGTGTCCGTTCGATTGCCAAGGGCTGTAAGGTCTGATTTAAAGTCGGCTATGGCGTTCGAGAGTTCCTGTTTGAACGCAGATTGTACCCCCTCCAGTAGGCTCGACATGACCGCCTGTATCTGAGGGTCGATACCTGTTTCCAATGAGCACGGAGAGGGGGGGGAGCCTGCGGACATGTTGGGGTTCTGTGGGCCCTTAGGTTTTGAGCCAAAGAAGTTAGTCGGGACTTGTGTTGCTTTTTTATTTTTAGACATAGTGGCATGTATGTACCAAAAAAAAAGGGGGGGGGGGTGAAGGTGGAGGTGAAAAAAAAAAAGGGAACGGGGGGACACAGTTCAGGGTCCGTATATTAGTCCGGGGAGGTCGGACTGCTTTCCGTTTTAGGTTTGCACCGGTCTCCTTTGCAGCTGGTGGGGTGAATGGTGGAAGCCCCAGGAGGGTCGGGGGGCGGAGGAGGGTGTCTTGTCAGGTTCGTAGGAGTTGGTCGGTGTTCAAAATTATTTCGTGTTCCTGATTTCTGTTATTGTAGATCAAGTAGCTCACCCGAGGGGGATAAATTTGTCTTCTTCAGGTGTCCTAACCTTTGAGTTGGGGATAGTGTGCCTGAACGTTATAGATAGATTTGTATTACTTAGTTATGGCACTTTATTATCCTGCGTTAACTCATCTTAAGAGTGGGTCGGGAACATTTAGATCCGAGTGTCATGACGTCGGGGGCTGGGCTTTCCCAGGCGTCAGCTCCGGTGTCGAGGTAGGTTGCGGCTTAACCCTTCATCCCGTGGCCCCGGTTTACCCCGTGGATATTAAAGCTCTTTCATGGGGGCGGTAGTGCGGGCAGAATCTGTGGGCCTGCACGGGTGAGAGGTGTGTGGTATAATGCAATTTATCTTCACCCTGGCTAAATGCCAGAAAGCAAAATGGAGGTTCCGGGTTCGTGTCACAGGATTCTATGGGGCAGGGGTGCAGATCGGGGATGATTGCTGTGGCAACAGCAGGTACTCACCACCCTCCAAGTGGACCAGGCATTGAAGGTAAATCAGCCCGCTGAATGTGTTTTACAGCTTTTCAGGGCTTCCCTTAGGTGTGCACAGCTCTCTCCAGCTTATGGCCCGGGAATCCAAGATGGCCGCCGCAGCTCACACAGGGCAGTCCACCCTCCTCAGAAATCTCCTGTGGGGCTGGTGGAGGTGCTGAGGCTCTCTCCAGGTGCCAGGGGGTGCTCAGCCAAGCCAGGGGGGGAAGGTCCGATGTCCTGGGGGTTCCGGTGCGGCCGCGCTCCGGTCCCGGAGCTCCCGGCCGGGGTATCCCCAAACTCCAGGCCCCGGCTGCAGGTCGCGTAGTAGGCCTCGGCGGCCGGAGGTAGCCGGAGGACGCAGGCCCGGTTCGTCGGCCACACAACTCCGCTGTGCAGGACCACGGGGGGTAGACGAGGTCACCACAGCCCAGCGCAGTACATCTAGGAGGGCTGGAGGAGGTTTCTCGGCTCCCGCTGAGGGCTCCGGAGCCCGGCCCCGTTAGGCGCCAAAATCGAGGCCCCGGCTTCACCAGGAGGGGAAGGCCGCAGTCCGCAGAGACAGCCAAGGCCGCCTCCCGACTCCGCAGCTCGCTTCCCTGTTGGGGGCTACTGAGGGCAGAGGCAATAAGGTATGTGGAGGTGGGAGCAGGGTACTTTTATGGGGGTAAATTTGGATTTTGAGCCCTTAGGTAGCAGGAGCTCATGAGAGGTGCTTCTGTCCTCACTGCTAGCCAGGCCACGCCCCCCGGTGCGTTCTTTCTTTTTAAGAATATTCCAAACAGTTGATTTCGCCACACCTAATGTTTTTGCCATCTCTCTGATGGGTTTGTTTTGATTTTTCAGCCTAATGATGGCTTGCTTCACTGATAGTGGCAGCTCTTTGGATCTCATATTGAGAGTCGACAGCAACAGATTCCAAATGCAAATGTCACACCTGGAATCTACTCCAGACCTTTTATCTGCTTAATTGATGATGAAATAATAATGAGGGAATAGCCCACTCCTGTCCATGAAATAGCTTTTGAGTCGATTGTCCCATTACTTTTGGTCCCTTAAAAAGTGGGAGGCACATATAGAAACCGTTGTAATTCCTACACCGTTCACCTGATTTGGATGTAAATACCCTCAAATTAAAACGGAAAGTCTGCAGTTAAAGCACATCTTATATGTTTCATTTCAAATCCATTGTGGTGGTGTATAGAGCCCAAAATATGAGAATTGTGTCAATGTCCCAATATTTATGGACCTGACTGTATATTAATATACCAATACCATTAAAATACCAACTAAGCAACAAACCGGTGACTTTAAAAAGGGTTGTGAGTTTGCCTGCACCAGGGCCGTAACTAGGTGTGGGCCAGCGGTGCGGTGCACACAGCGCATCTGCACTGAGGGCGCATCTGCTGGCACACACATGGAGCCGCGCTGCACAAATATTGCAGCTATGAAAAAACAAAGTATGGTCCTTTGGAGAGAACAAAGAGCCAAAAAAAGCAACTATAGGCCTTTTCCTGAGCACACTTGAAAAATGTTTTTGTAATGATGAGATTATTAAAAATTTACATTTATTAATAAATACTTAAGAAAAAAACGAGAGCTGGCACTAATAATTAAAGAGCATAAGTATTTGCCAGTACCAATGTACCTGTTATAGGCAAAATTATAATAGGTGAGCGAAAATAAATGAACCCTCATACATGGAAAAAAAAATTTTTATACATATCCTCTCTAATCAGGAATTTCTATGAATGAGGTCACTGCCTCGATTCCGATACAATCTGACAAATGCTATTGGCGTGAGATCAGATTGATGTAATGAGTCCCAAGTTGCTTAAGCGGTTGGAGAGTAAAATACCTACGGTACCCAGTATTCCCTGGTGGTTCCCCATCCAGGTACTGACCAGGCCCTGCAGTGCTTGGCTTCCAAGATCAGACGAGTTTGGGCATACTCAGTGCGGTCTGACCGTAGGTGAAATTGTCTCCTAGGCGCACCGTTTTCCGATTGTGTTGAGACCCAAAATCAATCGTGAATTAATTGGATATATTAGATTATATGGTCACAAATGAATATGATGATGAAAACGCAGTGAATTTATGAATATCTGATCCAGGGTGGGTTTCAAACAATAATGCTGACTGCAGTCAGAGAAACAGTTGTGCTCCTAATCAGCTTAAGCAGCAAGAAGGCTTGATAGTGCCCATAAGTGTGGAGTAAATAGAAGATCTATTACAATTGTGCTCCAAAAAGAGCCCCAGCAACAAATGGGCTTAATAGTCTCCACAATAATCAGGACTAAAGAAATTGTGTATACAGTATAGTAATTACCACAGAAATGAATATGATGATAATGACACAATAAATTCATAAATATCCGATCAATAGTAGGTTTCAAACAATAATCCTGACTGTGCAGTCTTTGAGATTGATATTCATCAAAGAAACAATTGTACTTCTAATCAGCCTAAGCAGCAAGAGGGCTTGATAGTGCCCACAAGTGTGGAAAAAATATAAAATCTATTATAATTGTGCTCCAAAAAAGAGCCCCAGCAGCAAGTGGGTTTAGTAGTCTCCACAATAATCAATAATCAGGACAAAAGAAATTGTGTATACAATATGGTAATTGCCAGAAGTATTAATTAGAGCATATATGGTGATTTGCAGATTGCAAATGTCCCTTATGCTCCGAGAGCTTGATCACATGATCGCCTGCTCTCGGAGTGCCCCGCTGCCTGTATTTATGTGCTGTCTGCAGGAGTACATTGTATTGTTCATTGTATGCTAAACAGTAAACACCACCTGAGTACCTAGCACTCCTGCTATACTGTAATCATCTTCTAACAATAGTATTGCTCCTTAGTGTTGGTTACTGTAGTAGCCAGGAGTAACATCCACTCGCTTGGAGCATTCTGTGTTATTTGTGCATCTGTTCTCTTCTACCTGTCTGAACTCTATTGTCATTTACTTTTGTGGTTGCCAGTAGTTACTACAGCTGGTACAGAGCATTCCTTGTCATTTATGTACCAGTTGATACACGTTCCTTATCTGTCTCTTTAATCAGATTACCCTGTTAGTACGTTATTGTCATCTCTCCGGAATACTATCTCATTGCTATTATCATTGGTGCACCACTCTTTCTGTATCTCTCAATACTCAGGTATTTCGTTAGTACCTATACCCTATTGCTATTCTTAGTCACTAATTCATTATTCCCTTGTCTCATTCTTGTCTTCTTGGTCTTGCCTTTGTGGTCTTTTTACCAGCACTGAACCAGGTCCCTCAGGGTTAAGCTCATACTGCCGTCAGCGGAATAAGACCTCGCGGCATCCCAGTACCAGTAGGCACGTTCCGCCTCATGGGAAAAGCTGCTGTTATAGGCAAGAAGGCCTGCTGGTGAGTTCTACGAGTCTCAACCCTGGGTGTACACTGGTTACTGCCCAGAAGATCCTTGGCAAGCACATCCAGAGTGGAAAGAAGAATCTACAGTTGTATCACCCCTTCCACAAACTGTAGGTGTTTCCCCAAGGTTCTGTGCTTGGTCCTCTCCTTTTCTCTCTCTATACATTCTCTTTAGTTAATGTAATTCGCTCTTTCGAATTTTCAATATCATCTCTTTGCTTTTGGTACTCATATCTACCTTTCCTCCTCTGACATCTTTCTCTCTCTCCTCATTCATACAGTATCTCCAGCTGTCTCTCTGCTATATCTTCTTAGATGTCCCAGAGCTTAACATGTCTAAGGCTGGGTACACACTGTCCAATGTTCAGTCGATATATCGTACAAGCCGCTGGCTCGTACGATATATCGATAACATCAGAAATATATCGGTAACATCATATATATCAGTAACATCATATATCATATATCGGTAACATCGGGTACAGCCTATATCAGATCAGATGCACGCTCCCGTGGGTCGTAATGGACGTCCTGCATCTTTTGTGCAGGACTTGAAATCATAAGATGTCTCTTATGATTGCAAGTAAAATGTCCAGTGTGTAGATCCCCTTGATGAAGTCCTGTTGCTGACGGACGAAACGCGTTGGAACTACCTGCAGACATCTCCTTTTATGGACAGATAAGCTTAATACAATTTTCAATCCTGTACGCATGCCTTCCAGCAATTTCTATGGACAGATAAGCTTTATATAATTTTTTATTCTGTACGCATGTTATTCAGCTATTTGTATGTATTTTTATGTTATTATGTATATTAAACTTATGTATTTTTAATATATACACTGCTCAGGCCGCATATTGATTTCGTTTGGGAATAAGCTGGTTCCCTAATTAGGCCTGTGAAATTACGCAGTGACACAATATGAAGTTTTAAACGGTATACACTATGTTTGCTTTCCTCTTTTTATTCGCATGTATTAAGCCACAAAAGAGTGCTGCTTGAGCAAAGCTTCTCTTTTACCAGATAAGTGATCTAAGCCAATTTTTATCATCCCTTTCTTTTATACATTATTTCCCCTTGATATACTTACCACACTCTTGGGCGCTTGTATTCACCAATTCTTGCAATATATATATATATATATATAGATACAAAAGAATGGAGCACTCACCAGTCTTTTCTTATGAAGTATTTAACAAAAGTTTATTGTCCAGACAGCATACATGACTGTGTAATACAGTCCATTAAGGTTATCCAGAGGTAAGCTCAAACGTTTTCGGTCATTGCAGACCGTCATCAGGAGACATAAACATCATTTAACAGCCGTCCTGCCATCACATAAAGATACCAAGCGACCTTCCACCAGACAAGATGCTGACACAGTTGTAGGGAAAAGCAGTCCATTTACTTTCACAGCACAGTAAACTGGTCTTTAACACATTGGTTTGCCCTCTATCGCCTGGCCACTTGTTGGCATGAGGAGCCCTTGCTTTATAAAAGTGTGGCACAGGTATGCCTGATTGCTGGGAGCGCTTGCACCAACACCTGGACTGGACCTGCATGGATGGGATCTCATGTATGAAATTGAAGGGTATTTCCGTGTTTCAACAGCAATACATTAATATAATTTCCAAATGCCAGATAATCTTTGACACAATATTAAAGAGACAACCTGAATGTACCCAACACCCCCCTTGGGCGTCCTCTTGGTCCAGTCCTAAACCCAGGTCGCTTTGGCCCATGGCACCCGAACTGTTGTGCCCTGTCCTGCAAACACTCGGGGTGGCATCCAGACTGGACTGCCACATATCCTCCCCCTGAGCTTCGAGCCTTTGGGTGAAGTGGAGTTCTTCCTTGGCGCACATACCTGCTCGCCATTCTCAGCAGGCGTACCCCTTTTCAAGTCGGACTCTCTCCGAGTCCTCCTCCCGCCCTCTAAATTCACCCCACATGGCTCTACACCTTATGAGGAGAGGAACTTCCTCGAAAGGGCATCCGCATTGCCCTGTAATCCTCCTGCTCTGAGCTGGACCTTGAAGTGAAACAACTTGTGGGCAAGAAACCACCGTGTTACCCAGGCATTGGTCTCCTTATTTAGGCACATCCATTGGAGCGGAGCGTGATCAGTGATTAAGGTGAACTCCCATCCAGGAGATAGTATCTCAGAGTCTTTTGCCCACTTGACAGGCACTCCTGCTCTACAATGGCATATCGCTGTTCCCTAGGCAGTAGTTTCTTGTGCCTGGAACGTCCACACAAGCTTATAATAAACAAAAATATCACCAATATATACACAGGCGCCAATTGATCTATGTCTGGAGATTATACTCCTATGTAGGAGGTGGAAATCCTCAATCTCAGATTTCTCGTATTACTCCAATACATACATGAAAAATAAAATAGAGATACAATAGTGTAATATTGTTAACGTAATGTAAATTGTTTCGCAATATTGCAAGTGGGGTCCGTACCTTGAGGATATGTCTAATGACTTGTAGACACACAGCGCATGAAATTGAGAAGGTCAAGCCTTATACAGATTCCCTTCTGTTTCCTTATTTCTCATTGGTAGGTCTCCCTCGTACAAATTTATTTAATAAAAGAAATGAACTGGTATAGTATAATACCGTTTTTAATTACATAAAAAGATGACAAACAGAGCAGGGTAAATCACTGGACTCTCACCATATAGGATTGTCCACTTTAAGCAGTAGACAAACAAGGTATGATTGAAATAATACCAGGCATCACCAGCACCTAGTTGGTTCCTCTATGGTTCCGTCCCAGTGTCTCCCGTTCACAACAAACATACTGCCGACGTGTTTCGATACTCCACGGTATCTTTTTCAAGGCACACAAGCTTGTCCAGACTTTGCTTTTTCAAGCAATCAGTGAGCGGAGCTGCTCTGGTGGCAAAGTTCGGTACAAACTTGCGGTAATATCCCACAAGGCCTAAGAAGGCCCTGAGTTGGGTCTTCCTCTCAGGCCTTGGCCAGGCAGCAACCGCCTCCACCTTATTGACCTGAGGTTTGATTTGGCCCTGGCCCACCACGTACTCCAAGTACTTAGCCTCCGACATACCAATCGCACACTTCTCTGGGTTGGCCGTGAAGCCATGGAAGCGCAGAGTTTTTAATACGGCTTCCACTTTGGCCAGAGAGAGACTCCCAGTCATCGCTGAAGATAACAATGTCATCTAGGTACACGGCTGAGTACTTTCGGTGGAATGTGTCCGGGGCCCCGTGAAGACCAAATGGCAAAACTCAATACTAAAATAGGCCATCTGAGTGGAAAAGGACGTTTCTCCGGCAGGGTCCACAGGTTATCCACAGGATAACAATGGGATATGATGAAGCGACAGTGGATTTGCACCACTCGGTCAAAGCTTTTCTGGCCTCCCAGCATGCAACGGGCCCATCCATATATCCCCGTCTCCTTGCTCAGGCAAATCAGTTTTTTGTTTGGTGTGGCAGGAGCCAGACCATGGTCAGAGGGCTGCTGATTCTTAGCAACCCTAAGCTTTCTTATCTTATTTTTATAGTCTTACTATTTTTTGAGTGATCTTTCTAAACAGCGTCTTATACGTACCTTAGAAAGAGTCGCTCCAACAACTCTCCACCGGGTCGTAACAACGCTTACCCACGAGTACAGTGCTGTTTCGGTGGGCATCTGTGTCAGATATACTAGCAGGTCCAGCAGACATTACCAGGCTCTGGCCGGAGCACGGGGAGAAGGTAAGGCATCGATTCCAAGGAACCTGTGTTTAAATGTCCCAAAACAGTTAAAACTGAGTTTCCTGGGTCAGATCAGCTGACGGAAATTATGGAAGATGCTTGGGCTACGCCCAATAAGAAGTTTAGAAATACTAAGAAATGGAATTCCCATTATCTTCTTCCAGCTGGGGATTGTTTAAAAAGGAAGGTGGCTCCTAAAGTAGACACGCATGTAATTAAATTAGTGCGAAAATCTACATTACCATTGCTTTCAACATCATTAAATGATGTCACAGATAGGAGAGTGGATGGTTTTCTAAAAATCATTTTTTCCCTGTCCGGGGCAGTCATAACTCCAGCTATGGCTTCAGCTTGGATGGCAAAGGCAATGGCTACCTGGGCTGAAGCATTGGAGGAGGATTTTTCTATAGTTTCTAGAGAGCAAAAATCCCATATAGCTCATATAAAACAGGCTGCAATGTTCCTGGAAGAGGCAGCATTGGATATGGGTACTAGTGCCTCCAGGGCATCAGCTTCAACAATAGCTGCTTGCAGAGCAGTTTGGTTACGTATGTGGAAAGCTGATTCAGAATCTAAGAAGGTTTTGGAATTATTATCTTTTTCTGGAGATATTCTTTTTGGTAAAGAATTGACAGATATTCTGGAGTCATAAGCAGATTCTAAGAAGGTCAAGTTCCCTTTCACATGCATTTTCAAATCTAAAGTTCAGGCTTTTTGGCCCTTTCAATATCATGGAAAAGCTAAAAAAAAAAAAGGGCAAGCAGGCCCAATACAACAAGTCTGGTAAGACTAAAAAGCATCAGGCTACCAGAGGACCGGTTGGGAAGACAGATGATAAATCATCAGCCTGATGGTGCGGGCCTTCACCTGGGGGACCCCAGGGTGGGGGGCCGACTTCTTCATTTTTGCACAGATCTGGAAGCAGTCTACAAAAGATGCCTGGGTGCAGGTAGCGGTATCTCTAGGTTATGCTTTTGCCTTCAAGAAGTACCTCCTCGAAGGTTCTTTTGTACCAGCCCACCTCAGACGAAGGCCAGGGCTTTGTTAGAGGCAGATCAGAAATTGCTTCACTCAGGAGTAGTCATTCCAGGTCCTCCTGCGCAATGAGGACAGGGGTTTTACTCCAACCTGTTTTTAGTTCAGAAGCCAAATGGGTCTTTTCGGCGCATTCTCAACCTTAAAGTACTGAACAAATACATTTGGGTACCTCGGTTTCACATGGAGACGTTACGTTCCATCATTTCGGCCATGGAAACGGGATTATATGGTATCCCTAGATATACAGGATGCTTACTTACATGTTCCTATAGCACTGTCCCATCAGTGCTATCTCAGGTTCGCTATCCTCCAACAGCATTTTCAGTTACAGGCCCTACCTTTTGGGTTATCCACAGCTCCCAGAGTATTTACCAAGATTATGGTGGTAATGGCAGCTTATCTCTGCCAGCAGGGGATAAGAATTTTTCCATACCTCAACGATCTTTTAATCCTGGCACAGATGCAGGAGTTGCTCTTATGTCATCTACGACAGACAATAACATGTCTGCAGAACCACGGGTGGCTCATAAATTGGGCAAAATCATCTCTGGTTCCGTCACAACGGATGACTCACTTGGGGGCAGTACTGGATTCAGGTCTACAGAGAGTAAGTTTACCTCTGAACAAGATACCCAAGGTCCAGTCAAGGATTCAGGACTTGTTACACAGTCAAAAGGTATCCTTTCACGAAGCAATGCAGGTGATGGGTTTGATGGTATCAACGTTTGACATGGTGGAGTATGCACAATTCCACTCAAGGCCTCTGCAGCGTCTGATTCTTGCCAAATGGAATGGGTTGCATCAGACAATAAAAACACAGAACTTGTCTCTTACGAAAGAAGTAAGAAGGTCATTAGCCTGGTGGCTACAGACATCCCATCTGGACAAGGGGAGACCCTTTTGGATATCAGATTGGGAAATTCTGATGACAGATGCCAGTCTTCCGGGTTGGGAAGCAGTGTCAGGAAGGTTGTGTTTTTAGGGGCAATGGTCCAGGGAAGAAAGTTGCCTGCCAATAAACATATTGGAACTTCGGGCCATATACATGGCACTGATTCAGGCAAAGGACATTCTTCGGACAAAACCAGTCCAAATCCGCTCGGACAATGCAACGGCAGTAGCGTACCTCAACCATCAGGGAGGAACTTGCAGCCGAAAAGCAATAGAGAAGGTAAGTTACATACTAAAATGGGCAGAACTTCATCATCCAGCCTTGTACGCAGTGTTCGTTCCGGGAGTCCTAAACTGGGAAGCGGACATTCTCAGTTGACACACCATTCAGGCAAGCGAATGGTCTCTACACCCGGAGGTCTTCCAGACTCTAATAGACAAGTGGGGGTTGCCAGAGATAGATCTCATGGCGTCCCGTCTGAACAACAAAGTTCTCGCATATGGGGCAAGAACAAAGGATCCCAGAGCGATCTTTGTGGATGCCCTGTCAGTGAGATAGGACTTTCATCTGGTTTATGTGTTTCCTTCAATCACCCTATTACCCAGGGTGGTGAGAAAGATAAAGCAAGGGAAAGGTGCCGTAATACCAATCTCATCTAATACCAATGGTTCCAGCTTGGCCCAGAAGACATTGGTACACAGATCTGCAGAGGATGTCGATGGATGTTCCACTTCTGCTCCCTCAACGTCCAGATCTACTGATGCAGGGTCCTTGTTATCACAGACATCTGGATCGACTGTCTTTGACGGCGTGGCTCTTGAAACCTCTATCCTGAAGTCAAGAGGATTCTCACAACAGGTAATTCAAACTATGCTCAGAGCAAGGAAACCTTCCTCAGCTCGCATTTATCACCGAATATGGCAAACCTATATTCATTGGTGCAGTGAACGGAAATTGACCCTAAGGCTTTTACAGTTTCCAGGGTCTTAGCATTCCATTAGGCAGTAATGGATAAAGGGTTGAAGGTGGCTTCCTTGAGAGTGCAAGTGTCGGCATTGACTGTATGGTTCCAAAAGAAAATTGCCAATTTACAGGATGTGCGTACTTTTTCTCCAGGGAATGCTGCGCATTCAACCTCCTTTTGTTCCTCTTACAGTGCCTTGGGACTTAAGTCTAGTCCTGAAAGCCCTTCAAGTTGCCCCATTCCAACCACTTAATAAAGTGGATCTTAAATTGTTGACAGCTAAAGTTCTCTTTCTACTGGCTATGGCGTCAGCTAGAAGAGTATCAGATTTAGTGGCATTATCATGTCGTTCTTCATTTCTGATTTTTTTATCCAGATAAAGCAGTTCTCAGAACTAGATCTGGGTATCTTCCGAAGGTGGTGTCTAAATTCCACCTTAATGAAGAAATTGTAGTCCCGGCTTTCCAGGTACCAGGCCTTTCTGCAGGAGATGCATTGCTGGATGTGGTCCATGCATTAAGGATCTACGTGGATCGTACCAGTGCCATCAGAAAGACAGATTCTCTCTTCATTCTCTATGGATTTCACAATAGAGGATGGCCTGCTGATAAGCAGATACTGGCAAGATGGCTTCGGATGACGATTTCAGAAGCATATTCTCAGGCTGATCTCCCTGTTCTGGCTAATGTCTCTGCTCACTCTACTCATAAGGTAGGTCCATCATGGGCAGCACAACGTGGTTCTTCAGCAGAACAGATATGTAAGGCAGCCACATGGAATACAACTGATTTGCCTGAGCAAGGAGGTGGGGATATATGGACAGGCCCGTTGCATGCTGGGAGGCCGGAAAAGCTTTGATCGATTGGTGCAAATACGCTGTCGCTTCATCATATCCCATTGTTATCCTGTGGATCCTGTGGACATAGGAGAAATACTGTTATCAACGGTAAGTTCTTACCATAATGTATATTTTCGCCTTGGCAGCCTCGGTAAGGGGAATCTGCCAATAGTCTTTGGTAAGGTCAAGAATAGTCAAGTATTGGCTTTGGGCCAGTTGCTCGATCATCTCATCAACGCGTGGCATGGGATAGGCATCAAATGTAGACACCTGGTTTAACCTGCGGAAGTTGTTGCAGAACCGCAGTGCTGCAGACGGCTTGGGGACCAGCACTATGGGGTTATTCCACCCACTGGTGGACTCTTCAATAACCCCCAAGCATAACAGTAAACAGGTCTTTATCACAGAAAGTTTACCGGATACCTTAACCAGGCACTGATCCACAAACAGCATATACACAAATCTCAGGCTGCCTGTCTCTAAACCTTTGGCCCACTCTTTATCACCCGGCCATTTGTTAGCATCAGGAGCCCTTGCCCTAACGAGCTTTATAAAAGTGTTGCACAGGTGTGCCTGATTGCTGGGAGCGCTTGCTCCAACACCTGGACTGGACCTGCATGGATGGGATCTCATGTATGAAATGGCAGGGTATTTCTGTGTCTCAACAGCAATACAATAATATAATTTTCAACTGCCAGACAATCTTTGACACAATATTAAAGAGACAACCTGAATGTACCCAACACCCCCCTTGGGCTTCCTCTTGGTCCAGTCCTAAACTCAGGTTGCCTTGGCCCATACTTGCCTACCTGACCCTTTCCATGAGGGAGAAAATGCTCTGTTCCTGGACTTTCCTGGTAATATATGATTGCCATCACCTGTGGTGAGCTAGTTAATTGATAAGAAAGGTGTTTCACCACAGGTGATGGCAATCATACATTACCAGGAAAGTCCTGGAACAGAGCATTTTCTCCCTCATGGAAAGGGTCAGGTAGGTAAGTACGCTTTGGCTCGGGGCACCCAAGATGTTGCGCCCTGTCCTGCAAACACCCAGGGTGGCATCCAGACAGGACTGCCACAATATATGTGTGTGTGTGTGTGTGTGTGTGTGTGTGTGTGTGTGTGTGTGTGTGTGTGTGTATATATATATATATATATATATATATATGTATGTACACACACACACATATATATATATATATACGAACAAGGCAGTCGGCACTCAAAGGGTTAAATTTCACAACCAGCCTCCGTGCCAGAACCGAAAGTTCTATGCACAACACCAAAGAGGAACGACACTGCAGGCAATGAATTTCCGAAAAAATGCTGTGTATTGAAAGCGACAGCTATTTCAGGGCGATAGCCAGAGCCGGCCTTAGGCATAGGCAAACTAGGCAATTGCCTAGGGCATTTGATATTCCAAGGGGCATCAGCAGCTTCTGCTGATTAAAATGATATGCGGCATGCCTATATTCTGTGTGTAGCATTTCATATGCAGATACAGCCACAGTCTCACACAGTATATATGCATGCTGCATATCATTTTAATCAGTAGAAGCTGCTTGTGCATCCTAGCCACATAGCAATGCAAATAAGATGCATTTTCATTACAAAAAAGGTGCCATATGTTAGAATTGAGGCAATATTCACATCTGTATCCAAGCAGAGGTAGAGGTCACAGTGTTAGTGGCAGTGTGATTGCTGTGTGCATGTGAGTGGGTTGGTTTTTCAGTAGTGTTCGGAATATGTGTATGGAGCATTATGTGTGTCATGTAAAAATGCATTAATAATGTGCAACATATGTGTAAGGGGCACTATGCATGTCATTATGTGTAAATGTGCGGCATATGTGTAAAAGGGTACTACTGTATGTGTGTCATGTGTATTGGGGCACTAATAATGTGCAGCAAATGTGTAGCGGGCACTATGTGTGTCATTATGTGTATAAGGGCATTAATAATGTGCAGCTTATGCGTAAGGGACATTATGTGTAAAAGGACATTAATAAAGGTTGTCATAATGTGTAAGGCGCATTATGTTTATAAGGACATTAATAATGTGTCTCATATGTGTAAGGGGCATTACTGTGTGGAATTATGTGTATAAATGCATTACTAATGTGTGGCATTATGTGTATAAGGTGCTCTACTATGTGGCGTTGCATATAGAAAGGGCACTACTATGTCGTCTAATGTGAATAAAGAGCAATAGGGTGTGATGTAATGTGAATAAGGAGCTCTACTGTGAGTAGTAACGTTTATAAGGTAAAGTGATACTACTGTGGGATGTAATATGAATTAGGAATACTATCGCATGATCAAATGTGAATGAAGTTGCAGTACTGTGTGGCGTAATTGGAATTGGGGTTACTATTGTGTGGTCATGCCACTTGCCTGCAAGAACACACCCCTTTTTGGGCTGTGTGCCAAATGTGCAAACTGTTCCTATTTAAAATATAGGGGGTACAAACACCAAAATAAGGACTGCTATGGGTGAGGGGTGATGGTGCTGGGAAAGAGGTGCAAGGTCAGAGGCGGAACCAGCGGTGGTGCTAGGGAGCACCAGCCAGAATCTTGCCTAGGGCATCATATTGGTTAGGGCCGGCTCTGGCGATAGCCCTTTTCTCAAGCAACCACACCAAATGCTGGACAAAACAAACATACAACACTTACCCCACCTAAATACCCGCTGGGGCACTCACCTCCACATCCTCTCCACGCGTCCCTGCTTCCGGAAATGAAGCCGCCGGGTCACTTCCGGTGATCACGTCGCCCGTTGTCATGGGAACCCGCTGCTTGCGGCTCACCACTCCACTGCTGCGTGTCACAGGGGGCCGGCTGTGCTCCCTCCTCAGCCCGGGAGCACACGATCAGAGGGGGGGCGATGACTTGATGCACCTCAGCCTAAACAAAAACATATAACAGAACACATAAATACCATATTACAAAGAGAATGCAGTCATATCTAACATTATATTCAACAACAGTGTAGTTACAATATTGGAAAACCTATATCCCCAGGCCCACATGAAGCAAGAGCCTGACTGGTCACCCGGGTCACCCCAAACACTGAAACTAGGCTTACGCTACAGGATGGTAGACACAACTTGGACACCAGCCAATACATTAATCTAAGCTAATTAAGCTGAAGTCTAAAATCGGGCTCACAAACGCTATATGGACTCAGACACCAATATTACTGTATTAGTATGGAATGCATGGCTAAAGACCAACTGCCTAGCCAAAAACGTTCCAAATAATTGGTAAATGGTAAACAATTCCTGTTGATACTCCAATGTAGGGTTCTTGAAAAGTGTGCGATACACCCCCTGCTCAGCAAGTTGACTCAGGGCTTCTTCTCTATAATAGTCTAGGTCCATAATGACTATGGCTCCGCCCTTGTCAGCGGGCCGGATCCCAATGTCCTGGTACATCTGAAGGTTCTTTAAAGCTTCTCTTTCGCTGAGGGACATATTCAATCTGACTTTAGCCGGAGCTGCTAAGAACCTGTTAACCGAATCATCCATGAGCCTGCTAAAGGTCCTGGATGATTCGGTTAACAGGTTCTTAGCGGCTCCGGCTAAAGTCAGATTGAATATGTCCCTCAGCGAAAGAGAAGCTTTAAAGAACCTTCAGACGTACCAGGACATTGTGATCCGGCCCGCTAACAAGGGCGGAGCCATAGTCATTATGGACCTAGACTATTATAGAGTAGAAGCCCTGAGTCAACTTGCTGAGCTGGGGGTGTATCGCAAACTTTTCAAGAACCCTACATTAGAGTATCAACAGGAATTGTTTACCATCTTAGATAAAGCTAAAACACAAGGATTGCTACCGGACAAAGTACACAAGGTGTCAGTGCCGTAACTAGGCATTTTAGCGCTGTGTGCAAGAAATGGCATTGGCGCCCCCACATTCAAGATAGGGGCAGTGCGCGCCGCAGGCGTGTGAAAAATATATAGGGGCGTGGCTTCATGGGGAAGGGGCATGGCCACAAAATAATACCAATTCATACTACGGTGCACAGTAGTCACCATTATTCAAATTACGCTGCACAGTAGCGCCACTACACCAGGTAGAGCCCCTTTTACACATTACAGCAGCCAGTCCCCCTTTTTACACATTACGGCAGACAGCGTCCCCCTTTTTACACATTACGGCAGACAGAGTCCTTTTTTTATTTACACATTACGGCAGACAGCGTCCCCCTTTTTACACATTACGACAGACAGCGTCCCCCTTTTTACGTATTATGGCAGACAGCGTCCCCTTTTTTACACATTACAGCAGGCAGCGTCTCCTTTTTACACATTACGGCAGACAGCGTCCCCTTTTTTACACTTTACAGCAGACAGCGTACCCTTTTTACACATTACAGCAGGCAGCGTCCCCTTTTTACTCATAACGGCAGACAGCGTCCCCCTTTTTACACATAATGGCAGACAGCGTCCCCCTTTTTACACATAATGGCAGACAGCGTCCCCCTTTTTACACATTACGGCAGACAGCGTCCCCCTTTTTACACATTACGGCAGACAGCGTTCCCCTTTTTACACATTACGGCAGACAGCGTTCCCTTTTTACACATTACAGCAGGCAGCGTCCCTTTTTATACATTACGGCAGACAGCGTCCCCTTTTTTTACACATTACGGCAGACAGCGCCCCCTTTTTACACATTACGGCAGACAGCGTCCCCTTTTTTACACATTACGGCAGACAGCGTCCCCTTTTTTACACATTACGGCAGACAGCGTCCCCTTTTTTACACATTACGGCAGACAGCGTCCCCTTTTTACACATTACAGCAGGCAGCGTCCCCTTTTTACACATTACAGCAGGCAGCGTCCCCTTATTATACATTACGGCAGACAGTGTCCCCTTTTTTACACATTACGGCAGACAGCGTCCCCTTTTTACAAATTACGGCAGACAGCGTCCCCTTTTTATACATTACGGCAGACAGCATCCCCTTTTTACACGTTATGGCAGACAGCGTCCCCTTTTTATTTTAAAGACCACAGATTGCATTTAGATAAACAGACCAAAATATATAAAAAATCAGTCAAATAAAAAAAACATAAGAAATAAAAATAATAATGATTAAAAAAAGAAGAATCATATATATAGACAGAAGCTATGTTATTGCTGGAATGTGACCCCATAGCAGGCTGTACTCCCCAATCAGTCACCAGTTTAAACCCCCCCTACAATAAAGGAGCCATTTACAAAGAGACCTCTGATCATTGGGGCAGCCCATTACTTCTACTCACCCTCCTCCAGTGCTGCAGTGTCGCGGCCCCTTCAGTGACAGACAGTCTCACTCTGGCTGGCAGTGGCTCATTCACTGTGCAAGCGCGCTTACACTCCAGTTTAACCTGATTGGTGGATAGCACCAGCCATCCACCAATCAGTGTTTAGATACTCCCACAAACTGTGATAGGTGGATGGCCAGTGCCATCCACCAATCGACACTTGTCTCACCCAGCAGTGGAGCAGCAGCGTGACTACGGACACTGACAGCTCCTGGGCTGGCAGTGAAATTGTGTATAGCCCGGCGACAGCTAGCGGCCGGGAGCCAGCAAGAGAAAGCTGGCCGCTCCAGTTGTGGCAGGTAAGCATTCTTTTCCTGCCACTGGGCTGCGGCCATTGAATGCAGAGCACAAAGGGTTGCGGGAGCCGGAGGAGCAGCCGGAGCGGTAATAAGCAGAGCACACGGGGGCAAGAGGCGGCCGATCGGGGTGTATGTGGAAGGTGCGCCCACAGGGCAAATGCGCTGTGGGCAATGCACCTTCTGCACACACCTAGTTACGGCCCTGCAAGGTGTTATGTGTTCGGCATCCTAAGAGTCCATTACTGTATACGATTCCTAAGCTTCATAAGCATCAGTCTAAACCCCCCGGGAGACCGATCATCTCCGCTAGATACTCACTTTACCAGCCGGTGTCTCAGCTTCTGGACAGTGTCCTACAACCATTGCTGTTGGGGCAAAGAACATTTCTTAAAGATACCAACTCATTCATTCTGAAATTGCAGGAACTCACGGTATTACCACCGGGCACGTTGATATGCTGCCTGGATGTTTGCAGCTTATATACCTCCATCCCGCACCAGGAGGGGATGTGTGCAATGCGGGACTTCCTGGAGGATAACCTAGTTCCATCATTATTTAACCACAGTCTGTTTCTCACATTGTTAGAGCTCACCTTAAGCAGAAATTATTTTCTGTTTGATGGTGAGTTCTACCTGCAGCTGCGAGGGTGCGCAATGGGATCATCGGTAGCACCTTCGTGTGCTAACATCTACATGTTCGTTCAGGAGAACAGGATGTTTTTCACCAACCAAACTGTGGCTGACAATATTATTCTGTACACTAGGTATATTGATGATGTTTTCCTGTTATGGGGGGGTGGGAAAGAAGCCTTCCAGAAGTTGATGTCAGAAATTAACTCCCTCCCCTCTCCTATTAAATTCACATATACCTGTGATGAGAGGGTGGCGAATTCTCTAGATGTTAAGATAATCTTGGCTGGGGGTTGTATTTCTACTGAAATCTACTCCAAACCCACCGACAGGAATACATTATTGATGGCCTCTAGTCATCACCCTAAGCCGTTGAAAAAGGGGGTGTCCTTGTCGCAGATGATGCGGGTAGCCAGCATCACAAGCGACAAAGAGAAAATCCCTGCCCTGTTGGATGATATG
Source organism: Pseudophryne corroboree (assembly GCF_028390025.1). Classification (NCBI taxonomy): domain Eukaryota; kingdom Metazoa; phylum Chordata; class Amphibia; order Anura; family Myobatrachidae; genus Pseudophryne; species Pseudophryne corroboree. Next base: position 173,216,157 of record NC_086452.1, read on the forward strand.
ATCCTCAAGTTCTTAGCGAGGGGATATGAAGGCCCGGTTCTGCAGTTGCAAAAGCAATGGGTTCTGCAGATGTCTAGGGATCAGCTTTTACATCCAGCGAAAAAAGAATCCAGCAATATCTTACCTTGGGCCACTGATTTTTCAACAGCTAGTCCGATTATACGCAGGGCTTCACAAGCATTGTGGCCTATTGTGGCGTCGGATCCGGAATTGCCATCGTTTAAAAATATCAAACCTATTGCTGCATTCAGGCGAGGAGCTAATTTACACGACAAAGTTGTTAGAACAGACATTACTGGGATGGGTAGTCTTCCTGTTTCTAATGTACAAAAAAAAACTCCCGGGGTGTTACCGTTGCCCCAAGTGTGCAACGTGTAACCATATGGTATCTTGTAGAGAATTTAAACACCTACATAGGGATTTTAAATTTTCCATTAGACAGGTGATTACTTGCAGTACTGCGTTTGTTGTGTATGCTATAGTATGCCCATGTGGTTTGTACTACATTGGGCAGACTACACGCAAGTTCAGTGAACGCATGGCAGCACATCGCTCTGCCATCAAGCTTACCCTGGAAGGTAAACCTGTAGATCAGCCGGTGGCCCGGCATTTTAAGACCGCGGGCCACTCGTTGAGCTCTTTGAAATATTTTGGTATAGAACATGTACCATTGTCCATGAGGGGAGGGGATAGGGCCAGGATCTTATTGGAAAAGGAGACTCGTTGGATCTTGAAGTTGGACACGTTCTGGCCACGTGGCCTGAACGACAAAATTAATTGGAACGTTTTTGGCTAGGCAGTTGGTCTTTAGCCATGCATTCCATACTAATACAGTAATATTGGTGTCTGAGTCCATATAGCGTTTGTGAGCCCGATTTTAGACTTCAGCTTAATTAGCTTAGATTAATGTATTGGCTGGTGTCCAAGTTGTGTCTACCATCCTGTAGCGTAAGCCTAGTTTTAGTGTTTGGGGTGACCCGGGTGACAGGTCGGTGACCAGTCAGGCTCTTGCTTCATGTGGGCCTGGGGATATAGGTTTTCCAATATTGTAACTACACTGTTGTTGTATATAATGTTAGATATGACTGCATTCTCTTTGTAATATGGTATTTATGTGTCCTGTTATATGTTTTTGTTTAGGCTGAGGTGCATCAAGTCATCGCCCCCCCCCTCTGATCGTGTGCTCCCGGGCTGAGGAGGAAGCACAGCCGGCCCCCTGTGACACGCAGCAGTGGAGTGGTGAGCCGCAAGCAGCGGGTTCCCATGACAACGGGCGACGCAATCACCGGAAGTGACCCGGCGGCTTCATTTCCGGAAGCAGGGACGCGTGGAGAGGATGTGGCGGTGAGTGCCCCAGCGAGTATTTAGGTGGGGTAAGTGTTGTATGTTTGTTTTGTCCAGCATTTGGTGTGGTTGCTTGAGAATAGGGCTATCGCCCTGAAACAGCTGTCGCTTTCAATACACAGCATTTTTTCGGAAATTCATTGCCTCCAGTGCCGTTCCTCTTTGGTGTTGTATATATATATATATATATATATATATATATATATAATTTTTTTATATATATATATATATATATATATATATGAAAACAGGATTCAATTCCTGCGCTGCAAGTCCATGTCTCCAGAGTCTTTATTAACCGTTAATTCTGTGCTGCTCAATCCCACTCCCAGCCAGGGAGCAATAGGTATTGGTGCTAGAAACAAAATAAGGAGAGCGCACCGGTAAACGTAAAATCATTTACTTTGTATAAAAAGAGTAATATCCACATACATTGCAGTAAGAATATCCAAACTCAGCGAGGTCCACACGACCTTCAGAATAGCGCTCAACCGAGCTGGAACTGTCTCGTCGGCTCCGGACCCGGCGGGTGACGTCACAACGTCCTCAGCAGTTAGCCACGCCCAACGCGTTTCGACCTATCACAGTCTTCGTCAGGGGATGTGGTTAATGTGTGTGGGTACGATCTTATATACCCATTCCAACTAATAACAGCTGCTAGCAATTAGTTGTGAACCATAATTGTACAATTTACATTTAACAAATTTGTTTACAACGGCAGGTTGTCCATGCAGGCTTCTCAGCAAGAACTGTCCATCCCATTTACTGCATATCATTAGACCCCGAATTTTGATTAATTATAAATCTCCAGAATAGTTTTAATTGGAAACATTTGTTCCATAAATTAGCTGTCTGCTGCCAGACACAGTTGGTCCCAGCCGTTTACTATGAGGCTGAAAATGGGATTGACAGCTCCTACTTCACAAAGTTCAGAATGGTCGCTACCATTACTAATTCATTTTAATGTTACATACAATTAAAAACAAAGTTATTCAGTACATATATATCAATTTTAAAATATGTTACCAGATGTATCACAATGATTATAGAGGCTTATATATCTAATCTCAACACGACGTATATTTCAATATGACACGCTGCTAGTATTTATTAACCTATTTCCAAAACACCTTGTTGGCGTGAGATTTTTTAGAGAGATTTATTATATATAGAAATAAATTTAGAGTTAAATTGACTTATAAGTCTAGGATAACTCGCTACAAGGAAAGAGTTATTTCTTATTAAAAGAAAAAGAGATTAAAAGGTAAGATGAAGTGTGCGTCAGCCATAGACCCCCCATAGATCCACTCGCCGGGATTTAGCCGCTGCCACGTATGGATCATCAGAAAGGACCTGACTTTCACAATTAGCAATGTAAAAAGGGTACTATATCACATCCTTCATTGAGACCAGATGGTACAAACGTATTCAGTGTATAAATCCAGTATGTTTCTCTCTGGCTTAATTTTTTCAACAGATCTCCACCTCTCTCATCCAGGCTGATCTTTTCTATTGCTTTAAAAGAGAAACCATTTAAACTGGAATTAGTACATTCTAAGAAGTGTCGTGGAACACTATGATTATCTACCTTATGGAGTATATTACGAGTGTGTTCAAGTATACGTAATTTTAACATACGTTTGGTCTTTCCAATATAGCGTTTCCCACATTTGCACTCCAACATATAGATTACATGGGTGCTTACACAACTTAGTTTACCTTTAATTTTCCATGACTTATCATTACTGGAATTCGAAAATTGTTTATTATCTCTATTTACAAACTGACACATTTTGCATTTATTACAAGGGAAAAACCCTTCCAATCTATTACATTCCTCATATTTGTCAACTTTTTTCAAATTACTAGGGGCTAGACGATCCTTTAGGGAACGTGATTTTTTATATATAATTCTAGGATGTTGTGTGATCACATCTTTAAGTAGCGGGTCAAGGCTTAATATACCCCAATGTTTATTTAGAATTTTCTTGATCTCTCCTCCGCCCTTATTAAAGCGGGTTATAAAAGGTACTCCAAGTTTATCCATATGTTCTTTTTCTTTTCTTCTATCCTTATAGACCAAAAGTTCTTGCCTGTCTCTATTTAGCGCTTTCTCATAACAATCCTGAATTAGATTATCTGGATACTTTTTTCCTTAAATCTCTCGCTGTAGATCTGAACCTGTTCTTTGAATTTAGTTTGTTCAGAACAGTTCCGTTTCAGACGGACGAACTGAGAATAAGGAATATTCTCAATCCATTTTTTATAATGGCAACTTTGAAAGTGTATATAACTGTTGCGATCTACGCTTTTAATGTGGGTATAAGTATCAATCTTTACTCCTTCACAGGATTTACTGCTATCCAATACAAGATCTAAGAACTCTATGGTATCATTATTATACTTATAAGTAAAATGCAAATTAAATTCATTATTATTCAATTCAATCATGAATTCATCTAGTAGATCTATACCTCCAGACCACACCACAATGATATCGTCTATAAAACGCTTATACTTGTGTATATATTTCAAAAATCGATTATTGTTAAAAATGACTTCTTTTTCCCATTTTCCCATATATAAGTTTGCTAGACTTGGAGCATAAGGCGTTCCCATAGCGTTTGTGAGCCCGATTTTAGACTTCAGCTTAATTAGCTTAGATTAATGTATTGGCTGGTGTCCAAGTTGTGTCTACCATCCTGTAGCGTAAGCCTAGTTTTAGTGTTTGGGGTGACCCGGGTGACAGGTCGGTGACCAGTCAGGCTCTTGCTTCATGTGGGCCTGGGGATATAGGTTTTCCAATATTGTAACTACACTGTTGTTGTATATAATGTTAGATATGACTGCATTCTCTTTGTAATATGGTATTTATGTGTCCTGTTATATGTTTTTGTTTAGGCTGAGGTGCATCAAGTCATCGCCCCCCCCCTCTGATCGTGTGCTCCCGGGCTGAGGAGGAAGCACAGCCGGCCCCCTGTGACACGCAGCAGTGGAGTGGTGAGCCGCAAACAGCGGGTTCCCATGACAACGGGCGACGCAATCACCGGAAGTGACCCGGCGGCTTCATTTCCGGAAGCAGGGACGCGTGGAGAGGATGTGGCGGTGAGTGCCCCAGCGAGTATTTAGGTGGGGTAAGTGTTGTATGTTTGTTTTGTCCAGCATTTGGTGTGGTTGCTTGAGAATAGGGCTATCGCCCTGAAACAGCTGTCGCTTTCAATACACAGCATTTTTTCGGAAATTCATTGCCTCCAGTGCCGTTCCTCTTTGGTGTTGTATATATATATATATATATATATATATATATATATATAATTTTTTTATATATATATATATATATATATAAATAAATGAAAATCTGTCATTCTGTCTTTCTATACAAATCCACAGTTTACAAGCGAAGATCGTGAAATTTCACATACAAGCATATTAAAACATGGCGGAGGCAACTAAAACAATTTGAAATCCATAGCACCCCTAGGGGGCAGACAGCAGCACAGAGTATATCAGGAGATAGCATAACTCCGGAATTGCTGGAGCAATGTACTCAAAAATTGGTACACATATGTCTTACAAGCTGGCAACAAACACTGTGGAAGTAAGACACCCCTAGCACCCCTAGGGGTGGGACAGCAGCACAGAGTATGTCAGCAGACAGCATAAATGTGGAAGGCCTGGAGCAATTTACACCAAACTTGGTACACATCTGACTTACAATCTGGGAACAAACTCTGTGGGGGTTACACACCCCAAGGGGTGTGACAGCGGCACAGAGTATTTCTGGAGACAGCATAACTCCGGAATATTTAGACCAATTTAAAACAAACTGTGTACACATATCACTTACACTCGGGAAACAAACAATGTGGGGGTCAGACACCCCTAGGACCCCTATGGGGTGGGACAGCAGCACAAATTATGTCAGCAAACAGCATAGCTGTGGAAGGCCTGGGGCAATTTACACCAAACTTGGTACACATCTGACTTACAATCTGGTAACAAACTCTGCGGGGGTTAGACAACCCTAGCACCCTTATGGGAGGGATAGCAGCACAGAGTTTTTCAGCAGACAGTATAACTCTGGAATGCCTGGGGCAATTTACACCAAAGTAACTCCAGAATGCCTAGACCAATTTACAACAAACTTGGTACACATATGACTTACAAGCTGGGAACAAACACTGTGAGGTAAGACACCCCTAGCACCCCTAGGGTTGTGTCAAAGTCGAAAAATATAGCGACTTATGATGCCTTGTACTAACCCCAATGCACGTGCCCGCTGCTCGCGCACCGACTCCCCCGTGCGTACGCATCCCCTCAGGTTGCGTAGGGGACGCTCTGACGTCGCCTGCGCATGGAGATGGGTATTTACGGCGGTGTTTGTGTGCGACTAGCGAGCGACTCAATCGCTACATATTTAACAAATATAATGCGTTTTATAGTTAATATCCCCCTTCATAATGTCAGCAAGTATGGTAAGTTTAAAACCTCTTAGACAGAGAGATTCCTCTTTGCATGCTGGGAGGGCTCAGACAAAGGTTGGAGGGTAGTGTATGGTGTCCAGCTGTGGGGTATTGAAGAAGTGTTGTGTCTATGACAGTTGGGAGGGATTCGCATAGTTCCTGCTCATGGTTATGCACAGAAGTAGAACATAAGATTAATTGCATTCAGAATAAATTACACATAAATGCAGTGTGGGTGACTGGAATTCAGTCACCTCTTTCCCACAGACTGAAAACAAATAGCCTTATTTACACTAAGCTTTGAGATTCTATGAAGAGGGTTTACACCTTTGTTTATGAATAGGTCCAGGTTTCTCTCCAGAATAATGAGTGCTGAGATGTCATTGTCTCAACTGAAAGAGGTGACCGTGGGGTAAACAAAGCCCAGAGACAGAGTTTGTTTGGAAGATCCAAACAATAGGTTTCCACAGTACAACCAGAGAGGAATTTAGAATACTAAAAAGTCCTAGCCAGCGCCCACTTCTTGAACTAACCAATGATCCCAGGTGCAGTACATGTCCCACCCCCTAACCAATGGAAAGAGGGCACAACAGTATCTATTGTAGTATGTCTTGAGCTAGTACATAAATATAGTCTGCAATAGGATTGGGGACACAAGACTCTTCTCTCCACAACGGTTTTCATCACTGATTAACTGGGAGCTGGATATCCAGATAGCGCAGGCGATTCATTCCCATGTGTGTAAGTACTCTCTGTGACCAACTTATTCTCTGTATTTGCCATACTCTCTCTCTCTCTCTCTCTCTCTCTCTCTCTCTGTTATTGTTAAACTGTTGTATATTGTATATGTGTAGTTATTATGTTTAGATATTGATGTTAGCCTGTAGTGTATGAACTGTTAACTGTTTTCCCTTTTTTACATAGCCAGATATTGTTAGTAAAGGTGTTGGAACCTTAGCAAGGTATTGTGTGTTTATTACATTACTGAGGGTATTCGGAGCGTCTCAATCGCTCAAACAGCTTTTGTATTAACAAGGTTAAGCAGCGTTATATCGCTACAGTATTTCAATACAAGGTTTACAGTATAAGCGTATCCTTTCTGTGTGTTGCATACAAGGTTTACTGAGTGTCATCCCGTGAGCGTCTGCGCCGCTCGTGTTCCCCACGTGGTCACGAGCGTCCGCTACGCTGGTAGCGTAGCATTACGGTAGTCTGCCGCCTATAGCGTGCTCGATACCAAGCGTTAAGCTGTGAGCGAGCGTGCCGCATGTGCGTCTCGACCACGGATAAGCGTCTGCTACGCTAAGTGCGTATCCTTACGGTACCCCATACGCCAATTGCGTACTGAGTCTCTTACCCATTTTATAGTGAATGTTATAAGATAAATAGTTAGCTTTATCAATTGGGGGCAAGTCCGGTCCATCTCATATCCGCAGTCAGGCGAAAATGCGCAGACTTTATCTATCAGCAAAGGGGAGGAAAGGTAGTATCTTGTAGTGCTGATCAGATGAGAGTCTGCGTCTGATTCTTTTGGCTTGTAGGGATGCTGGTGGAATCCGAGGAAGGTAGGAACATTAAGCTATTGTCTTTGTAAATCTGGTTTTTATTTCTATTTGGTGCCAACTGCACACGCAGATTGGATGGCTTGTCTGTTTAAATAGGTTTAAAAGTATTTTTAATCGCTCTGCATAGCGTGATAGTTTTTACCCAGGCTTAAAAATAACTTCAGAGGCTGGCATGATGATTTTCTTTGTGACAAAAGGAGCCGCATGGTCTGTCCCCCATTTTGTGTAACCCTCATGGAGGTGGAAGGGGGAGGAGCAGCGGCCATTTTGGGAAGGTCAAAAAAAAATTCTCCCTAAGCGGCTGATTTTCAGTTGACTCAGGAAATAATCAGCCATCCATTGTCAAAAAGAAATCATCATTTAATGAGGTTTTTTTAATGCATTTGTTTAGTCCATGTCATGGTCAATCATGAGTGGTTCAGATAGAGTTTAATAAAAGTTAATAATAAAATAAATATTTGATTTAGGAAATACACAAATAAAACAAAGTAGTGGTTTTTTTTTGTTTTTTGTTTTTTTTGTCACTGTCTCCATACAAGAGCCTGTTTAACTCTGCTACTTGTAAGATGGGCCATTGAAATGCAAAGTAACCTGTATAATTGGGTTTTGGTTTTTTTTTTTCTCTCTCCCAGCAGTGAAAGAAATCGCCTTCAGAGAGTTAAAAAGCACATTCATATGCAAATTAGAAGCACTGAATAGGGTCTCATATATGTAATAGTGATTAGTACATATATGTAATATCTATATGTGCGTGCTTACATCAATGTATGTTATTAGATAAATTTAGAATTGCATTTTCATTTGTGTATTTTCACATTTTCATTCTCCTGGTTACCATTTCATAATTGATAACGTGCTGAGAAAGATTTGTTGCTATTGGTAATTAAAAGTAAAAATAATACGTTAAGGAGTAATTTGTAAAACACGCACACAGCTTTTCCTAAAGATACAAGGAAAGACCTGTGTGGTGCTCGGTAGATGATTACAGTTAAAGATCATTTACATTGATATAAACGTGTTAATTGTATTTCTGTGGACATATCTGGCCGGCGTACGCGTGTCTCTAACAAAAGGGTGAGACTAGCGTACGCGATGCAAGGGCCGACGCACGGAGCGTATATTACGCAACGGAGCGTCTGGGTACGCCCACATGATACAAATCACACGATAGTATTGTTTTAAGTAAGCGATAAGGAGGCAACGCGATAATAGCACAAATTGATTTCAGTTTCCAAAATTTAGTTTAAATACCTTACTTTACTGTAATGCCTCTGGGGAGAGCTATCAGATTACGGGAAATGATTTTTCTGATCAGAAAACTATAGAATGATAGTGGGTTGAAAACGGTATGTGTATTGAACTCCTCTTGGTGAAGTCTTGGTGAAATCTTGGTGAAGTAAATCTTGGTGAAGTAAGTCTTGGTGAATCACGGTCTAGGTGAATACGTGATGAGCACGGTCTAGGTGAAAACGTGCGACGGAGTGTGATAAAGTTTTCATGGTATTACGCTCTGGCTGTTTTGGAGCACAGTGGGGAGACTCCAACGATCCTACCATTTATAGGCAACAAGTGTCTATGTGGTACGATTGGACCGCACGGTTGTATGTGTGACCAATAACGCAACGTGATATGAGGTCGTATATTTAAATTGTCCTCATGCGTGTTGTAGGGAGCACATGCAAGCGTGATTTGTGTAAGGAATTTTCACTGGTAGGGCCTGCAGCGATTACGTGGGTCTGCTAAAAGGGGCGGATTCGTTGTACTCGGAGCAGAAGAAGCTGGTGGAAGAGCTTGGAAAACTTCCACCGTAGACTTCTGTGTTTGGTGCATTTTAGGAAGTTTTTCTGTGTTAAAAAGGTCCACAATGGAAGCCAAGTGCACAACACAGGGATGTTTAGCAGTCAGGGTTCAGACTGAAGAGGCTTGCAGACCCAGAGGGTCTGCTCGGTTAGTAATGTGGGGGAAGTATGGTCCCCACACTGAGACCTTTTGTGACGAATGGACACGAATGACTGTGGGGGATAAAGCACCATTTCCTGGGATAGGTAGTTTTGACTCAGAGGTATTGCATAATTTAAGGCGAAGGATCTGTCTCATAAAATCCGGGAAGCAACGAATTAGACATTATGATTGTTTACAGATATGGCAACAGGAAGGAGGATTAGCTTACACAGCTGACTCTCACTGTGGTAAGAAAAATATGGCAACAAGAGAGAAGGTGGTTACAGAGAGTGGCACACTGGTGTATGATAAAAATGCACTTAGCAACTGTATTATAGATGATAAGGATAAGTGTAACAAATATAACAATGATAAAAGTAAAACTGTTAAATGTACAACTGTTAACCCGTGCAAGTTGCACTCCATGTTAAACTTCCCTCAGGATTACCAGCAAGAAAGTGAGCCCAGCACGATGTCGGCACCTTTTCCAGCAGCCATCACACAAGACGTCCAGGTGGACGCCACCAATTCGGTAAAGGCAATAATCAAACCCCCTAACGGAGGGTCAGGTGAGGTCGTGTCCACAGGTACGTACGGTGTTATATATCACGCACAAACAAATGTACCTCATATTGTAGAACCAACACAAGATGATGTAATTGAGTTTAATCCTGTCAGGGTGATCACAGTCCCCAATGGGAAGACTGACGCTCAGGGAACCATTCCCGTCAGGGACAGTGCAATGCGCCGTCCCTGGTCCCGGATGGAATTGAGGTCAATTATGTCTGAATTTCCTGATCCTAGGAAAGATATAGTTGCATGTCAAAGGTTCATTAAAGAACTAGGAAACTCCACAGAACCCACCAACAAAGATTGGCGGACAGTGCTGAGGGCATGTTTGCCCTCCAGTGTTGACCCTGCGAAATGTACTACTGATTGTCAATTAGACACGGAAGTACCTCAAACGGAGGAACACAATCAGGAATGTATTAAGCAGATCAACCGACAGTTAGGAGTATATTTCCCAGCCGTTGTCGAGTGGAACGAAATCTTCTCCATAAGACAAAACGAAGGGGAAAGTACTTCTAATTATTTCCATCGGGCATTGCAGGACATGACTAGGTATACAGGTATAGAAAACATCGAAACAAGTGCACCGCACAGAGAAGTAGCAGTATTTGTGTTAATAAATGGTTTAAAGGAAGTATTGAGAACAAGGGTACAGACCACCAACCCAAACTGGAGAAATATCTCGGTGGCTGCATTAAGAAAGTCCGCTGTTGGGCATGAGCAAAACATCAGCAAGCACAGGGAAACACAGAGAAGTAAGAAGCCTCAGATCCCTGTGGGTAAGTCAAAGGTGATAAGGTGTTATAATTGCCAGAAGGAAGGTCATTTTGCACGTAGTTGTAGGTCTAAAGAACCACAGAAGGTATATAAACCCCCTAGACAACGACATGAAAAATGAAATTGTAATCAGGTACCACATATGTAAAATTTTGACCAACAACTATAATTTATGATCAGGAAAGTTGGTCATTTAACCTTGACAGTAAACCTGAGGTTACAGTTAATGATATTGGGAGGTCAGTTCCTTGTAGGCACAGGAACGGCCGGGTAAACGTTGTAATTTATTTGTAAATGTTTCTTTTTCCCCATCTCTGACGTTCATCGGCAGAACTCAAACATCACATAGCTACTTGGACTTTGCAGAAGTCTACCTAACCCCAGTGTGACCTACCGACATCGGTGTGTCCTGGCCAGGCACAAAAGGGTGAAGTGTGGAAATACTGGTGGGGGAGACTGCGCAAAGATACCAATGGATGTGTTGGTGTGACAGCCTGATGGTGAACGGAAGATCTGACAATGTTTTTTTGTTTGTTGTTTTATGTAACATATATATGAATTGTTCTCTCTCTCGTTTGTTTTTTTCCTCTTCTCTCTCGTGTTCTCATGCTTTAAAGATGGTATGTCACACATCAGTTAGACAAATGGTAATGCAAGATTTTTGCTCCTTACAGAAAGATCGCAGATTTGGAAGGAATATTGTATCACCAGAATGATTCGTTTGGAAGACTGAGAGACAGCACCTTTGAGATGACAGCAGAGCAAGAAGAACAACACGACTAGAGGACAAAAGCATCATAACATTTTTTCTTTCCCCTCAAAGTATTTTTTTTTGTGCCCCCATTACAAATTTCTCTTTCTCCTCCTGTAAGATGGACTCGCCCCAAGAGACTGCAGTCCGTGTTTTCCTGTTGACCATGATGTTGACCAGAGCAGTCTGTTTCGGTGAGAGTACCAGTGAGGTCGAGAAAGGATCCGGAATGGGTTTCTGATGACTGAGACGGAGGCGTAAATTTCCAATAGCAACACAATCATCAAGCAAAGGCGAGTACCAGAAAACGATCTAGCAGCCATGTTATTTGTAGACATTGTGAAGGATTGTTAGCTAAAGAGAACTGCATCTGTAGGCGCTGTGACAGTATAGTTGAGGATGAGTGCATCAAGAAATGTCAATCCAGTTTTAATATCCACATGGACCGGCATCCATTGAGTGACTATCACTCCTTAGTGGGTAAAGTGTTAAATCAGACAGACTGTTGGGTATGCTCTCAAGTACCTCAAGGTCATAGCAAATCAGGACTAGTACCATTCCCTTTAACTGTAGGAGAGGTACTTGAGTTAAGTGGTGGGAGGCCGGTGGACAAGAGGTTTAATATCTCTAGTCCTCCTAGTTTGAAGCTCCACCAGTATCATGTGGATAGGTCTTTAGTATGCTTTAACATTTCCAATCCCCGAAAGCCGGGAAATTGGGAAGTGTCATGGAGTAATCAAACCATGACATTTTCATATAGAGCCGATAGAATGCCCATAGACACAGAACTTATACGCCAGATAGCCGACCATGAAAGATTTTTCCGGTATAAGTACACTCTAGGAAGTAGGACCATGCGAGTTGAAGAAGTATCACCAGGATACTGTGCACATATCGTACAACCAGATATGTGTACTAGACAGATGGGAGAATTAGGGTTAGGAGAGTTCACATGGAAAGTTTGTAACATGGTTATGTCATACTCAGTCCCATATGTTCTCCCCGATGATGCATATTTCATCTGCGGGAGGAAGGCGTATAGGTTCCTCGCCCCAAACTCAGAGGGATTGTGTTATGTTGGAAAAGTACTGCCTGAAGTAATGACTGTATCCCATAACAAAATGAAAGACATTCACCGCGGTGCCCAAGCTCCTTATACTCACACTCATTACGAGCACGTCGTTAAAAGGCACCTGATAGAGAGGACAGAGCATTCAGCCTCTGATCTGATCCATGAATCCACCGGGATTCAATTCCTACTCGCGTTAGATATCACTCGTACCGCCAGATGAGTGATAAATTATAAATATATATCTGCGCGTGCAAATTTATTAGACAATATCACCGAAATGTATGACGACACATTCAGGTATACAGGGAGAGAGTTACAAGCCTACAAAACAGAACTGGTTCAGCGTGACAGGCGGGTATTGTGTTACCCTAGCAACTCAATATGGAATAAAGTGCTGCACGTACATTACAAACAGCACGGAGGACCCAGCCGAGGTCATAGACCAAAAGATGGATGACATTCTACAATTAAAGTGGGAGTTTCGAAGGAAACACAATCTCACACTCGCTGCTGTGGGTAATGAGCTGACCAGTTGGGTGTCATGGTTGAACCCACGAAATTGGTTCTCGGGCTTAGGAGAATGGGCCCAAAGTATTATTATGGATGTAGGGAAATTTCTTTTGTGTATTCTAGGAGTCGTCTTATTAGTTGGCCTGATATTTAGATGCGTCCAGGTTTTAGCGAAGTGTAAAAGTAATACCAGGGTGATGAGTTTAAGGAGCGAAGACACTGTAATAACAACAACTAATCTGATTTATGACCCAACGATAGAGACAATGTTGTGATGAAAATGTGATACCACGGTCCATTTCTTTCACCCGTTTCTCCTTTGTTTTCCTCCAAGGTACAAAGACATCCGCTTGGAAGAAGAATTTGACAACCTCTTTTATACAGATCATTGATGAACTATGCTACAAGCCCCCAATTTCCCTAGTGACTTTAACTTTTACGATAGCCCAATACTTTAGAGACTGTAACTTTATGGAGAATGAAACAACTTTTGCTCGCTATTTATAGCAAAAGCACCGAGAGACATCAGACAACATGTACATCAAGACAAGACATCAGACAAGACCTCAATCGGCGACTGTTTATATAAACTCACATAGTTTACGACTGCATTTATAACGATTGTTTCTTATCCTCATCTCTACAACCTCCAGGTAATGACACACATAGTCGATAGGGAATATAGACACAGATATCAGCACTCACATACCCCCCCATTCATGTATCATCAACTAAATGTGCTCCCCCATTTGTTGCAACCAAAAGCCGAAAAGAGCTCGGTAGAGTTTGACAGCCCATCCACAGACCTTTGATACGGGATAAGAAGGATTCAAATGTATACTTCGCAATACATCGAAGCTTGATTTAAAACACGTACGGCACGATGATACATGAACCCTCAAACATAGATTCATACACACACGCTTCTACTATCTTACTAGGTCATACCTTTCCCACCTTCTCCTCTCCTCCCTCTACCCAATCATAAAAAGGTATTCCATGATGACATATATTTTTCTGTTTGAATTGTTAAGTGGCAGTTATTGATGACTGCCAAAGGGTCGACTGTCAAAGTCGAAAAATATAGCGACCTATGATGCCTTGTACTAACCCCAATGCACGTGCCCGCTGCTCGCGCACCGACTCCCCCGTGCGTACGCATCCCCTCAGGTTGCGTAGGGGACGCTCTGACGTCGCCTGCGTATGGAGATGGGTATTTACGGCGGTGTTTGTGTGCGACTAGCGAGCGACTCGATCGCTACATATTTAACCAATATAATGCGTTTTATAGTTAATATCCCCCTTCATAATGTCAGCAAGTATGGTAAGTTTAAAACCTCTTAGACAGAGAGATTCCTCTTTGCATGCTGGGAGGGCTCAGACAAAGGTTGGAGGGTAGTGTATGGTGTCCAGCTGTGGGGTATTGAAGAAGTGTTGTGTCTATGACAGTTGGGAGGGATTCGCATAGTTCCTGCTCATGGTTATGCACAGAAGTTGAACATAAGATTAATTGCATTCAGAATAAATTACACATAAATGCAGGGTGGGTGACTGGAATTCAGTCACCTCTTTCCCACAGACTGAAAACAAATAGCCTTATTTACACTAAGCTTTGAGATTCTATGAAGAGGGTTTACACCTTTGTTTATGAATAGGTCCAGGTTTCTCTCCAGAATAATGAGTGCTGAGATGTCATTGTCTCAACTGAAAGAGGTGACCGTGGGGTAAACAAAGCCCAGAGACAGAGTTTGTTTGGAAGATCCAAACAATAGGTTTCCACAATACAACCAGAGAGGAATTTAGAATACTAAAAAGTCCTAGCCAGCGCCCACTTCTTGAACTAACCAATGATCCCAGGGGCAGTACATGTCCCACCCCCTAACCAATGGAAAGAGGGCACAACAGTATCTATTGTAGTATGTCTTGAGTTAGTACATAAATATAGTCTGCAATAGGATTGGGGACACAAGACTCTTCTCTCCACAACGGTTTTCATCACTGATTAACTGGGAGCTGGATATCCAGATAGCGCAGGCGATTCATTCCCATGTGTGTAAGTACTCTCTGTGACCAACTTATTCTCTGTATTTGCCATACTCTCTCTCTCTCTCTGTTATTGTTAAACTGTTGTATATTGTATATGTGTAGTTATTATGTTTAGATATTGATATTAGCCTGTAGTGTATGAACTGTTAACTGTTTTCCCTTTTTTACATAGCTAGATATTGTTAGTAAAGGTGTTGGAACCTTAGCAAGGTATTGTGTGTTTATTACATTACTGAGGGTATTCGGAGCGTCTCAATCGCTCAAACAGCTTTTGTATTAACAAGGTTAAGCAGCGTTATATCGCTACAGTATTTCAATACAAGGTTTACAGTATAAGCGTATCCTTTCTGTGTGTTGCATACAAGGTTTACTGAGTGTCATCCCGTGAGCGTCTGCGCCGCTCGTGTTCCCCTCGTGGTCACGAGCGTCCGCTACGCTGGTAGCGTAGCATTACGGTAGTCGGCCGCCTATAGCGTGCTCGACACCAAGCGTTAAGCTGTGAGCGAGCGTGCCGCATGTGCGTCTCGACCACGGATAAGCGTCTGCTACGCTAAGTGCGTACCCTTACGGTACCCCATACGCCAATTGCGTACTGAGTCTCTTACCCATTTTATAGTGAATGTTATAAGATAAATAGTTAGCTTTATCAGTTGAGGCAGCAGCACAGAGTTTTTCAGCAGACAGTATAACTCTGGAATGCCTGGGGCAATTTACACCAAACTTGCTACACATATTATGTACACTCTGGGAACAAACACTGTGGGGGTAACACACCCCTAGCACCCCTTGGCGTGGTCTAGCAGGACAGACTATATCAGGACAAGCATGATATGTCAGTGATGACAGGGATGCATGTGACAGGGGCAGTGACATGATGTGAGGAGAGGAATGGAGGTAGCACAAATCCACACACTGAGAGTTATATAGTGGAAGTAGCACGGTCCCCCAGCAGCACAGAGTATATCAGGAGATACATAATGTGCTGTGCTATTTTTAAATTGGGTTTTCATTTTATTGATGTGTACAGCATTTTACATGCTTGTTTATACTATGTTATTTATACTGTGTGTTTACTATTTAAATTAATTTTTGTAAACAAACATTCTTAAAATCCCGGGCAATGCCGGGTACTCCAGCTAGTAAATAAATATATATATATATATATATATATATATATATATATATATTAGAGATGAGCGGGTTCGGTTCGTCGAGATCTGAACCCCCCGAACTTCGCGTATTTTACACGGGTCCGAGGCAGCCTTGGATCTTCCCGCCTTGCTCGGTTAACCCCAACGAGGCTGAACATCATCATCCCACTGTCGGATTCTCGCGAGAATTCGTACTCTATATAAAGAGCCGCGCGTCGCCGCCATTTTCACTCGTGCATTGGAGATTGAACGGAGAGGACGTGGCTATGTTCTCTGCCTGAAAAGCTCCATATCTGTGCTCAGTGTGCTGCAAATATCTGTGCTCAGTGTGCTGCAAATATCTGTGCTCAGTGTGCTGCAAATATCTACGTTCTCTGCCTGAAAAGCTCCATATCTGTGCTCAGTGTGCTGCAAATATCTACGTTTTCTGCCTGAATAGTTCCATATCTGTGCTCAGTGTGCTGAAAATATCTGTGCTCAGTGTGCTGCATTGTGGGGACCACCAGTATATAATTATAGTAGTATGGCACAGTAGGCCATTGCTGTATCTTGCAGCTCCGTGTCAGACTCAGTTCTAGACAGTATCCTGATCATCAGTGCTCAATATCTGCTGCATTGTTGTGTGACCAGTATATAGTATACTATATATATATATATATATATATAGTAGTACAGTGCAGCATTTTGGTGACCACCAGTATAGTAGTAGAGTACAGTAGGCCATTGCTGTATCTTGCAGCTCGTGTCACTTCAAGTATCCATATCTGTGCTGCATTGTTGTGAGCAGTATATATATATAGTACAGTGCAGCATTTTGGTGACCAACAGTATAGGTGTACAGTACAGGCCATTGCTGTATCTTGCAGCTCCGTGTCACTTCAAGTATCCATATCTGTGCTGCATTGTTGTGAGCAGTATATATATATATATTGTAGTACAGTGCAGCATTTTGGTGACCAACAGTAGATAGTTGTACAGTACAGTAGGCCATTGCTGTATCTTGCAGCTCCGTGTCACGTCAAGTATCCATATCTGTGCTGCATTGTTGTGAGCAGTATATATATATATATATATATATATAGTAGTACAGTGCAGCATTTTGGTGACCACCAGTATATAGTTGTACAGTACAGTAGGCCATTGCTGTATCTTGCAGCTCCGTGTCACTTCAAGTATCCATATCTGTGCTGCATTGTTGTGAGCAGTATATATATATATATATATATATATATAGTAGTACAGTGCAGCATTTTGGTAACCAACAGTATATAGTTCTACAGTACAGTAGGCCATTGCTGCATCTTGCAGCTCCGTGTCACTTCAAGTATCCATATCTGCGCTGCATTGTTGTGAGCAGTATATATATATATTATATATATATAGTAGTACAGTGCAGCATTTTGGTGACCAACAGTATATAGTTGTACAGTACAGTAGGCCATTGCTGTATCTTGCAGCTCCGTGTCACTTCAAGTATCCATATCTGTGCTGCATTGTTGTGAGCAGTATATAGTAGTAAAGTGCAGCATTGTGGTGACCAGTATACTACAGTACAATAGTCCAGTGCTGTTCTCGCTGCTCAGTGTCAGTTCTCTGTAGTATCATCAGTGCTCAGTAAAATCAGTGCTCAGTATAATCAGTGATTGATCAGTATAATCAGTTCTCAGTATAATCAGTGCGCTGTTAGACATGCGCCCGTTTCCACCATTAGTGCATTTGGATTTAGACAATTGATAAAGTTATTGTGTCTCCGGTACAAAATCCCATCTAGATTCCACTTCACTAGGCAGGTGATAGCGATATTTTACCAATTAATATCAGTGATTTATAATTAATCATTAATTACAGTGATCTTGCCAAATGATTCCAGTGATTTTGTCATTTTCTTCCAGTGATTTGGACCAATAATACCATTGATTAGAACAAATAATTCCTGTGATTTTGTCATTTTCTTCCAGTGATTTGGACCAATAATACAATTGATTAGAACTAATAATTCCTGTGATATTGAAGTGTTTGTGTCGCTTAGATTAGCCGTCCAGCGACCACAGTGCTCCTATTTTTCTCTTTTCTTTGCATCATGTGCTGTTTGGGGCCAATTTTTTTAAGTGCCATCCTGTCTGACACTGCAGTGCCACTCCTAGATGGGCCAGGTGTTTGTGCCGGCCACTTGGGTCGCTGAGCTTAGTCATCCAGCGACCTCGGTGCAAATTTTAGGACTAAAAATAATATTGTGAGGTGTGAGGTGTTCAGAATAGACTGAAATGAGTGGAAATTATGGTTATTGAGGTTAATAATACTATAGGATCAAAATGACCCCCAAATTCTATGATTTAAGCTGTTTTTGAGGGGTTTTTAAAAAAAAAACACCCGAATCCAAAACACACCCGAATCCTACAAAAAAAATTCAGGGAGGTTTTGCCAAAACGCGTCCGAATCAAAAACACGGCCGCGGAACCGAGTCCAAAACCAAGACACAAAACCAGAAAAATTTCCGGTGCACATCTCTAATATATATATATATAAAAGATCCAATCTCGGGACCTAACCTCCCTAAAAAAATATAATTTAGGGTTTAAAAAGGCCCCAAATCTGAAGAAGATATTTTCCCCAAGCCGACTTAAACCCATTGTTACTAATAATGGTCCTGCCCCTTTTATTACTAAGAAAACAGGTTGTTTCCAATGCGGTAGGTGTATCTGCTACAAACATATGGAGAAAAAAACCTTCCAGCGGCAAATGAATAACGGCTACATATACACACAAATACCCCGTTCACACTGCACAAAAAAACGGTATCGACCCAGTTTTTTGCCAGGTCGACACGGGTTGCTGTGCATTGTGAACGGGTCACTGCTGAATTCCCGGGTCGCCTGACCCAGTAATTCAACTGGGAATAAAGCAGGGATATTACTGGGTCAGGCGCAGTGTGAATGGGTTACCTGGGTCGATGCGACCCTGCACCCGTTCACAGCATAGGGAGAGGCGGTGCAGAGATGAAGTCATCTCCAGTGCCACCTCCACCCCTGATGCCACCTCTGGCCCCACCCCTGGATGTCAGCCCGACCCAGAATATTGTCCAGTCAGGAAGCCACCCCGTTCACACTGCACAGGTCAATTGCCTGGTCACACCCGGATAGGACCCGTATCCAAGTCCCGGGTGTGACCCAGCAATGGCAATGTGAACGTGGTAATAAATAAGCCATATCCTGCAATACTACTTTAGTATTCTATCAAATCCAGTGCAGCTGCAATCTAGCACATGTAGGAAAAACGATCAGTCAGATTGCGGATACAGAAACATTTACGAAATATAAAAAATATTGTGAAAACACAATAACACACAGTTTACCCCAACATTTCTCAGAAGTACACAAATCTGAGGTGAAATTAAACGTGAGGGGAGGAAATAGAGAACTTTTCCTCTATAAACGCGAATCATTCTGGATATATACTCTGAATACTCTTTATCCGGGTGGATTAAATGAAGGGATTGATGTAGTATTGTTTCTTATCCCTTTTTA
The DNA here is from genome assembly GCF_028390025.1 of Pseudophryne corroboree. Taxonomy (NCBI): domain Eukaryota; kingdom Metazoa; phylum Chordata; class Amphibia; order Anura; family Myobatrachidae; genus Pseudophryne; species Pseudophryne corroboree. The sequence goes on from NC_086452.1 coordinate 173,235,871, forward strand.
TAGTCTATGTATATCGACTTTTTATATGTACTATTTACAGTTTTTGCAAATTGACTCTTTGATGTGTTCAACGTTGAGCTGTTTGTAAACTATGAAGACCACATTTGGAATTCTAAACTAGCAAATGCTTCCTACTGTTAAGTTTGTTTAAATTACAAGGAAAAGCAATACATTATTACACTGTGGTTTGAGCCGCTGCAGCCGCTGCATATATATCTAACCGCTAAAATGTGTATATACGTTGCGTATACACGCTAACACATTTATGCGCACAATATAGCGACACGTGTGGCTGAATACACCTTACCCCAAACGAGAATGGAATGTGACACCAGTAGTTAAATGTAACGTTGTGGTCTAATGCATCAACAGTATTTACTTGAGAATATACAGGTAAAAAGGGTACAACAATATACAGAGAAGAGCTACAACCAATAATACATACGTTTAAATGCGAGCGCTCCTTAATCCAAGTCTCAGTCAGTCTTGGCAAGATGACCTCAGAGAATAGGGACTGAGCCTGGTCAGGAGGCCTCTCTTTTATACAATGTGTCCAAATACAGTACAATGGGAAATGTAAGCTCTTCTTACATAGGTCAGAGGGCAGTTCATGAGGGGTCATAGGTTGGTTTGAAACAGTGGACGATGCTTGATCCAGGGTGCAGTAGCAGGTGTTCACCTCTGGTTTCCCGCCGAATATCCTGAGTACAGTATCATAGCAGTTTGTGAATATTACAATTCTGCGTATATTTACATGCAGAAACATGCAATAAACTGTAAATAGCAACCGGAATGTAGATCTCAAAATTCTGCACAGGTTACCCGGGTCTTACCAAACACTAAGTCCTAACATTGCTCCATCCCCTCACATCATGTAAAGCTGAATATCTCTGTTGTTTTACCTTTTAAGTGTATGCAAGTTGCTGACAAAGTGTATAGAGACTATGTGTAAATTATGCACTATGTGTATAAGGTATTATAAATGTCTTTGTGGCTTTTCTGTGCGAATGTGTATGCTACCGTATATACTCTTGCCATGCGTTAATACGCAAGGCTCGTGAACCTGTATACGTAACGTACGCAAGGCGGTAACATGCCCGAACAGAGGCCACTTTGTTTGGAGTTTGCATGTTGTGTGTATGTATTATTTTTAACTTTGACAGTCCATCCTTTGATAGTCAACTAAAACTATCACTAACAATTATTCATATTTCATTTTCCGTATGCACAACATTTGAGTATGTACCTTAGAAGAGGAGGAAGATTTGTAGGTGGGAATATATCTAATTTTGTACAACCTATTGGGATAGGTAAAGCGTGTATGTATGGGTGTGTGTTTGAAGGGAATGTATCTTCATGCCGTATAAGTCTTGGTTCTACAAAAGCTTCAAGGTCATGCAAAGTATTCATTTAATCCTTCTCATCCCGTATTAAGGGTCTGTAAATGGTCCAACAAACATTTACCAAACTCTTTCTTGACAAGGGCTTTTCTAGCTGCCCTCATCTTGTTTGGATTATTAATAAATTGGGAGCACATTTACCTGAAGATACATTTGGGGAGATGTATGTGTATGCCATTATGTGTGGATAATGGCCCTCATTCCGAGTTGTTCGCTCGGTATTTTTCATCGCATCGCAATGAAAATCCGCTTAGTACGCATGCGCAATGTTCGCACTGCGACTGCGCCAAGTAACTTTGCTATGTAGAAAGTAATTTTACTCACGGCTTTTTCATCGCTCCGGCGATCGTAATGTGATTGACAGGAAATGGGTGTTACTGGGCGGAAACACGGCGTTTCAGGGGCGTGTGGCTGAAAACGCTACCGTTTCCGGAAAAAACGCAGGAGTGGCCGGAGAAACGGTGGGAGTGCCTGGGCGAACGCTGGGTGTGTTTGTGACGTCAACCAGGAACGACAAGCACTGAACTGATCGCACAGGCAGAGTAAGTCTGAAGCTACTCTGAAACTGCTAAGTAGTTAGTAATCGCAATATTGCGAATACATCGGTTGCAATTTTAAGAAGCTAAGATTCACTCCCAGTAGGCGGCGGCTTAGCGTGTGTAACTCTGCTAAATTCGCCTTGCGACCGATCAACTCGGAATGAGGGCCAATGTTCCTGCATCGGCTATGTGCATTATTAACTGGGGATTACAGAAATGAGGGTAAGAAAACATTTATAAAGACATATACCTATACACTGATGTCATATCTGGTTGAAGATTTCTAGGTTGAGGGGAAAACATAAACAAATGGTGAAAGAGACAGGCCATGAAATTAATTTACATTCTAATCACAGTACTGTCTCTATCATTGGCTCATATGCCAGATCTGTCGCATTTACAATGCACCCGCTCCTTAGACTCATCAGGTTTGTATTGTGGTTTGTCCTTTTTCGCAGCGTCAAAATCTGAACACGTTTGAATATCAAGCCGATAATTATGACAATACCCAGGATACAGAGAAGAAACTTCCCCACATTTGCGATCATTCCTTGTGCCCACTCTCCTAACCTAGAGAACCACTTGAGTGGGTTCAACCATGAGGCCCATCCGGTCAATTCGTTACCCACAGCCGCTAAAGTGAGATTGTGTTTCCTTCTAAACTCCCATTTTAACTGTAATATCTAGTCCATCTTTTGATCAATGATCTCCTTTGGATCCCCAGTACTGTTCGTAATATACGTACAGCACTTCACTCCATATTGAGTTGCTAAAGTAACACAATACCCGCCTGTCACAGCCGTGACGTAATTCAAGACCATTCTGTGTTGTAGCAGTTCCTTTTTGTAGGCCTGTAGTTCCCTACCAGTATACCTGAAGGTGTCGTCATACATTTTAGTGATATTGTCTATCAAGTTCGCTAGCGCATGAATATACCTAGAATTTATGATTCCTGTGGCAGTACGGGTGATGTCTAATGCGAGAAGAATCTAAATCCCGGTGGATTCATGAATCAAATTAGAGGCCGTGGGCTCTCCCCTATCTATGAGGTGTCTCTTAAAAATGTGTTCGTAGTGGGTGTGAGTATAAGGAGGCGGAGCGCTGTGGTGAATGTCCTTCATTAGGTCATGTGCAATGGTCATGATTTCTGGCAGTACTCTGCCTATGTAACATAACCCTTCAGAGCTCGGAGTAAGCCACTTGTACACCTTTATTCCACATATGAAATAAGCGTCATCTGGGAGAACATAGGGGACAAAATGCATTAATATCATGTCACAGATAGTTCTCACAAAGAAACCTGTCCCCAGTTTTTCCATCTGCTTGACACACGTATCTGGCTGGATGATGTGTGCACAATATCCCTGTGACACTTTTCCAGCCCACATGGTTTTGGTCCCACGTGTATACTTGTATCGGAAGTACCTCCCACTTGTGGCTATCCCACATACAAGTTCAGAGTTGATCGGCTCCTTGTCAGCTCTGTGTGAGAAGGACATTGTCTAATTATTCCAAGTCACTTCCAAATTTCCTGGTTTCCAGAAATTGGTTACGTTGAAACACAGTAGGGATCTGTCTATGTGGTACTTGTGGAGTTTTAGGCTAGGGGGTCTAAATATATTGTATTTTCTGTCCACCGGTCTCCCCCCATGCAATTCAAGTACCTCATTTACTGTTAATGGGTATGGCACTAGTCCCGATTTAATCTGTCCTTGAGGTACTTGGGAGCACACCCAGCATTCTGTTTGGTTTAAGACCATACCCACTAGTGAGTGATAGTCACTCAAAGGATGTCCGTCAATATCGATATTATTGTTTGACTGACATCTCTGGATGCACTCATCTTCAATTATGGGGTCGCAGTACTTACATATGCAGTATTCATCAGACAATAACCCCTCACATTGTCTCCGAACTCCGTGACTACCAGATCTCTTATACCAGCTTTGACCAAAGTGATGCACTGATCCTGGGATCCTACGAATTCATCCTCTTCATCAGATCCTTTCCATTCCAGATCCTTGCTCAACTTCTCGGGGGCCCTTACAAAAACACATTGTCCTGATCAAAAATAGAGTCACAATCAAAATCTGGAATAGGGATAACACGGTCTCTTAATTGCAAATCCATTTTAAAAAAATGGAGGGGTGTTGGAGAGGAGAGAAAAATAAATAAATAAGACAACAGTCGTTGATCTTGTTTTTCACCACGCTCAGGTACAATTCAACAGTTCTGCCTTTCAGCTTTCCCGGAACAGATTCTCCAGTGATATCAGGTTTTCTTCACCTTTCTCTTTCTCACGAGCTTTCACCGGGTTAGCAACCTTCTTGCAATGGGATGAGTGGACCCAAGTCTCTCTTTCGGCAACCTTCAGTGATGTCGTGCTGGTCAACAAAACTTGATACGGTCCTTCCCGTCTGTCTATTAGGCAACCATAGCATAGAAAAATTGAATCATCACATAGTCCCCAGGTTCAATTTCATGACAATTACTGTTCGGTAGGTCAGGAATCGCCAGTTTCAGATTCCTTTGCTGATTTCTCAATTGCTGGCTCATCCTAACCAAGTTGTCACAACTGAGGGCCTGAGCTGACGGGAGGCAGCCTCAGTTGTAGGGGCTGAGATGTACCGGAACCTGGGAGGTTGTATCAGACCCCTGGACATGTAAGTAACATGAATAATAACTGCCCGAAGGCGTGACCACGACAACTTGGATAAAAGTCAATGATGTTTATTATGACAACTCCGCAACACAGCAGCAGTAAAAGAAAACGTAAAAGTCAGCAAAGAATAAATACAGTTCCTGGGTACTACAGGATGGCAGGAGCCACAGGGCACTGGTAGTGTGAGATAGTTCTTATGATCTTCTAGATGGAAAGTCCTTACCAGGCCCGACTGTAGCAATGGAGATAACCCAGGATTGTGCCAGCTGGTGTTCCAGGAAAAGCTGGGTTGCTGAAGATAAAACAGCTGCTGTGGATACTGGCTGGAACCAGACTGTTGTTAGCACGGAGTGGATACTGGCTGGAACCAGTTAAATAATAAATGAACTTGGGAGCGATGAAATATGAACTGAAATGTAGAACTTGAGAGCGGAGAAATAATAATACCGGTGGAGAGTGGTAAAGTGTAGGAAGGACACCGGCCCTTTAAGGGAAGCTGTACTCTGCTGGAAGCTGAGCTGGAAGCAGGTAATGTTGTAGCTGGAAACAGATGAATCCACAATGGATTGGAGAGTCAGGCTACACCGCAGGTGGAATGCTGGTGCGGGTCTCTATGGTGGAAGTCTTGAGACAGGAGCTGGAACCTGGAAGACAATCACAGGAGAGAGACAAACAGGAACTAGGTTTGACAACCAAAGCACTGACGCCTTCCTTGCTCAGGCACAGTGTATTTATACCTGCAGCAAGGAAGGGATTGGCTAGGCAATTATGCAGATTATCAATACTGAGAACAGATTGGTGGAAATGATCAGCTGACAGAATCCAAGATGGCTGCGCCCATGCAGACACTTGGAGGGAAGTTTGGTTTGTAATCCATGTGGTAATGAAAACAGTAATGGCGGCGCCGGCCACCGGAGACAGGAGGCGCCAGGCTGACAGATGCACATCCAACCACGCGGACACAGCGGAGGCCGCGGCTGACGTAATTGCCACTCAGACACTCTGCATGCAGAAGTTCAGGGACGGCGGCGGAGGCCGCGGGAGACGCCATGCCAGGTGTAATATGGCGTTTACTGTGACAGCGTCCCAGAGTGACAGGAGAGGATACAGGAATGTACACATCAGGATAACAGATGGAATCCGGTCCTGGAGCGCTGAGCCAGCCTTAGGAGGCATCTGATGGGTAAGAAATGGCGTCCAGATACCCGGATCGTGACAGCACCCCCCCCTTTAGGAGTGGCCCCAGGACACTTCTTTGGCTTTTGAGGAAACTTGGAATGGAATCTCCGGACCAAGGCAGGAGCATGGACATCAGAAGCATTGGTCCATGAACGTTCCTCAGGACCATAACCTTTCCAGTCAATAAGATATTGTAGTTGACCGTAACGGTGACGTGAGTCCAGGATCTTGGCCACTTCATACTCAACGCCTCGTTGAGTTTGGACTTTCGGAGTTGGAGGAAGTGAGGAATGAAACCGATTCAAGATCAGCGGTTTCAACAGGGAAACATGGAATGTCCTGGGTATTTTTAAGAAGGGAGGCAACTGGAGTCTGTAAGCAACAGGATTGATGACTTGTTCAATCTTGAAAGGACCGATATAGCGAGGTGCAAACTTCATACTGGGAACTCTTAACCTCAAATTCTTCGTGGATAACCATACCCGATCACCCACCTTGAGAGCAGGAACTGCTCGACGCTTCTTATCCGCAAACTTCTTGTACCTGAACGATGCCTTGAGCAGAGCTGATCGTACGCTCTTCCAGATATTGGCAAACTGATGCAAGGTGATATCCACTGCGGGAACAGAAGTTGCTGGAAGCGGTTGGAACTCAGGGACTTTAGGGTGGAATCCAAAGTTAGTGAAGAATGGTGTTGAAGCAGATGAAGAATGATACTGGTTGTTATGACAGAACTCGGCCCAGGGAAGTAATTGAACCCAGTCATCTTGAGAGGAGGACACATAGATGCGGAGGAAGGCCTCCAAGTCCTGATTCACCCTCTCGGTTTGACCATTGGTCTGAGGATGGTAAGCCGTGGAAAACTTTAGCTTGACTTGGAGGACTTGACATAAACTTCGCCAGAATTTGGCTGTGAATTGAACTCCTCGATCTGAGATAATTTCTTCAGGAAGACCGTGGAGTCGGAAGATCTCTTGTATGAATACTTGAGCCAACTTGGAAGCTGACGGAAGACCGGTGAGAGGAATGAAGTGTGCCATCTTGGTGAACCGGTCAACTACCACCCAGATGGTATTGAACTTGTTGCACATGGGTAAGTCTGTAATGAAATCCATCGACAAGTGGGTCCATGGTCGACGGGGAACGGATAGTGGAACCAGTTGCCCCGCAGGCGACTGGCGGGATACTTTATGTTGGGCACACTTTGGGCAAGATGCAATAAACTCCAAGACGTCCTTTTTCAGAGTTGGCCACCAATAGGACCTAGAGATAAACTCCAGGGTTTTTTGGATACCTGTATGTCCGGCAAAACGGGAAGCATGGGCCCAATGCATGAGCTTCTTCCTTAGCATCGGCTTCACAAAACTTTTCCCTGATGGGGGCGTAGAGTCCATCCCTACCGTGGAGAATGCCAACGGATTTATAATAGGATGCTTGTCTGAAGACTCTGACTCATTTTCTTGCTCCCATGAGCGGGAAAGGGCATCGGCCTTGCGATTCTGAGAGCCCGGACAGAACTGGAGTTTAAAGTCGAACCTGGAAAAGAAAAGTGCCCATCTGGCCTGACGAGGGTTGAGACATTGTGCGCCCTTCAGGTATAAAAGGTTCTTGTGGTCTGTAAGTATGGTGATTGAATGAGAAGCTCCCTCCAACAGATACCTCCACTCTTCTAGAGCGAGCTTGATGGCTAGCAACTCCTGGTCGCCAATGGCATAGTTGCGCTCAGCTGGGGAGAACTTCCGGGAGAAGAAACTGCAAGGGTGTAAATGGCCATCTTTAGCCCTCTGAGATAACACCGCTCCTACTCCAACGGAGGAGGCATCCACCTCTAAGATGAAAGGAGAGTCGATGTCAGGCTGTTTCAGAACAGGCGCAGAGATGAACCTTTGTTTTAAAAGATGAAATGCTTGCATGGCTTCTTCAGACCACTTGGACGGGTTAGCACCCTTCTTAGTGAAAGCAGTAATAGGCGCCACAATGGTGGAAAAGTCTCGTATAAACTTTCGGTAATAGTTGGCGAACCCTAAGAACCTCTGGACCCCTTTGAGGGTTAAGGGTACCGGCCAATTTTGGATTGCTTGTAGTTTCTCAGGATCCATCTCTAGTCCGGAACCGGACACAATGTACCCTAGAAACGGAATGGACTTGACTTCAAAGACGCATTTTTCTAATTTGCAATAGAGATGATTGACACGGAGACGGGACAGAACCTCTTTAACCAAAAAACGATGTTCCTCTAAATCGTTGGCAAAAATGAGGATATCGTCTAGATAGACCACGACATGACGGTATAGAATGTCTCTGAAGATCTCATTGACAAAATGCTGGAAGACAGCTGGAGCATTGCTCAATCCGAAGGGCATGACGAGGTACTCATAATGTCCGTCACGGGTGTTAAAGGCGGTCTTCCACTCGTCACCCTCACGGATCCGGATGAGATTGTATGCACCTCGCAAGTCCAGCTTTGTAAAGATGGTAGCTCCGCTAACTCTGTCAAAGAGCTCAGTAATCAGGGGTAAAGGATAACGGTTCTTGATGGTAATGTCGTTCAAACCTCTGTAGTCGATGCACGGCCGCAGACCACCATCTTTCTTTTTTACAAAAAAGAAGCCTGCGCCGGCTGGAGAAGAAGGTCGAATGAACCCCTTTGCTAGGTTCTCTTTAATATATTCCTCCATAGAATGCGTCTCAGGCAGAGACAACGGATAAGTTCGGCCTCGAGGTGGAACCTTCCCTGGAACGAGATCAATCGGACAGTCCCATTCTCTATGAGGAGGAAGGATATCAGCAGAAGCTTTACTGAACACATCCGTGAAATCTTGATATGGAGGAGGTGGAACATCAGACGACCTGGGGGAGGAAGAACAGACAGGCAATACTTTAAACAAACATGTCTCAGCACAGGAGGAACCCCATGCCAGGATTTGCGTAGTCGTCCAATCAATTGTAGGATTGTGAAGACGGAGCCATGGAAGGCCCAGGACCACAGGATGTGTGGCTCTTGGAATCACTAAAAAAGAAATAAGTTCGGAATGAAGAACTCCCACTCTCAGACGAACTGGTAGAGTCCTTAAAGAAATAACTGCATCAAAAATTTTGCTGCCATCCACGGCAGTTAAAGAAATGGACGAAGGAAGTCTCTCGGTGGGTAGGGACCACCGTTTAACATAGGCTTCGGTAATAAAGTTCCCAGCTGCTCCGGAATCAAGGAGGGCAATGACGTTCCGATAACGTTGAGCAACTTGAAGCGAGACTGGGAGATTACAATCTTGAGGAGATGGAGAGGAGATCATTACTCCTAGCCGGCCCTCTCCTTGGCGAGCTAGGATTTGGAGTTTCCCGGACGTTTGGGACAGGCATTAATGGTGTGAGACGGAGCTGCACAATAGAGACAGAGAAACTCGGAGAGACGTCTTCGGCGCTCAGCAGGAGTTAAACGGGAACGGCCAAGTTGCATGGGCTCATCTTTAGATGGTGACAGTTGACGAGGAGGAGGAGCAGAAGATTTTGGAGCAGATGATCTTCCACGCTCAGTTGCTCTCTCTCTGAAACGTAAATCAACTTTCGTGCAGAGTGAGATTAGCTCATCTAACTTAGAAGGTAAGTCTCTGGTAGCTAACTCATCTTTAATACGCTCAGATAAGCCATGCCAGAATGCAGCATACAGGGCCTCGTCGTTCCATGCCAGTTCGGATGCCAGGATCTGGAACTGTATCAGATATTGTCCTACAGTACGTGACCCCTGGCGTAAACGGAGAATCTCGGATGAAGCTGAGGTTACCCGGCCTGGCTCGTCGAAGATGCGCCTGAATGTTGACACGAAGGCAGTGTAGGAAGATAGCAGGGTGTCGGACCTCTCCCATAACGGTGATGCCCAATCAAGGGCTGAGCCACTGAGAAGAGAAATAATGTAGGCAATTTTTGTACGGTCACTGGGAAAATTGCCAGGTTGTAGCTCAAACTGAATCTCACACTGGTTGAGAAATCCCCTGCAGAATCTTGGAGATCCGTCAAATTTTGCTGGCGTTGGAAGATGAAGACGTGGAGCAGAAATGGGTAAGGTGGGTGGGGTTATAGCTGGAGTCACTGTGGTTGACGCACCAGACGCGCCTGATCCACGGAGAGTTGTCTGAATCCCATCCAGCCGAGTAGAGAGATCCTGGAGACAGCGGATGATGTGGCCCTGTGCAGCCTCCTGATGTTCTAGTCGGGCTGCCAGTTCTTGCATCGGCCTGGCCGCTTGATCCTGGTCTCCGGCTGGATTCATTAGGTCAGTGCTTACTGTCACAACTGAGGGCCTGAGCTGACGGGAGGCAGCCTCAGTTGTAGGGGCTGAGATGTACCGGAACCTGGGAGGTTGTATCAGACCCCTGGACATGTAAGTAACATGAATAATAACTGCCCGAAGGCGTGACCACGACAACTTGGATAAAAGTCAATGATGTTTATTATGACAACTCCGCAACACAGCAGCAGTAAAAGAAAACGTAAAAGTCAGCAAAGAATAAATACAGTTCCTGGGTACTACAGGATGGCAGGAGCCACAGGGCACTGGTAGTGTGAGATAGTTCTTATGATCTTCTAGATGGAAAGTCCTTACCAGGCCCAACTGGAGCAATGGAGATAACCCAGGATTGTGCCAGCTGGTGTTCCAGGAAAAGCTGGGTTGCTGAAGATAAAACAGCTGCTGTGGATACTGGCTGGAACCAGACTGTTGTTAGCACGGAGTGGATACTGGCTGGAACCAGTTAAATAATAAATGAACTTGGGAGCGATGAAATATGAACTGAAATGTAGAACTTGAGAGCGGAGAAATAATAATACCGGTGGAGAGTGGTAAAGTGTAGGAAGGACACCGGCCCTTTAAGGGAAGCTGTACTCTGCTGGAAGCTGAGCTGGAAGCAGGTAATGTTGTAGCTGGAAACAGATGAATCCACAATGGATTGGAGAGTCAGGCTACACCGCAGGTGGAATGCTGGTGCGGGTCTCTATGGTGGAAGTCTTGAGACAGGAGCTGGAACCTGGAAGACAATCACAGGAGAGAGACAAACAGGAACTAGGTTTGACAACCAAAGCACTGACGCCTTCCTTGCTCAGGCACAGTGTATTTATACCTGCAGCAAGGAAGGGATTGGCTAGGCAATTATGCAGATTATCAATACTGAGAACAGATTGGTGGAAATGATCAGCTGACAGAATCCAAGATGGCTGCGCCCATGCAGACACTTGGAGGGAAGTTTGGTTTGTAATCCATGTGGTAATGAAAACAGTAATGGCGGCGCCGGCCACCGGAGACAGGAGGCGCCAGGCTGACAGATGCACATCCAACCACGCGGACACAGCGGAGGCCGCGGCTGACGTAATCGCCACTCAGACACTCTGCATGCAGAAGTTCAGGGACGGCGGCGGAGGCCGCGGGAGACGCCATGCCAGGTGTAATATGGCGTTTACTGTGACAGCGTCCCAGAGTGACAGGAGAGGATACAGGAATGTACACATCAGGATAACAGATGGAATCCGGTCCTGGAGCGCTGAGCCAGCCTTAGGAGGCATCTGATGGGTAAGAAATGGCGTCCAGATACCCGGATCGTGACACAAGTATTGCACAGTCATCTCATTATTGCATTTCAGATCATCCTGGGGATCTATCATTACGTGGGGCTGTCGTCCAAAAAGAATTTCAAAGGGTGATAGGTTAAGCTGTGACCTGGGAGTGGTTCTGATGCTGTACAACACTAGTGGCAGTGCCTCCGGCCACAACAGTCCAATTTCAGCCATCACTTTGCTCAGCTTGTTTTTAATAGTGCTGTTCATTCTCTCCACCTCCGCACTGGTCTGTGGTGGGTAGGGACTCGGAGTATGAAGTTTGCTATTAATACCCATAAGTTTGCACATTACCTGAAAGACTTCACCTGTAAAATGGGTACCCCTATCACTCTCAATGATTTTAGGAATACCGTATCTACACACAAATTCCTGCACAATTTCTTTGTGGTAAACACAACAGTATTTGGGAATGCCTCTACCCAGTTTGAGAAAACATCAGTGCACACCAATACATTCTTCAAATTCCTACAGGGTGGTAGTTGTATAAAATCGATTTGTATTACCTGGAAAGGCCCATCTGTAGGGGGGATATGGGATGGCTCCATTGGTATTGTCTTACCAATGTTCTTCCTCAAGCAAGTAAGACATGTCATTACTTTCCTGCTTGCCTGAAAAGAGAACACTGGTGCCAGGGACGTGCGGTGAGATAAATGGCTCAGGAGGCACTGGCTAACCCCAGAGCCAGAATTCCATGCAATATATGAGCCAAAGGGTACATCTGGGCATTATACACAGGTGCAGCATTATAAACTTCTGGAAATTTGGTGAGTTTTGATCAGAGATGTATGGAAAAGTTAGCCAGGTGAGCCATAGACTTTTTACTCCAGAGTTTGGGCTATAAAAATTATTAGAATAATGCAAAGAAGATATTTCAAACAAATTATTTGTATTTTTCATATACTTTATTCAATCAAAACTCTGGTTTAAACGTAAGCATGACAGGAAAGGCTCTGCCTCACCCCACCGCACGTCACTGCCTGGTGCACTCCAGTAAGCTCTTACCAATTTGCACATACCTTCCTTGCCCAGATGAGTCAGACCATGTGCCACTTCAGCTAGGCTTGGGAGATATGCCCTGGGGGCCACTTGCTTACCTTGTCCATCACTCCAGAGTCCTGAGGACTCCTGACCATATCCCTTTGCCTTCCAGACTGCCTTCTCCTGTAGGGAACACAAAACTTGCATTTCAATTAACTGTTGTGTATTTACTGTATTGAACGTCATCAGTTGTGTGATGGTAATTTGTGTAGTGGTGCTTGCTGCCCATTTAGCAGCTTCGTCCGCCCGGCTGTTACCAAGTGAAATTGGGTCTTAGTTTTAAGTGTGTGCTTTTCATTGATAACAGCCACTCTGTCACGTTCCTGTATGGCCATCAGCAGTCTTTTGATGTGTGACGCATGCGCCACAGGTGTGCCAGCTGCCGTCATGAAATTTCTGAGGCACCACAGGGCCCCGAAATCATGCACTACTCTGAAAGCATATCTATAGTCCGTGTATATATTAGCTGACTTACCCTTTTTCAAATCACATGCTCTGGTCAGTGCTACCAGCTCAGAGACTTGTGCTGAGTGAGGTGGACCAAGGGGTTCAGCTTCTATAATACTTTCATCATCTACAACTGTGTATCTGGTGCACAGGTCTCCTGAGTCTGTCTGTCTGTGACAACTACTATCCGTGTAAAAGGTGAGGTCTACGTGTTTTAGTGGGTTGTCACTAATGTCAGGTCTCGCATTGAAAGTCTGGTTCAAGTATTGTATACAGTAATGCATATCAGTGTCTGTACTAAATATTCCTTCACCATCATTCTCATTCTCCACCCTTTGTGAATGACAAGGCACACTTGGCAAATATGTTGCAGTATTTAGGGTGTTACACCTTTTTATGGTGATGTTTACAGGGGCCATCAGTGACAGTTCCCATTTTGTAAATCGAGCATGTGAGACATGTCTGGTTTGGGCAGAGTTTAGCAAGGCTGATACTGCATGAGGTGTATGGATTGTCAAGTCATGCCCTAGTACTACATCTTCACTCTTACTTACCAACAAAGCTATTGCGGCAACACTCCGTAGCCAAGTGGGGAGAGACCGTGCTACAATGTCCAACTGTGCACTGTAGTAGGCTACCGGTCTGCTGGCATCACCATGTTTTTGTGTTAGGACCCCTGCCGCGCACCCAGCACATTCGGTACCATATAATTCAAAAGGTTTCTCATAATCTGGCATCCCCTATGCTGGTGCTTTTGACAAGCAGTCTTTCAGTCTCTCAAACGCCAGTTCGGACTCCTCAGTAGGAGAAACCTGTTCTGGTTTATTTGAAGAGACGATTTATTGCAGTGGTAGTGCCAAAATAGAGAAACCTGGAATCCAATTCCAACAATATCTGCACATTCCTAGAAATGTGCAAATTGTTTGCTGAGTCTGTGGCAGAGTCATGTCACGGATGGCCTGGATCCTGTCTGTGGTCAGGTGTCTCAGTCCTTGTGTCAAGCAGGGTCCCGCATATTTAACCCTTGTCTGGCACAACTGTAATTTATCCTCAGAAACCTTGTGTCCTGTCTGGGATAGGTGAAACAGAAGCTGTTTAGTATCTGCCATGGACAACTCAAATGAATCAGAACATAACAACAAATCATCAACATATTGTATCAGCACCGACCCATTCTCAGGCTGAAAGGATTGCAAACGGTCATGTGGGGCCTGGGAGAAAATACTTGGGCTGTCAATGAAACCTTGTGGGCGACGGGTCCAGGTGTACTGTACTCCCCTGTAAGAGAATGCAAAGAGGTACTGGCTGTCAGGGTGAAGAGGAAAAGAAAGCTGAGCAGAGGTCAATTACAGTGAAGTAAGTAGAGGTAGAGAGGATCTGCATAAGAATGACAGCTGGATTGGGCACTACGGGGAATTGGCTCTCGACTATTTTCTTTATACCCCTTAAATCCTGTACTAGCCTGTAACCCCTTCCCCCACTCTTTTTCACAGGGAAGATGGGACTATTGGCTGTGCTGGATTTCCTGACTAGGATGCCCTGCTGTAGCAGCCATTCTATGACAGGGTACACTCCTACTTCCACCTCTGGCTTCAGAGGGTACTGGTGGATTTTTTGAGCTATCCTGCCATCTTTTATTTGCACAACTACTGGGGCTACATTTGCCATCAATCCAGTGTCCAGTCCATCTTTAGTCCATAGGGAACCCGGTATTTGCGAGATCATTTCCTCTACCTGCGATGGACATGTGTCTAGAACGATAGAGTGCAACATTAGCCTTTGAGGTGTATCTAACATATCTTGTACTTCCTGTGCATGGTTTTCAGGGATATCTAAAAATACTCCATCAGGGGTACAATATATGACACACCGCATCTTACATAATAAGTCTCTGCCAAGTAGGTTCGTTGCTGCAGCCAACAAGAATGAATGTTTGGTATGCAAGTGCCCTATCGTAACCTCTGCAGGTCTAGTCAAAGGGTACTGCTGCACTTTTCCCATTACTCACATTGCCGAAATTGTTTTGCCCGTGGTCACTATTCCTTTTGAAGAGGTTAATACAGATCTGGCCGCCCCTGTATCTACAAGGAAGTGTTGTCTTGTGCCAGCTACATTGACCATGACCTCAGGTTCGTCGCTAAGGCTAGTGGTCCGTCTTACTGGCTGCAGAATACAGGTGTGACTTGACCCCTATTGTGGATTTTGGCCTCCCCACAGAGCATTGGCAGCTACTATGTGTGGGGGAACTACCTGTGAAGTATCAGGGACCTGCCAGTTTCTCCATGGTGGGTACCTCTGTGTTTCCCCTCTGTGTGGCTCATAATCCCTCTTGTATGTTCCCTGATCCCATATATGTGTCTGATAACGTGGCTTGTGTTCTTGTCTAGGGAGTCTATACTTACTATGTATCCCTGTGTTCCTACACTGTCTAGCAAAATGTCCCTACATATGACAAATATAAAATTTCATTGACCTTCTCCTGTTTTCTTCAAATGTCTGGTGTTTCGGTTGGTTGGCCATCCCTTCGAGTGCCTGTATACTCACCACCATCAACCTCTCCCCCTGTGCCTCCTTCCGACTCAGAATGTTTTTGTCATGTTCCACTGCGGATTCCCTAAGGGCATCCACAGTTACCCATCTCCAATTGGGCAGAAAAGTCTGTACCCTGACTTTCAATGCCTCTCTGAGTCCGTCCATTAACACCGAGACAGCCACCTCCCTTTGATTCACCTTGTTTTTGATATTCTCGATCCCAGTGTACTTAGCCATTTCTGCTATTGCCCCACTTCACTTTCTTTTTGTTTGATGGTAAATATTTTACCCCAATTCATCACTACCAGAAAATATAATTCCAATTGAACGCTAATTTGTTTAGCGTTCTCTTGGTTATATATATCAGTTAGTGGTTCGTCCTTTTTCTATTTTGCAATCATTTATACATTTTTGGTGGTCAATATTTGAGGGAAGGCACGCTTGCAACACAGTTAACCAATCTTTGTTTGTGGGTTCATGGGCATTACCAAGATCCCTAATGAATTTTTGACATTTGGCCAAGTCCTTTCTAGGATCGGGGAATTCTGTAATGATTGACCGCAGTTTAGACCTGGTCCACGGGCAAAACATTGCAACATTCCTCATGGCTACCCCGTCCCTTTCGGTTCTCCCATTGGGGACAGCTATTATGCAGATGGGGTGTAGCCCAGCTATATCACTCCTTTCTGAATCAACATGGGGATACCCTGTCTCTTCATAATGGACGGTCCCATACTTACTGGTAGCTCTGATCTAGGCCGTCTCACCTGACGAGGAAGCAGCTGTTGCTCTTACCGGTTGGCCTTGCCCCACCTGGGTTTCCTGCATGATTACTGCCTGAGAGAGGGCTGGGAGCAGGCTAGGTTCGTCATCCTCCTCTGAACTATGATCCTTGAAAGAACTTAGGACAGGGTACAAGTTGCAAGGATTAGGGTTAATACATTTTATAAGTGCATTTCTATTATTTCCTGGTATGTTATTGGTTGTAGCGGCCTTCTCTCCTTCGACATATGGCGGTGGTGGTGCACTCGCATTCACATTCCTGTCTGGTTTTGACCTCACTGCGTGAGCAAGTTCCCTTTGCGTTTCTCCTTCCTGTTGCCATATGTTTAAACAGTTGTTATGTCTGATCCTCTGTTTCCTGGATTTGATCAGACATTCTATTTCTAACATTTTGTAGCACCTCTGGGTCAAAACTACCAATCCTAGGAAATGATGCCCTATCTTCAACAGTCATACGTACCCATTCATCACAAAAAGCCTCTGTGTAAGGTCCATACTTCCTACACATAATATAACCAGCGGACCCTTTCAGTTCCATATCTTCAGCCTGAACTGTAGCTGCCGAACGTCTCTCACTTGTACATTTAGCTCAAGTGGACAAAACGAGCAGACGGTGAAAGTCCTCTGAGTTCTTTCACCAACTCCTTCTCAACCGAGTATACAACGCCCCACTGATTGACGACACACGTATATCAGAGAGGACCCTATCAGGCTTCTCAGGCACTGGGAGAACGAAATGTATTAACAGAGTAATACCACGCCTTTCCAGTGGAGGTTACAGACCTGCTACTTTTGTGTTTCTATCCACTGGAATTCCGGATGAGAAACAACTTATCGATCACTCCATCCAGTGAATGTCCACCAAGAATCTTCCTGGGAGAACAGTGAAGTTCTTTACTCTTCACTAAATCACCTCTGTGTATGCTAACACAGCACATATGATGACGCTATTTGCGCAAAATGATGCAAAAACCGTATCACGTTGCGACGCGTATCACATAAGCAGAGATGCGGTCAAATCACACGACTTACAAATACTTGTTATTTGCGTGCCTTACAATTATGAAGACAATTTTACTTTTTACAGTAGGCTATGTCTCCGTCACCTGGAGTGTTTTATGAATGGGCTAACTCCATACCTGTCTATACTAACATGTGGTTGCAAGCCACCATGCTACCGCAGCGTCTCCCAGCTGGGTGTCAACCTACGGGATCCCAAATTCCGGGGTTCAATCCACTCACACTTCCTTTTCAACAACCCACACTTTAATATTTTCTGTACAGAAAAAAAATCACTCCCTTTGATTGATATCTTGCCCCAGAGGTAGTACACTTATAATAAGATTTTCAGTAATTTGTCTAAAATCGGATAGTTATTTGTTAACGTAAAACTATAAGTCTTTTATCCCACTTTAAAATTAACTTCTATTGTGGCAAATTTGCGCTCGCTGGTTTGCGCAAGTTTGCATAATTACGCACCCGTGCGCGTAATCGTGCACACGTACGTATTCCTGCGTGCAACCACACTTATCTCAATCACTGTAAGCAATAGAACAAAACTTTTGCTTCTATTGCTATTGATTAATACACAAGGCTTCCTTTGTTCCCCACACACACTGCGTGGTAGGAACAGAGTCTTGTATGTGCTTTACAGTTAACCACTAAACAAATATAACAAATGTATAACAAATAACTTATCTGATACTATGCAGATCTATAATGCCTACTACAAACTATGGCAACAATGTATGAGAATATACGCAAAATATCTGTACGTTTATGCGTTCATTTTCGCACCAACAGACCCAAAGAAAAAATGTTTTTTTCTTTGTTGTCCCTCGGTTCGCACCAGCACCTCTGAGACTATACAAGACAGATGTGGTTTAACAACATTAGGTAGTTTTAACAACACAAAACAATTTTTTTTTACTTTAGACGCATCCTCCACCCTTTGTTGTTAGACCAAAGTCTGTTAGGCCCTGCAAGTCCGTGAGTGTGAGGTGAACCGGACAGAGCCCCCAACTGTTAAGTTTGTTTAAATTACAAGGAAAAGCAATACATTATTACACTGTGGTTTGAGCCACTGTGGCCGCTGCATATAAATATAACTGCTAAAATGTGTATATACGTTGCGTATACACGCCAACACGTTTATGCGCACAATATAGCGACACGTGTGGCTGAATACACCTTACCCCAAACAAGAATGGAATGCAACACCAGTACTTAAATGTAATGCTGTGGTCTAACGCATCAACAGTATTTACTTGAGAATATACAGGTAAAAGGGGTACAACAATACACAGAGAAGAGCTACAACCAATAATACATATGTTTAAATGCAAGCGCTCCTGGATCCAGGTCTCAGTCAGTCTTGGCAAGATGACCTCAGAGAAAAAGGGACTCATGCCTGGATCAGGAGACCTCTTTTTCATACAATATGTCCAAATACAGT
This sequence comes from Pseudophryne corroboree, assembly GCF_028390025.1. NCBI lineage: Eukaryota > Metazoa > Chordata > Amphibia > Anura > Myobatrachidae > Pseudophryne > Pseudophryne corroboree. The sequence continues at coordinate 173,254,513 of NC_086452.1, forward strand.
ACAATGAGAAATGTAAGCTCTTCTTTCATAGGTCAGAGGGCAAGTTCTTAACAGTTCATGAGGGGTCATAGGTTGGTTTGAAACAGTGGACGATGCTTGATCCAGGGTGCAGTAGCAGGTGTTCGCCTCTGGTTTCCTGCCGAATATCCTGAGTACAGTATCATAGCAGTTTGCGGATATTACAATTCTGCATATATGTACACACAGAAACATGCGATAAACTGTAAATAGCAACCGGAATGTAGATCTCAAAATACTGCACATCTGGATACCAAACACTAAGTCCTAACATTGCTCCATCCCCTCACATCATGTAAAGCTGAATATCTCTGTTGTTTTACCTTTTAAGTGTCTGCAAGTTGCTGACAAAGTGTATGGAGACTATGTGTAAATTATGCACTATGTGAATAAGGTATTATATATGTCTTTGTGCCTTTCTGTGCGAATGCGTATGCTACAGTATATATTCTTGCCATGTGTTAATACGCAAGGCTCGTGAACCTGTATACGTAATGTGCGTGTATGCGTACGCACGGCGGTAACGCGCCCGAACAGAGGCCACTCTGTTTGCAGTTTGCATGTTGTCTATGTATTATTTTTGACTTTGACACTTTTTATATATTTAATGTTGATAAAGCGTTATAATGCTCTCACACCCTTAGTATGGGCAATGTAATGTTAAGAATATGCTATGACATTCTTACTTCACCCAGCTTATATAAGGGTGTATTCAATTATAGTTGGAACTGCCGTCTTGTCGGAAAGATGGCAGTTTGACTTTTTTTAGGTCGAACCGTGATTCAACCTATTCAATGGGGATGCCATTTTTCTGACAGGTGAGCAATATACAATTGTATCTCCAATGTAAAAGAAAAGGAAAAGTTTTATGATAAGTTTTAAATCAAAATCTTTTCATAAAGAGATATATGTGACTCTAATATGGGTGTATAAATGTGTAAGGTCATCCTCTCTTTATATAACATCCACCAACAGTCATCTAATTATATCAGATTATAGAATAAGAGCGCTCCATAGAGATATTTCTTCTTTTATATATAGCCAAATGAAGGGAGAGCACTCACCAGACTTGTTAAAAGGTAAATCCTTTATTTCAGAACAAGAAGTCACACAGCTACATCGACGTTTCGGTCCTATCCAGGACCTTTGTCAAGATAAAAAACATGGTGCAGTGTCCAGATATTTATACCCATATTAGTTCCCTCCCACCAATAAGGTGGGATACACCCACTCATGTTCAACATTAGAAATAATCCTAATTCAATAGACAGAATAGAGAAACAATCAACCATATGGGCTCTGTATATACAAAATATCTAGTAAGTAATCATCAAAACGGACCAGTTAGGCTTAGTAATCCATCTAATATCATTAAAAAACGGCGTGCGTTCCACCGGCCGAGTCACTTCCGGTCCGTGAACCGCACATCCGGTCACGCGCCCCGGAAGACAGCTAAAGAAAGCAACTTCCGGTCCGCGACACGCATATCCGGTCCCAGGTCACGGGAGTGAATACGGCATACAACACATGTAGAGTCTAATAAAAAAGTCTTAAAGTGATATCCCCATATATGCATATATGCTTTGATAATCAAGAATATGACTGTGCAATTATTCTTTAGACCTTCAACATATTAACAAGATTTATAATTAAATCCAATATATAAACATAAAATTAAATAAATGTCCATAGGGATCCAGTAGATTAGATAAGCCAATTACTCTGATTAGTCAGTTCATCAGATACTTGAAATTTTTGAAACGATCAAGGTATCCATATTCAAGATAAGATTATCAAATATTAGCCAAACTGTAAAGTAAAATAAAGAGTTAGTAAAGCCACAGACTATTATAACAGGAGAGGACAGACCGCAGAAAAAAATTAATAAAAATAAAAATAAAAATGTAGTACAAAATAATAAGTTCCAGAATTTAGCCCAAATATATGCCATAATGAATGGCATCATTAAGTCCCCGTGGTCGGATGGTATCAAGGCGAAAGATCCAGGATGCCTCCTTTTTAAGAAGCATTTAGCACGATCTCCACCCCTTCTTGGAGGATCCACCCTGTCAATTATCATACATCTCAATGTCGCCAGCGAATGTCTGGCCTCCATGAAATGCCGGGCCACCGGTTTGTCAGAGGTACCGTCTGTGAGTGCCGACCTAATAGACAGTCGGTGATTTGCCATTCTCTCGCGGAATGGACGTATAGTCTTGCCGACATATACTAATGAGCACGGACAGGTAAGAATATAAACCACGAAGTCTGACGTACAAGTCACCCTTTTACGAATAGGAATTTTTTGACCTGTATGTGGGTGATGAAAGGATGTACCCACCATCATCCCCCTGCATGTCGTACAGTTAATGCAGCGGTAACATCCTGGTTTATTAGTGTTTAACCAGGTATTCGTCGATGGAGCTTGTATCCTGTCAGGCAACATGAGTAGATCTTTCAAATTTTGTGCTCTTTTAAAACTCACTAGAGGTTTCTTGGGTAACTTCTTAGTCAGCGACGGATCAGACTTGACAATAGGCCACATCTTATGGATGGCATTACGTATGGTGGATCCAGCCCCATCAAAGGTGGTCGTGATCACAAATGGATTGTTATTTTTTACTACATTTTTATTTTTATTAATTTTTTTCTGCGGTCTGTCCTCTCCTGTTATAATAGTCTGTGGCTTTACTAACTCTTTATTTTACTTTACAGTTTGGCTGATATTTGATAATCTTATCTTGAATATGGATACCTTGATCGTTTCAAAAATTTCAAGTATCTGATGAACTGACTAATCAGAGTAATTGGCTTATCTAATCTACTGGATCCCTATGGACATTTATTTAATTTTATGTTTATATATTGGATTTAATTATAAATCTTGTTAATATGTTGAAGGTCTAAAGAATAATTGCACAGTCATATTCTTGATTATCAAAGCATATATGCATATATGGGGATATCACTTTAAGACTTTTTTATTAGACTCTACATGTGTTGTATGCCGTATTCACTCCCGTGACCTGGGACCGGATATGCGTGTCGCGGACCGGAAGTTGCTTTCTTTAGCTGTCTTCCGGGGCGCGTGACCGGATGTGCGGTTCACGGACCGGAAGTGACTCGGCCGGTGGAACGCACGCCGTTTGTTAATGATATTAGATGGATTACTAAGCCTAACTGGTCCGTTTTGATGATTACTTACTAGATATTTTGTATATACAGAGCCCATATGGTTGATTGTTTCTCTATTCTGTCTATTGAATTAGGATTATTTCTAATGTTGAACATGAGTGGGTGTATCCCACCTTATTGGTGGGAGGGAACTAATATGGGTATAAATATCCGGACACTGCACCATGTTTTTTATCTTGACAAAGGTCCTGGATAGGACCGAAACGTCGATTTAGCTGTGTGACTTCTTGTTCTGAAATAAAGGATTTACCTTTTAACAAGTCTGGTGAGTGCTCTCCCTTCATTTGGCTATTCTGGAACTATAACCTGATGGTTATCTTTCATCTGGATATGCACCCAAGCATGAATATGGACTATGTGAGTGTGGACCTCATGGATTTGATTCTTTTCTATATATATATATATATATATATATATATATATATATATAGACCCTGTTAAATAAATTTAGAACAGGTTTTAAAAGCACGGCAACAGGTTTCTTATCAGCCATATGTTACGCAGCACACACAAGATGATAGAATATGAGGGTGTGCAACCCCTGTGTCGGCAACAGTGTACTCAGTCGCCACTAGCAGTTTGACAAAAGTGACTTTACCCACAGGAGACACAAGGGCTTCAAGAACTGTTTTTTTAAGCACAACCAGATTCCTCCATGTTTACTTACAGATCAGGCCATCAAAGCAATTGGATTGGAAGGTCAAGCCCTACCCCCTGCAAGAAAGTAAGATATACTCACAATATTCCAGCAAGGATGTAACCTGAAATACAAGCTGCTATACAAGTCTACCTCTCACAGCAAAAGTAAGACAAAGAGGAACAACAACTCCCAGCATGGACATCATTATGTTGAACACCAGCATGAGTGGACTTGGACTAAAAAGATGACATGCCAGCAGCACAAGGAAAAATATACAAGTGAAAAAAGGACAAAGTATGAAGAATAAGGGATGGATCATAAGAAGAGGTGATTGGAAAAATTAAAAGTTGAGAAGCAATTTGAAGGTTGCATGAAAGTTTAAAGACTACATGAAGTCTGTTTTAAGAAAAACAAAGAAAGACATCTGACAGTGGTCAGTATTATATGGCAAGATTACAGTGGTAATCCATAAGAAGATTTAAAGCACCAGCAGCTCCAGTGTTGAAGCAAATAATAAGGAACAAGACAGAAGAAGTCCCAGAAGGCAAATGAATGATGCTTCCTCTGCCAATATGAAGTACAAGCTTCTTCAGGTGCCTCCCAGTGAACATAATGTCTCCAGAAGAATCAATGGAAGGTATAATTGCAGTCACCTTGCCCACTGGAGCAGGACGTGCATAATTGTGTTGTGTCTAATGCATACTGGAGCCAGCAGATGCAGAAGACAGCAGAGGGAGGTATCACAAGAAATTATGTCATCAGAAACTCCTAAAGGGACAGGAGATGCAAGAACTACAATCACTAATACTAGTCCAGTTCTTGACCTCAGAGTACATGTCCAGTGACTTTGCTGGAGCACAATGTACTGAAGCTTATCCAAGTGAGAATACAGTACACACCAGCAGAAGTTGAACTTTCCAGCAACTTATCAAAGGAAATAACAGAACCATTAAGAAGCAAGTTAGAAGTTCAGTATTGGCTCTTTTCCACAGTACCAGTTATGGAAGAAAGTAAGCAATACTACTAGGACCAGAGTACCCCAGGGAGGGGCTACATCACTAAGTGATTAATCCACAAGACACACAGCTAAATACAGGATGTGAATGAACTGCTGATTGCCACCACCACTAAAAGAAGTACCAAGAAGAGACGGTGTCCTTATTGAAATTTCTGGAAGGACTAGACTGCAGAGCCTCAGAAGGAGAAATTGCAGCTAGCCAAGCAATAGGTAATCTTCTTAGGACACTCAAGGTACCCGACATCTAACAAAAGTGAGAAGGAAAAAAAATTCATACTGCAAGCTAAGATGCCAACCAGTGTCAAGCAAGTCAGATGATCATTTCTGGGCTTAGTAGGATACTGCAGAGAATGGATACCTCTAGCATCAGTCTACATGCAAGCATTGTATGACAACACTGAAAGGGAGGAGGGTCCACATCCTACACACAGCAACAGATGGCTGAAGCAATTGAACAATTGGAAACAGCAGTTGCCTCATCTCAAGCCCTAGAACTACCTGACTCTTGAAGAAGGAGGCCATACATAGAAATCCTTGCGCAAAATTATGGACTGAGGTGAAGACCAGTGGCCGTCCACTCAAGCAAGCTTAACAGCAGTACTCAAGGAGCACCTAACGGCATCAGAGCAGTGGCAGCAGCAACCATCCTAGAAGAGGACAAGAGCACAGACACAGTCCTGAATCAGCAGTCCTAGAAGAGGACAATAGCACAGGCATAGTGCTGAATCATGAACTTATCATCCAGGTACCACGTGCAGGTACGGAGAAGATTCAACCCTTGTCCAGCATTAATCAATAAAGGTGTTGAATCTCAAGATTCAAAAGGAGGGAAAAACAGATTATCTGGAGGGAAAAACAGATTATCTACTGATGAATCTGAAAGCAAGAAGTTGATGATAAGGACCAGGAAGGTGGTCCAGAAGAGCAAGATACAGACAGATCATCATGGATGCAGGACCAGAGGGATGGTCCAGAAGAGGAAGAAAATAATTCTAGTAATCACAATTTTTCCTTCTCCTTGTGTGGCTTTACTGGAACAAGAACTACCTTATGCTCAGCATGAGCTATATATGGATGGATCAAGGTACCATGAGGATGGAATTCCTCATACAGGATATGTAGTAACCACTGCACATGAAGTTGTGGATTCAGTATCCTTACCATCCCAGTACAAGAGTGTGGGCCAGATATGGAAAAACAGAGGCTTCAAGAAGGCAAGTGGTGAAGACATACAACATGCTTCACTGATCAGACACCAGTTCAGAGCTCTGCAAGGGCCACAGGAAAGGTTGCAGTAATGAAGATCCAGGCACATGCAAGAAATGACACTCCTGAAACAAGAGGCAACAATTTGGCAAGATGCTGAAGCCAAGAGGGCAGCAAGATGCCCCCAGCAAGCCTGTAACCATTCCAGTGCCAGACTAGATGCCTGATTATGCTACGCTGATTGAACTTCAGAACCAAACAGGAGAGAGTGAGAAAGTAGCCTGTGGAAAGAGAAAGAAACCAAACAACCAGTGAAGGTAGCAGTCTACACCACACAGACAGAAGAAACAGAAAGAAGCAAAGCCTCAAATGCCTGGTCTACAGGATTTGAAGAAATTTCAGGAACAAGCAGGTCCTGAAGAAAAAGCAGCATGACAAAGAAGAACAGCCAGACAAGAAGAAGACACTGGCTTATGAAAATGAGAAGAGAAATTATACTTACCTAGAAGCTTATATCCACTTATGTGTTAAGTCAGCCATGGACTCACACACCTGGGAGAGGATCAAATGGAAAATTCAGTTAATAAAAGATGGATAGTTCCAGGATGTTATCCAGCCACAACCAAGTTTGTACAAGCCTACTAGATATGTATGCCTACTGGAAATGTCCAATCCAGGACAGAAGGTCAAATCAACCCTTGGAGCAATCCCCAAAAAGTTATTTTCCATTTCAAAGACTGCAAATTGACTTTATCTAACTGCCAAAGATGTATTGGTAGCCACAGACATTTTCAGTTATCTGCCAATGGCAAAAGCCACAGCAAAATCAATAGCTAGAAAATTAGTTTCAGAAGTTATTTGCAGATATGGAGTACCAGAAGTTATAGTAGCAGATAGCTGTATTTATTTCATTAAAGAAATAATGTAGTACATAAGGTATGATTTGGGAATACAACAGGCATTCCATGTTTCCCCCACAGGTTAGTGGGTGTGTCACAGAAACCACAAAGGGATGCTAAGGGGTTTATTTTTAGTACTGGTTAATAGTAGAACCATATTCAGTAAAACCATAGGTTATTCACCTTCTGAAATATTGTTTGATAGCATACCTAAGATAGGATGTTATTATCCATAAGAGTTACAGCATAAATATGGTAATTTGACTGCATATGTTAAAAAGTCTTACTGAAGAAACTGACACTTCTGTATTTTCTAGTTTGCCTTTCTCCCAGATTCAGGAGCAAATCTGAATCCCCACACGCTTTAACCAGGAGATCTGGTGTATCTGGAAAGACACGTGAAAAAGTCATATGAGCCCAGAGTTGATGGTCCATATCGAGTGTTTCTGACCACGCCCACTTCTGTGTCAATTAAGGAAAGAGAGACTTGGGTTCCACTGCAAATTTGCTCAAGTTAAGTTTGAACAATGAAATACACAAACATGCAAAGGATAATTGGGCCTAAACTAGACAGACCACTATGGGTCATTATATTGGGAACTTCAGTACTCGTTGTCATAATATACTCTATATCTCTCATAGGAGAGGGCAGGGAAACTGGTTCTGTACCAGTGTTTAGTATATAAGTATGTACTTCTTATATATGTGGTATATATATATATATATATAGTATATAAGAAGTGTGGTATCACACTAGATCTTGTGTTAAGCAAATTAAAGTAAAGATCATGAAATCTCTAGAAGTTCAAAGATACCAGTTAATTAAGAAATGCCCAGCTCACACGTCTGGAAAAGGAGGAGAATGGGCATCTGTCCCCACTACATATAAGCGTATAAGGGTTTTAATTTTTTTAAAGCAAATACATACTACTAAATAGAGTGTAATATTTTTTAGAATATGTATGAAGAGAAATCCAAGAATGTGTTGTATATTTATTACCAATGAAACAAATAGTGCGCAAGAAGTGGTTTAGAGAAATGCTCTGCTTAAACCCAGCTAATTGGTTTAGCGTGATCAAAGAGTAGATTGTTGAAATAGTGAAGTTTTTATAAAAAATTGTTGGCTTAGCAATTTGCATATATCTGTGTTTTAAGATGCTATTTTGTTTCCTTTCCTTTCAGCTTGAAAGAAATCTGTAAACTCAAAGATGTGAAACCTCCGAGTTTAAGAAACTTCAGAAGAGCTTGGCAAGAAGGAGCCATGAACAGGCTATCTTAATGGATATGAAGCGAACGGTTCTTTACCTTCCGTGGGATAGAGTGACAAGCAGGGTCCTACGGGAACATAGCCTTTAGTACCGTTATTGCTAGACTGTTTGCTTAGTCTCTTGTAGGTAGAGTTTGTGTGATGCCTTGTAGCTCAACTGTAATGTCATATTGTTATCAGCTGTAATGTCATTTTATTATGAAAAGGAGGGACTGATGAAGATAGATGTATTTAGCTTAAGCAGTGTCAGCCATTTTGTTAAGTAGCAGCCATGATGTAGAGAAGTATAAGTATGCTTTGCTGGTTAAATCATAATAACGCTGACATTTCACAGTTAGTATGTTCTGTGCGAAGCAAGGTTGTAGCTATAAGTCTTGAAAACATGTTATTAGACAGTCTCTTGTGTTTAGACTTCTTCTGAAGGACACGTAGGAGGGTGTCAGCCTGAGAGGAGTTATGAGAAGAGATGCATTATTGTTTTGAAAATGTGACGTGTATCAAGTGTTCATGCAAGTACTTTTTTTTTCTCTATATAATGTCATGCTGAATAAAGTGGAGGCAGTCTCATTTTGGTGGACATAACTGCGTGTGTTGTCTTCTTCTTGGGATTCCCAATCGATTGGTAAACAAAGGGTAATGAACAGACAATTGAAGGAAATTGATAGTAGGAGGCTTATCTCCGACAGACTCCTCTGTGGACAATAGTGTGGAGTAATAAGTGCCCTCTGGTTCACATTTCCACATAGTTTTTCGTTCCTGCTAACAGGGGATCTAATGTGAGGTGCTGCTGTTTGGTGCACATGAAAAAGGTTTTTGATTTGGGTGCGTGTATATATGTGTGTGTGTGTATATATATATATATATATATGTAGCTGACCAGCACTCCAGCAACCAATAATATCTATCTGGGTGCCCTCAATGAAGTAGAAACAGCAGTCAATGGGAGAGCGGCACTCACAGGGCTTCTTTATGCAGATCACTGTCTGGAACAAATCTGCATCCTAGTAGGACATTCCATGATGCAGTTATACAGAAGTCAACATCTCATTTTATTCTCTAAAATGTCGTCATCTCGAATTTCGGCAGGACACATGTCCTAACCAAATTTTAGCTAATAAAATGAAATGTTGACTTCTGTATAACTGCATCATGGAATGCAATGCCAAGATGCGGATTTGGGGCCTAATTCAGATCTGATCGCAAATTTGTTAGCAAATGGGCAAAACCATGGGGGTAATTCAGAGCTGATCGCAGCAACAAATTTGTTAGCAGTTGGGCAAAACCATGTGCACTGCAGGGGGGGGGGGGGGCGCAGATATAACATTTGCAGAGAGAGTTAGATTTGGTAGGTTATTTTGTTTCTGTGCAGGGGTACTGGCTGCTTTATTTTTACACTGCAATTTAGATTTCAGTTTGAACACACCCCACCCAAATCTAACTCTCACTGCACATATTATATCTGCGCCCACTGCAGTGCACATGGTTTTGCCCAACTGCTAACAAATTTGCTGCTGCGATCGACTCGGATTGACCCCCCCATGTGCACTGCAGGGGGGGGGGGGGGCAGATGTAACATGTGCAAAGAGAGTTAGATTTGCGTGGGTTATATTGTTTCTGTGCAGGGTAAATACAGCCTGCTTTATTTTTACACTGCAATTAAGATTTGAGTTTGAACACACCACACCCACATCTAACTCTCTCTGCACATGTTATATCTGCTCCCCCTCCCCCCCCCCCCCCTGCAGTGCACATGGTTTTACCCATTTGCTAACAAATTTGCTGCTGTGATAAGATCTGAATTAGGCCCTTGTTCCAGACAGGAAGACCTGTCAGTGCAGTTCTCCCATTGACTACTATATATACACTGCCGTGTCAGTCTATTCTTTGCTTGCTTGGAGTGCCGACTGCTTGCTTTTCTACATATTACACCGCAAGGTGTTAGTAAGGACCCAGCTACGTTGTTGTACTTAAGGGGAGAGTGCCGGTCAATTTTTCTGGACTATATATATATATATATATATATATATATATAGGAAGGCTGTGAGGACCGGCACTCCCCCTCCAAGACTTAGTGCTTAGGTGCCATCTCTGTACCACCGGACTCGTGCTGTTGAATCTGGAGATGAAAGGAATGGCAGGTCTCTTTGGGCGATCACTGGGTTGAAGAAGAGATTCCCTGGATAACTGCATCACTTCCTGCTTGTGTTTGGCGAGGAGTTGGCGGCCATACCCCCGCTCTACAAATTTCAAAATCATCTTGTAAAGCTCCATCTCCAACTTGTCACGATCACTGATCAGACGAGATACCCTGATCATTTGTGAACGCGGCAGACCATCCTTGAGGGCCTTAGGGTGGTGACTGTTGGCCCTCAACAGGGTATTCCTGTCTGTGGGCTTGGTGTATACCCCTGTATGCAATACTCCCCCTTTGAAGGAAATCTGCACATCCAAATAGTGTGTGGAACTTGTACTGGTCTGGTAAGTGTATTTGACACCAATCGGCCTGGAGTTGGTGGTGTGCATTAGCTGTTCAAACCTTTCCAAACCCCCTGTCCATAGGAGGAACAAGTCGTCTATGTACCGGGAAAAAAATAAAATATGTTGAGAGACAGACTCGTCCTGGAAGAACCACACGCGGCCGGGCGGGCGTGAACGGACGCACTCGGCGGGTTTTCTTCTCCTTTATAAGGTATGGATTTTATTATGTTTGTTATTGTTCACCTTGACAAAGGGGCGCTTGGACCCCGAAACGTCGGATCACTTTTTGTGAAATATAATTGACTTTCAGACAGACTTAGAGTGCCGCTTGCTTTTGTTTTCCATTTTATATATATATATATATATATATAAAACATACAGTATCTCCACTATGTGGAAAAGACAGCACTCTCCAAATTGGATTTTCAAAAAATATCAAAAAGTAAATATTTATTGTAAAGTCTATCTCACAGTTTTCCAGGAAATGTCCAACGTTTCGGTCCACACCGGGACCTTTCTCAAGGTGTACAGCAACAAAACATCCATACAGCAGTGCAGCATAGGTCAAAACAGGTAGGGAAACTGGAGCACTGAATGGGCCTCACAGGCCCCTGTTATATACCCAGATAATGGTGCCATTCCCACCTCCAAGGTAACTGGGGGCGTGGTGGAACGCAAGGCATCACTTCCGGTAACGCCAGAAGTGAGTTGCATTAACCAAACTATAACACAGTCTTATTACTATCTTTATAGTGGAGCAAGTGCTCATAAGTGGCCACAGTAGAGGAGGGAGCTACTCTCAGTAGCACCCTCGCGCCGGGGCTGGAAGACGCACCCGGTGGAACACATGCTGGAACGCAAGCATCACTTCCGGTATTAATCGGAAGTGAGTCGCGCCAGCGGTCGGACAGCGGGGTGTATCAGAATGGGCCATCACAAAGTGACTAGTATATGTAATGCACAAAGGGGTATTTAAGGAATAACAGGAAAATGGGCTGTCTCATAACATGAGTCACATAAGTAGAAGTCAAATACATTAAATATAACGTAATAAATTATAACATAATGAATTTAGGGTACATTTGTGCTTACCCATTGAATATTCGGTCTCTCAGTGGGGTATATAAAGAGGCCTGTGAGGTCACTCCAGGTAGATCTTACGTGTATTTGGTGCAAATAGCAAAAAGGTGCACATATTTAGCAATGATGTCAAGTAATCAAGCTAAACAAACAAATTGTGCATAGGGTACATTGAAAAAAGTATTAGTTAAACATAAGGTATCAAGGTTATTTCAAAAAAATAGACAATGGATTATTTTCATTCATGCCCCTAGGGGCAATAGTGTCCAGTCTGTGGATCCATGAACTTTCTCTCTTCTTGAGCAGCAGGGTACGGTCTCCCCCTCGAGGTGGTGGGGGTATCCAGTCTATGAGTTTTGATCTGAGGTCCGATACCTGGTGTCGTGATATCATAAAGTGTCAGGCTACTGGTAATGACGCTGTGCCAGTTGTGATTGCTTGATGGATGGAGGTTCTATGGTTGGCCATCCTATCTCTGAATCGCCTGGAGGTCATCCCAACATAGTAGAGTCCACACGGGCAGGTTAGGATATAGATGAGGTGGTCCATCAGACAGTGTAGTCTGTATTTAATTGCTATTGGTCGTCCAGAATGGGGATGTGGAAAAAATGGTCCTGTGAGCATACCTCTGCAGGTGGTGCAGCCTGTGCACTTGAAGCAACCTGGGCGTTGTTCATGAAGCCAAGTATGTGTCGTGGAGGGACTGTGTTCAATCAAAGGTCGCATCAATAGCTGTTTCAACTTCGGTGCTCTACGATAGGCCATCATCGGGGGAGTGCTTTTTTTCAGTTTAAGCTGGTCATCAGTTGCGAGGATCGGCCAATGTCTGCGGATGGACCTGGCGATCTTGTTTGATTGATTGCTGTATGTGGTAGTGAATACCATCCGATCTGCAGTTGCTGTGCCCTGTGCATTGGTGGTTGGTTCGCCAAACATCTTCCTGGCTTTTAGTAGACACCCGGATACTGTTTCCTTCTTGTAGCCTCGCTGCATAAATCGAGTGGTCATCTCGGATAGCTGCCTCTCCATAGTGTCATTTTCTGAATTATTCCGCATCACCCTGAGAAATTGTGACACTGGGAGGTTATTTTTTAAGGCCGGTGGATGTTGGCTACTAGAGAGTAGCAGAGTATTTCTGTCTGTGGGTTTTCTATATAGGCTAGTGGTAATACGGCCCCCAGTCAAGGTGACCGTTATGTCCAAAAAATTGATGCTGTGCGGATCACTCTGACAGGTGAATTTAACCGGGTTGTCAAGAGCATTCAAGGAGCTCACCATCTGGTTAAACGTATCTATACCTCCTTTCCATATTAAGAAAATGTCATCTATAAAACGTTTATAGAATAATATACCAGTCTCATAGTTGGACAGGATGTGCGATTGCTCGTATTCGGTCATGAAGATGTTAGCATAAGCCGGTGCCAGATTCAATCCCATAGCGATCCCCTCACGTTGTAGATAGTATTTTCCTCGGTACAAAAAATGATTCTGTTTGAGGACTAGACCAGCTAGGTCCAGGAGGAAACCCACTGGTGGTCCGGTGGGAGGTTTTTGTAATAGTGCTCTTTCCAGTGCTTGGAGGCCTTGTTCGTGAGGGATTATGGTGTATAGAGAACACACATCCATTGTCGCCAGTAGAGTATTGTCCAAATCTGGAGGTAGATTGGCCAATTTCTGCAGAAAATCCGAGGTGTCACGCACATAGCTGCTACTGAGTTGTACTATGGGTTGTAAGAAAGTGTCTAGATACATGGCCAATGGTTGTAAAAGCAAGTTTCTGGCCGAGATGATTGGTCTACCTGGCGGGTGTAGCAGGGTTTTGTGGATCTTAGGAATGGTGTAGATAATTGGGCACACTGGAGAGTCGACAGTCAGGAATTCATATGTGTGTTTATCAATATGTGATATTTGGAACCCAAGGTGTAATAGGTCATCCACCTTGGTTTTTATGTTGGGGATGGGATTGCTCTGGAGGCAGGTGTAGGTCACTTCATCGGACAACTGTCTCATTATTTCAGAGTTGTACTCCCCCCAATCTTGCACCACCACTGCACCACCCTTATCGGCTGGTCTAATTACAATACTGGTATCTTTCTTTAATGCAGTAAGGGCTTTACGCTCTGTGGTGGAAAGGTTGTCAAAGCGTCTTTTAGTAGTGGGTGTTCGTGCATCATGTTCAACAAGTCGGGTGAAAGTCTTGATGCTAGGGTTAGAGGAGGTCGGATCAAATGTGGATGGCCTACGGAGGTGTGTGCCATCCCTCTCCAGATCTGTAGGGAAGAATTCCCGTAGTCTGAGTTTGCAGCCAAACTTGTATATATCGACTGTAGTGTCAAACTGACTACAAGGAGTCGTGGGGACAAATGACAGACCTCTGGAGAGGAGTTTTAATGTGGCGTCATCCAGGGGCTTACTGGATAAGTTGAAGACTAGTTCAGGTTCTTGTCTCTGCATTTTCGCCATATATCTCCCCTTCCTTGGATGCGGCCTTCGTTGTTTGCGGTAGGTGGACGGCCGGTGGTGGTCGTGCGATCTAAAAAAGCTCCTTGAGGTGGGCGGCTATCTGAGAATTCTGTCTCTGAGGCTGATGCAGAAGAGGCTGTTTCATAGGAGTTAGGTTGCCTACGCCCTGGTCTGCGTGTTCTATAGGGTCTTTGAGGTCTAGTGGATCTGAAGTCACCGATCAGCCACCTGTACACCGTATGATTCTGGTAATCAGAGGTGACAGTGGAGAGTTTACTGCGTTTGAAAGCAGTAATCTCATTTTTATATATATCAACCTGGGTCTGGAGTTTGTCGATCAGTTTATTGGTCCTGTCGTTCCTAATGGTGGCCAAATGTGTCTCGTTAAAGTTTTTGATCTGAACCTTAACTTTCTTCAACTCGGTGCCGACCTCCTCTATAACCAATAGCATCAAGTCCAGGGAGCACTTATTCAGAACACCACACCACCGACTGCAGAAAGTGGGGTTGTTTCTGCCTATTGTCGGTATGTTATTGACCCTGAAGCCTCTGGGTATCTGTTTCTTCCTGTGATATTCGGACAGGAACTGTCCGTGTAGGGTAAGGTCTATTTCCCTTCTCCTAAGTCTGAGTAGTTGATGGTATAAATCAGTCGGAGTCTCAGCCGGGAGTGTGTCAAAATCTAGTTGGTCAAATAACACTTTTTCTGCTTCATCGTCCGTGAGGGAAATCACACCATGCTCAGCTTGTGCGAGTAGATTGTCATCAAGAAAACCCGCCTGGCCCTGTGCCATGCCAGTGGAGTATTGCAACTTAGGAGGACCTGTAATGGATAATTTGACTTACCGTACCTGGTATTCCACGAGGTCTCCCTATCGTGTACTGACCAGGCCCAGCACTGATTGGCTTCCAAGTTCGGATGGTATCGGGCTTGACCAGTGTGGTATGACAGTAAATACAACCAAACAGATATGAGGAGCGTACCTTTAGACAAATGTACCCTTGCACATTGTGACACGTATGTAACCCAAAGTGATGAATCCAGTGCTATACAGTGCCTACTCGTAAATAAATAGTACAATACAGGGTGGGTGCAGGAAAAGAAACAATACGTTAAACGGATTGGATCTATATATAGTGGGGGGTCCCTGCACTCTCACTTGATACAGATAATTAATGGGGTGCCAGTCAGAGTCCAATCTCGTAAAAGATGGGGCCCATAGTACAACATACAGTATCTCCACTATGTGGAAAAGACAGCACTCTCCAAATTGGATTTTCAAAAAAAATCAAAAAGTAAATATTTATTGTAAAGTCTATCTCACAGTTTTCCAGGAAATGTCCAACGTTTCGGTCCACACCGGGACCTTTCTCAAGGTCTACAGCAACAAAAAATCCATACAGCAGTGCAGCATAGGTCAAAACAGGTAGGGAAACTGGAGCACCGAATGGGCCTCACAGGCCCCTGTTATATACCCAGATAATGGCGCCATTCCCACCTCCAAGGTAACTGGGGGCGTGGTGGAACGCATGGTGGAACGCAAGGCATCACTTCCGGTAACGCCGGAAGTGAGTCGCATTAACCAAACTATAACACAGTCTTATTACTATCTTTATAGTGGAGCAAGTGCTCATTAGTGGCCACAGTAGAGGAGGGAGCTACTCTCAGTAGCACCCTCACGCCGGGGCTGGAAGACGCACCCGGTGGAACGCATGCTGGAACGCAAGCGTCACTTCCGGTATTAACCGGAAGTGAGTCGCGCCAGCGGTCGGACAGCGGGGTGCATCAGACCTCCCCCCACCTCGAGGGGGAGACCGTACCCTGCTGCTCAAGAAGAGAGAAAGTTCATGGATCCACAGACTGGACACTATTGCCTCTAGGGGCATGAATGAAAATAATCCATTGTCTATTTTTTTGAAATAACCTTGATACCTTATGTTTAACTAATACTTTTTTCAATGTACCCTATGCACAATTTGTTTGTTTAGCTTGATTACTTGACATCATTGCTAAATATGTGCACCTTTTTGCTATTTGCACCAAACACACGTAAGATCTACCTGGAGTGACCTCACAGGCCTCTTTATATACCCCACTGAGAGACCGAATATTCAATGGGTAAGCACAAATGTACCCTAAATTCATTATGTTATAATTTATTACGTTATATTTAATGTATTTGACTTCTACTTATGTGACTCATGTTATGAGACAGCCCTTTTTCCTGTTATTCCTTAAATACCCCTTTGTGCATTACATATACTATTCACTTTGTGATGGCCCATTCTGATACACCCCGCTGTCCGTCCGCTGGCGCAACTCACTTCCGGTTAATACCGGAAGTGACGCTTGCGTTCCAGCATGCGTTCCACCGGGTGCGTCTTCCAGCCCCGGCGCGAGGGTGCTACTGAGAGTAGCTCCCTCCTCTACTGTGGCCACTTATGAGCACTTGCTCCACTATAAAGATAGTAATAAGACTGTTATAGTTTGGTTAATGCGACTCACTTCCGGTGTTACCGGAAGTGATGCCTTGCGTTCCACCACGCCCCCAGTTACCTTGGAGGCGGGAATGGCGCCATTATCTGGGTATATAACAGGGGCCTGTGAGGTCCATTCGGTGTTCCAGTTTCCCTACCTGTTTTGACCTATGCTGCACTGCTGTATGGATGTTTTGTTGCTGTACACCTTGAGAAAGGTCCCGGTGTGGACCGAAACGTTGGACATTTTGGACATTTCCTGGAAAACTGTGAGATAGACTTTACAATAAATATTTACTTTTTGATTTTTTTTTGAAAATCCAATTTGGAGAGTGCTGTCTTTTCCACATAGTGGAGATACTGTATGTTGTACTATGGGCCCCATCTTTTACGAGATTGGACTCTGACTGGCACCCCATTAATTATCTGTATCAAGTGAGAGTGCAGGGACCCCCCACTATATATATATATATATATATATATATATATATATATAGTGCACCCGGCTATATATATACATATATATATATATATATATATATATATATATATATATATATATATATATAGTGCACCCCAGCGCTTCACTTTTTCCCCATTTTGTTATTTTACATCTTTATTCCAAAATGGAATAAATTATTTTTTTCCCCTCAAAATTCTACACACATTACCCAATAATGACAAAATGAAAAAAGTTTTTTGAGATTTTTGCTAAATTATTACAAATAAAAAACTAAGAAATCACATGCACATAAGTATTCACAGCATTTACTCAATACTTTGATGATGCACCTTTGGCAGCAATTACAGCCTCAAGTCTTTTTGAATATGATGCCACAAGCTTGGCACACCTATCTTTGGGCAGTTTCGCCCATTCCTCTTTGCTGCACCTCTCAAGCTCCATCAGGTTGGATGGGAAGCGTCGGTGCACAATCATTTACAGATCTCTCCAGAGATGTTCAATTGGATTAAAGTCTGGGCTCTGGCTGGGCCACTCAAGGACATTCACAGAGTTGTCCTGAAGCCACTCCTTTGATATATTGGCTGTGTGCTTAGGGTCGTTGTCCTGCTGAAAGATGAACCGTCGCCCTAGTCTGAGGTCAAGAGCGCTTTGGAGCAGATTTTCATCCAGGATGTCTCTGTACATTGCTGCATTCATCTTTCCCTCTATCCTGACTAGTCTCCCAGTTCCTGCCGCTGAAAAAACAACCCCATAGCATGATGCTGCCACCACCATGCTTCACTGTAGGGATGGTATTGGCCTGGTGATGAGTGGTGCCTGTTTTCCTCCAAACATGACGCCTGGCATGACACCCCAAAGAATTCAGTCCATCAGGTGCATTTTGGCAAACTCCAAGTGGGCTGCCATGTGCTTTTTACTAAGGAGTGGCTTCCATCTGGCCACTCTACCATACAGGCCTGATTGGTGGATTGCTGTAGAGATGGTTGTCCTTCTAGAAGGTTCTTTTCTCTCCACAGAGGAATGCTGTAGCTCTGACAGAGTGACCATTGGGTTCTTGGTCACCTCCCTGACTAGGGCCCTTCTCCCCCAATCGCTCAGTTTAGACGACTGGCCAGCTCTAGGAAGAGTCCTGGTAGTACTGAACTTCTTCCAGTTACGGATGATGGAGGCCACAGTGCTCATTGGGACCTTCAAAGCAGCAGATATTTTTCTGTATCCATCCCCAGATTTGTGTCTCGAGACAATCCCGTCTCAGAGGTTTACAGACAATTCCTTTGACTTCATGCTTGGTTAGTGCTCAGACATGCACTGTCAAGTGAGTGACCTTATATAGACAGGTGTGTTCCTTTCCAAATCATGTCTAATCATCTGAATTTACCACAGGTGGACTCCAATTAAGCTGTTGGAACACCTCAAGGATGATCAGTGGAAACAGGATGCACCTGAGCTCAATTTTGAGCTTCATGGCAACGGCTGTTAATACTAAACATACATGTGATTTAATAGTTTTTTTATTTTTAATAAATTTGCAAAAATATCAAAACTTTTTTTCAGGTTGTCATTATGGGGTATTGAGCCTAATTCAGAGTTGATCGCAGCAGCAAATTTGTTTGCAGTTGGGCAAAACCATGGCCCTCATTCCGAGTTGTTCGCTCGTTCTTTTTCATCGCATCGCAGAGATTTTCCGCAAACTGCGCATGCGCAATGTTCGCACTGCGACTGCGCCAAGTAAATTTGCTAAGAAGTTTGGTATTTTACTCACGGCATTACAAGGTTTTTTTCTTCGTTCTGGTGATCGTTGTGTGATTGACAGGAAGTGGGTGTTTCTGGCCGGAAACTGGCCGTTTTATGGGAGTGTGTGAAAAAACGCTGCCGTTTCTGGGAAAAACGCGGGAGTGGCTGGAGAAACGGCGGAGTGTCTGGGCGATCGCTGGGTGTGTTTGTGACGTCAAACCAGGAACGAAACTGACTGAACTGATCGCAGTGGCAGAGTAAGTGTCGAGCTACTCAGAAACTGCTTAGAAATTTCTATTCGCAATTTTGAGAATCTTTCGTTCGCAATTTTGCTAAGCTAAGATTCACTCCCAGTAGGCGGCGGCTTAGCATGTGCAATGCTGCTAAAAGCAGCTTGCGAGCGAACAACTCGGAATGAGGGCCCATGTGCACTGCAGGGTGGGCAGATATAACATGTACAGAGAGAGTTAGACTTATTCCTTCACATATGTCATTTTATCAGGGACGTGCAGTCAGGGGAGGCAGTGCCTTCCCTGTGATAAGAAGATACTTATGACACATATTCTGTGTCATAAGTGTCTTCTTTATTGAATCCTAATCATTTTATTGCTTTAAAGTACTTTGGGAGGCACTGATAGCAGTACTTCCCGTGGATAATGGGAACGGGGACAGTGCGGGGGGCGGAGCCTAGCACTGGGCTGTAAAAGCCCATGAAAAAAACATAGGGAAAGCGGCACTGTTCCAAGTGCCTCGCTGACAGGGACACCACCCCCATGTCAGCGAGGCACCTGTGATTGGACAGCGGATCCAGGGATGGATCCGCTTGTCCAATCACCCACATGTGGCGCTGGAGGCGGCGGGTCCCGGCGTTAATGATAGCCAGGAGTAGCGGTGGGCCTTCAGCGTGTGCGGCTCCCCCCCCCCCCCCCCCCCCCCCCCGTCCTCCTGCTCCGGCTCCCGCTCACCTTACTACCAGCAGCGGCGGTCCTGCGGGGCGTGCAGCTCTCCCCCCGTCCTCCCGGCTCCCGATCACCTGACAGGCAGCAGCGGTGGCCGTACAGTACGTGCGGCTGTCCTCCTCCGCCGGCTCCAGCAGCAGCAGGTTAGTTCGTCTCTCTCTCTCTCCCCCTCTCTCTCTCTCTCCTCCTCCTGTGGATCATATGTCAGTATAATGTTCATTTTTACAGGTGCCTCTACCCCTTTGGATTCTACTGGACAAGTGGACGTGATCGGCGTGGGATGTAGGTAAGTAATCTCTCTCATTTTTACAGGTACCCCTATTGGATTCTACTGGACAAGTGGATGTGACCGGCGTGGGATGTAGGCAAGTATGTGTGAGTGTGTAAGTATGTTTTAATAAAAAAATGTATTTGGGAAATTTTTTTATTGTAGAACTACAGGTACCAGTGAGCCCGTTATTTCCCCGCCTGCTGGTACTTGAGGTTCTCCAAGTACCAGCAAGCGGGGGAGACTTGCTGGGCCTTGTAGTTCCACAACAAAATACAATATTCTTTTTTTACACACATGGCTATCAGCCCGGCACCCACCACCCAGGGGTGCTGGGGACAGCCTCGGGCTTCACCCCTGGCCCTTGGGTGCCTGGAGGGGGGGACCCCTTGATTTAAGTGGTCCCCACTCCTCCAGGGTATCCCGGACAGAGGTGACTAGTTGGGGGAGTAATGCCACGGCCGCAGGGACCTACAAAAAAGTGTCCCCCGGCTGTGGCATTATCTCTCTGACTAGTGGAGCCCAGTGCTGGTTTTAAAAATACGGGGGACCCCTACATCTTTTGTCCCCCGTATTTTTGGAACCAGGACCGGTCTAAGAGCCCGGTGCTGGTTGTCTAAATACGGGGAACCCCTGTCCATTTTTCCCCCCAGTATTTAAACAACCAGGACTGGCTCAAAGAGCCCGAGGCTGGTTATACTTAGGAGGGGGGACCTCACGCATTTTTTTTATTTTTTTTTAACCCATTCAGACCCTTCTCCATTAAGTTAATGGAAGCCCTGGACAACAGAATTGCATTCATGTCCTCCTCCCACTCCCTTCCCAGTCCCAAACACTAATTTTATTTTATTTTTCTATAAAAATGTACAATATATCACAAGTATGATGAGCAGGCAGGCAGCGGGCATTGGCGGCATCGGACTGAGATAGAAATTAGTGGCGGAAGGCTGGGTCAGTTGATTGTGGGCGAGTTTCTATTTTCTAAGCCATTGTCAGTGGCAGCGGGTACCGCCTCAGAGGCAGTAGCGGGCATTGGCTAGGGGTCATCGGCAGGATTCGGCGGACATTATGGCTGTAGTGCCTCACTAGCCACTGACCTCACCGCACGCCACTGCATTTTATATGGTTGTTCTGGCACACAGGGACTTCTATGCACACACCGTAGCCCCTTTCAAGGATTTTGTGCAGTTTCTACGTCATGGCTCTCTGAGATTTAAACTAATAGTATTCATTTCTTCAGGGACTCCTTTTACGAACTGCAAGTTTATTCCCGTAATTGATATACAAGGATCGGGTCCCCTTCATTGTGTAAAGAGAGGTGTACTAGTAGTTTATAGTAAGGTGATGGGTTCTGGTATGCTGAGTGGGCACGACTGTCACTGATTTATTTTATCTCACAGCATAGACCTTTTCACGGAGCAGTGTCCGGGTTGCCTAGGCAACCGAGAGGCGCAGCCGGGGTGAGGTCATCACAGAGGGACCGGAAGTACAGCGGGAAGTCGCGTCTCCGGCCACGTACAGAACACTGGCGGGCTTCTACTAGATATAAGGTATGTGTTTGTTTTTGTTCACTGTTACACACCTTGACAAAGGGGCAGGTGAGCCCCGAAACGTCGGCTTTTTTGTGCACCTTAAATATATTTATATGACTTAAAAAATCCCTGAGTGCCGCTGTCTTCTATTGGGATTCTACAAATTTTTACCAGAGGGCACCGGGGTAAGCCAAAGCAGTTGGAATGAGTGCCGGCCCATACACAATCTATATCTATCTATCTATCTATCTATCTATCTATCTATATATATATATATATATATATATTGCATATGGAACTCGGCACTCTGTACCTTAGAAATCAACTCGCACGGTGTCCTCTTAAACATCTCTGCAACTGTAAAATAGGCAAACAATCATAAGCGGCACTCACGGGACTCCTCAAATGAACGGGTCCAACACCCCGATATTCAGCAATGTTTCGGGTTTATTTCTGACGAATGGATAACAATACTGATGACAATACACAGCTATTGATAAGTTGAAGTTAACCTTCCGCCTCTGTGCCTTTTATTGAAAGCATGCTTTTAGTGCCGCCTCTGCAATACCACCATCTACCACCTTGTAAGGGCATCGGCAGCAGCTAAAGTGATTTGTGTGGAGTGCCAGACCCCCGGACACATGTATACGTGTGTGTGTATGTGTGTGTGTGCCCAATGTCCTATGCTTGGTAGCTTTGTGGCGTAAAAAATTGTGTAGGACACAAGAAGCGGTTACCACCCAGTCAATTTTTCCCACCTGCAGGATGATTGCTATATGGAAAATGCGGAAGCAATTGGAGAGTATTGCAAAGGCATTTTCCACAATACGGCTTGCCCTGGATAGCCTGCAGTTGTAGATCCACTTCACCTTAGTCGGGTACCTTTGCAGAAATGGCTTCATAATGTTCTCATGTAGTGCGAAGGCCTCATCCGCCATGAACACAAAATTGAGGCCATGCTTGGTTGCCGCCCTAGTAGGCAACTTTAGGGTCTTTGCAGTGAGATTCTTGTAGAATGTTGTATTCTTCAGAGAGACGCCATCTGAAACCCATCCATTCTTGCCAACATCGATATAGATGAAGTGGTAGTTGGCATTCACCACCGCCATCAGCACAATACTGAAGTACCCCTTGTAATTGTAGTACATAGATTCACTGTTGGAAGGAGGGGTTATGCGGACGTGCTTGCCATCAATCGCTTCCCCACAGTTAGGGAAATGCCACCTGTTTTCAAACTCCTCTGCCATGGCTGCCACTCTTCCACGCTTGCAGGGAGCTAAACAAAAAGTTAAAAATAATGATTAAAACATGTAATGATAGTGTGATTTTTTTAACAAACAGATTGCAAGTTCTGAGGTGGATGTCCCTAGCACCCCAGATTAAAGTATGCTTGGGGACAACGGGGAATCCAGCACCACCCCTGTGACTTCCCCGACAGAAGAAACTCAAACAACAGCTCCTTCTGCATGGCCACATACCCAGGCTACAAGGAGGCGCAGCAGGAAGCAAAAAAACACAGAGGATGAAGAGGACATCATATTTGACCAACTGAAACGGTCACTAGCAAAACCACCAGACGATTTTGAACAGCTTGCCGTCTACATGGCAAACTCGATGAGAGTCTCAAAGGCAAATGTGGGAAACTATATACAAAGCACGGCAAGGACTTCTCAGCGGTCACACCACTTTAACCGAAACTCCCACCTAACTCCAACCTGTTCCTACCCCAGCCTACCTCCTCACTCACCTGCACCTCGGCTGTTTATAGTGCCATGTTGGCAGAGGAGGAGGACCTGCCCGATTATTCATCTTGGTAAATGTCAAATAATTCCCCATAAACATGGTGCAGTGTGGGTATACGGTGTGTTGTTTGCAGATTTTTAACTGCTGGATACACACATGCTGTAAAGTGCATATTCATGGGGCTGAGACCATTAACTCTGTACTTTACAGCATGTGTGTATTCACCCATGCAAATCTGTGACCAAAACACTGTATACCCCACCCAGCTTTAGTGTGTGTACATATACCGCACCATATTTATTGGGAATTATTTTAATTCAATTTTTTTGATATTTTTTTAAATGTTCTTGTTTATATTTGTCTTTAAATTCCCCATAACTATGGATACGGTGTGTTGTTTGAGGATTTTTAACGGCTGGATACACACATGCTGTAAGGTCATGGGGCCGGGACCACTGACTCTGCACTTTACAGCATGTGTGTATTCACCCATGCAAATCTGTGACCAAAACACTGTATACCCCACCCAGCTTTAGCGTGTGTACGTATACTGCAACTTATTTATTGGGAATAATACAGCTTTAAAATACAACATTTTTTAAATGTGTCTTTATATTTAAATTATTTCATGCCATGTTGGCAATACAATACACATTTGTTGAGGGGGAAAAAAACCACACTCTTATTTTATATAAACAGCTTTAACTAAACAGTGGTGGTATGTATTTACATTTAAAAATTAGTTCTGCAGCACCTTGACGGTAGCCTTGCAGGTCTCAGGGATGATACGCCCCAAAGCCTGCGGAGATGAAGGTCCCGAACTTCAGATCCTCCAGCGACTGCCCTGTAGCCAGGAACCAGCCTCTCCTCAGAAAGGATGGCTCTCCGCTGAATGGTATGTTGCCTCTCAATGTAGGGAGTCACCAGGCCCAGCAACTCCTAGAAGGTAGCATCATCCATTCGTAAGCAGTTGCGATAGTCCTTGGGGTTGTTCTCCCTAATCTCGGTCAGGAGCGACATGTGAGAGAGAGTCCCCTCTTAAGCAGCCACTCCTTGGTCCAGTAGGACCTCAACCTTTTCCGTTGCTGTTCCCTCTCACATCTCAACTTCAGAAAACCATAGGCTTGCAGAAGGTGATAGTGATAAGCAGGGCCGTAACTACGTGTGTGCCAAGTGGGCTTGGCGCACAGCGCAGTTGCCCTGAGGGCGCACGGCCATCGGCATGTAATGAGTCAAATTGACTCATTACATGCCGCCTCTGCTGTGTGCGCCGTGCGCCGCGCTGTGGAGGGAGAAGAGGACCAGCGCCGGGCAGCGGAGAAGGAGGAGGAGGGAGGGGGAGCAGGGAGCCGCAGCAGCGCTATGTCATTGGTAGTGAGCGCCGCTGCAGCATCCCCCTCTCCTTCTGTATTGGCTGCCCGGCGCTGCTGTGGATGCTGGGATGCGATTCCTCCATCCCAGCATCCACAGCAGCGCTGGGCAGCCAATACGGAAGGAGAGGGGGATGCTGCAGCGGCGCTTACTACCAATGACATAGCGTTGCTGCGGCTCCCTGCTCCCCCTCCCTCCTCCTCCTTCTCACCTCACTGCCTGCACCGAGGGAGCTGCACGAGGAGCCTGACTGCCAGCAGGGAGATGGTAAGTATATCTCTCTTTCTCTCTCTCTCTCTCTCTCTCTCTCTCTCAGGGGGTCACCGTCTGCCGCAATGTGTAAAAAGGGGGATGGCTGCCGCAATGTATAAAAAGGGGGATGGCTGCCGCAATGTGTAAAAAGGGGGACTGGCTGTAAAAAGGGGGACTGGCTGCCGCAATGTGTAAAAAGGGGTCCTGGCTGCCGCAATGTGTAAAAAGGGGGACTGGCTGCCGCAATGTGTAAAAAGGGGGCCTGGCTGCCGCAATGTGTAAAGAGGGGGCCTGGCTGCCGCAATGTGTAAAAAGGGGGCCTGGCTGCCGCAATGTGTAAAAAGGGGGCCTGGCTGCCGCAATGTGTAAAAAGAGGGACTGGCTGCCGCAATGTGTAAAAAGGGGGACTGGCTGCCGCAATGTGTAAAGAGGTGGCCTGGCTGCCGCAATGTGTAAAAAGGGGTCTGGCTGCCGCAATGTGTAAAAAGGGGGCCTGGCTGCCGCAATGTGTAAAAAGGGGGACTGTCTGCTGTAATGTGTAAAAAGGGGGACGCTGTCTGCTGTAATGTATAAAAGGGGCTCTACCTGGTGTAGTGGGGCTACTGTGCAGCGTAATTTGAATAATGTAGACTACTGTGCACCGTAGTATGAATTGCTATTATTTTGTGGCCACGCCCCTTCCCCGTGAAGCCACGCCCCTATAAAAAGGGGGACTGGCTGCCGCAATGTGTAAAAAGGGGTCCTGGCTGCCGCAATGTGTAAAAAGGGGGACTGGCTGCCGCAATGTGTAAAAAGGGGGCCTGGCTGCCGCAATGTGTAAAGAGGGGGCCTGGCTGCCGCAATGTGTAAAAAGGGGGCCTGGCTGCCGCAATGTGTAAAAAGGGGGACTGGCTGCCGCAATGTGTAAAGAGGTGGCTTGGCTGCCGCAATGTGTAAAAAGGGGTCTGGCTGCCGCAATGTGTAAAAAGGGGGCCTGGCTGCCGCAATGTGTAAAAAGGGGGACTGTCTGCTGTAATGTGTAAAAAGGGGGACGCTGTCTGCTGTAATGTATAAAAGGGGCTCTACCTGGTGTAGTGGGGCTACTGTGCAGCGTAATTTGAATAATGTAGACTACTGTGCACCGTAGTATGAATTGCTATTATTTTGTGGCCACGCCCCTTCCCCGTGAAGCCACGCCCCTATAAAAAGGGGGACTGGCTGCCGCAATGTGTAAAAAGGGGTCCTGGCTGCCGCAATGTGTAAAAAGGGGGACTGGCTGCCGCAATGTGTAAAAAGGGGGCCTGGCTGCCGCAATGTGTAAAGAGGGGGCCTGGCTGCCGCAATGTGTAAAAAGGGGGCCTGGCTGCCGCAATGTGTAAAAAGGGGGACTGGCTGCCGCAATGTGTAAAGAGGTGGCCTGGCTGCCGCAATGTGTAAAAAGGGGTCTGGCTGCCGCAATGTGTAAAAAGGGGGCCTGGCTGCCGCAATGTGTAAAAAGGGGGACTGTCTGCTGTAATGTGTAAAAAGGGGGACGCTGTCTGCTGTAATGTATAAAAGGGGCTCTACCTGGTGTAGTGGGGCTACTGTGCAGCGTAATTTGAATAATGTAGACTACTGTGCACCGTAGTATGAATTGCTATTATTTTGTGGCCACGCCCCTTCCCCGTGAAGCCACACCCCTATAAATTTTGCACGCGCCTACGGCGCGCACTGCCCCTGTCTTACATGGGGGGGGGCAACGTCATTTCTTGCACACAGCGCTAAAATGCCTAGTTACAGCACTGGTGATAAGAATCCATCACAGAACAGGCTAAAGAGCACTTTGTTCAGAAAAAAACAAACAAAGCAAAGCATGGTAGTAATGTGGAACGCTCAGCAGGAATAAACCAGCCTCACTAATCACAGAGCAGAGTGTGCACAGAGTTAAGATGGCACCTGCTTTATACAGCACTGATTAGGCCACCTCCCCCTAGTACCCTGAAAGCTATCCCAGCAGATATATTGCATGGTACATATGTATGCACTGAGATAAATCGCATGTGATTTGTCGCCGCCTAATAAATCGTATGCGATAAATCGCATGTAAAAATGGCACATCAAGTACCAAATCAGATGGAAGCACTCCCGGGGAGCTGCCGGGGAAGTTTAAGGGAGTTCGGATCCGACTTGTGCCTCAGACAAGTCGCAGTAATTGTATGGGGGTGTTAAGACCAACCTATCTCATCTAGGTGGACCAGCAAGAAAGAATTTCTGTTACACTATGATTAATGTAACACCTAATGAGCCTTGACCAGAGAACAGTATTATAGAAAGAAAAGAGATCAATGATGGGATGTGTGATTGCTTTAGGGTGTTAAAACTGTTTGACTTTGTGAAATTACATAATTAAATCACCTATCGGTGAGAATTTCCAATTGTGATAACACAAAGTGATTTCCCTGTTATGGTTCCTGTGTATATTTTAGAATAGTTAACCTCAATAGGTGCTAACACCACTTGGTACATATTGTTCACTTTTTATAAGCATAATATAAGATCCCTTACACAATGGCGCAATCTAGTTAAAAAAAATATAAAAAATAAAAGCTATGTATGATTTAGTTTTTTATCGCATAGGTAGTAAAATAAATCACTTGATAAAAATCTTTATTTATTTACTGATCAATATATAATTCTGAATACTATTTTGTGTGCAACTTATTTATATGCATTTTATTTTTTATCTTAAAAATGTATAAGCAGTCTATATATAGTGTGTAAAATATGAGACATTAGGAATGCACTTAGTTTTACACTAGATGGTGCTGTTGTATAAGAAATACAACAGAGCAAATTTCACCACAGTTATGTAGAACATACTTAATTCAGATGTAACTGTAGAAAGCCATCCCTTGATTTAATTTGAATACCAGTTGCAGTAAGACAGTTATAGGACTCTTTATACAGTACAAGGGTGCATCTACCAGTGGCGTGCGGTGAGGTCAGTGGCTGGTGAGGCACTGGTTGTAGGGGTCACCGTGGGTGCGGCGCTATTAAGTTAATGGAAGATCTGAACAACAAAATAGCCATGGTGTTGTGTGTAACTAAACACTTACATGCCCTGAAACTCTGGGGCTGGCTGGCAACTTTTATCCTGGGGGACAAACACAAGCATGTGGCCCCTGCTTTTCTACCAGTAAACTGCAATGGAAAAATTTGTGCAACAAAACATTTGCAGCAGTGGTTTATCTAACGTGGGTGTGGTTTAAGAAACCATTTAAATATATTTAAAAAAATCCTTTGTCAAAAAGCTATAAACTAATACAAAGCCTACTAGCATAATAGTGACCTCTGTGCAGGGGTGTATCTTCCTATTGGCCAGGATGGCACTCGCCAGGGGCGCCAGTCGAGGAGGGGCGCCATCCAGAGGTGCCACCCGCGGGCAGTAGGTACTATAGATTCACTTTTAGAGGGTGGGTGTAAGTAATAACACTTACTATTAGGTGGGCGCCAGCCATGGACACACTGAACGCGGCGGCATTTCAAATGAAGCGCCGGCCGCCAGCCAACCAGAGCAGACGGACCAGCAGCCAATCAGGAAAGCGGCCGCAGCAGTCGATCCTGATTGGCTGCCGCGGTAGCTTCCCTGATTGGCTGTCGGTCCGCCAGCTCTGATTGGCTGGCGGCCGGCGCCACATTTGAAGTGTCGCCGCATTCAGCGTTCATCTATGGCTGCCGCCCGCCTAAGTGTAAGTAGTATTACTTACGCACACTCCCTCCCGCACATGCGCAGTGCAATCCCATGAATCCCGGGATTGGATGCTCCAATCCTGGGATTCAAATCCCGGCATTTTTGGGCCCAAATCCCGGGATCCCGCAGATCCTGATCCCCTAATTGGCCTCCCTACTGGGCATCCATGCTGTTGAGGAACTACATGGGGGTGGGGGGATAGCTGCCACCTCTAAAAGTGAATCTACCTAAAAGTGCTGCCTTTAATAGTAAAATCAACATGGGGGAAGATGTGTGTCTGGCACTGTGGGGGCATACATGTATCTGGCACTGTGGGGGCATACATGTATCTGGCACTGTGGGGGCATACATGTATCAGGCACTGTGGGGGCATACATGTATCTGGCACTGTGGGGGCATATGTGTATTTGGCACTATACTTAGAGCAATTATGTGTGTATGGCACCGCACTACTGGGGTCATTATGTGTAATTGGCACTATACTGGGGTACATTATGTGCATCTGACACTATACTCGGGACATTATGTGTAAGGAAAACTACTGTTTTGTGTGTAAGGCTGCTAATTGTGTGTGTGCATGTGTAGTGGGTGTGATTATATATTTATAGTTTGATATCATAATATAACATTATGAGGCCATGCCCACTTTCCCAGGAGCGTGCATGCCTTCCCATATATATGAGCACTACTGTGTGGCATAATGTGTATAAGGGGTAGTACTCAGTGGCATATCTATAATGGGTGCAGTATGTGCAGTGCACATGGGCACCTGAGTCCACTGGGGCCCACACCGCACACACTGCACCCATTTCTCCTATACGTACGTTTCCAGAGTCCATCACTGACTGTGTTTGGGCGCCCTCCTCTCCTGTAGTTGTCACCGCCGCTGCTAGCGAACAGAGCACTAGAGACTCTGGCACAGTGCCAGAGTCTACAGCGCATGCATAGGATTTCGAAAAAATGGCACGGTGGCCATTTTTCTGAGTCTTGCGCATGCACTGTAGACTCTGGCACTGTGCTAGAGTCTACAGCACTCAGAGCGCTAGCAGCAATGGTGAGGGCTACGAGAGAGGAGGGCGCCCAAACACG
Organism: Pseudophryne corroboree; assembly: GCF_028390025.1. Taxonomy (NCBI): domain Eukaryota; kingdom Metazoa; phylum Chordata; class Amphibia; order Anura; family Myobatrachidae; genus Pseudophryne; species Pseudophryne corroboree. Next base: position 173,284,375 of record NC_086452.1, read on the forward strand.
GAATCTGCACACAGGTCCCCTCCTCTCTAGAGATGGCCCTGATACTACTGTGTAGCATAACGTGAATAATGTACTGTACATTACTGAGCTGTGTAATGTGAGTAAGGCACACTATTGTGGTATAATTTGAATTGGGGTACTATTGAGTGGCCATGCCCCTTTTTTTGGAACACGTGCCTTCCCTACTTCAAATATGGGGGGGGCACCAGTCCTTTACTTTGCCAGGGGCGCTCGGACCCCTAAATACACCCCTGCCTCTGTGCAATAAATATATTTAAAATCAGACTCCAAATCCACAAAATAGGGACAATGGGGTGATTCAATTCAGCTCGATATAAATAGTGCCAGGAAGAAGGTCCCGGAGCTATTTAATTGATCATGCTGTTAAGCCTCACTAGAGGATTTCTTCTCGTACCCCTCCTGAGGTGCCAGCAGAAATGCTACTAAACTAGTGCCATGATGCTGTTTTTTGCCTTGGGACGTGTGCAACCAGCCGGCATTTAAATTGGAGAATTCCAGTTTCTGCAACTAAAATATGCGGCTTAGGGCACGTTAACTGCCATCTCTCGACTAAGGGTCTAATTCAGACCTGATCGCAGCAGCAAAATCTTTCCCTAATGGGCAAAACCATGTGCACTGCAGGGGGGCAGATATAACATATGCAGAGAGAGTTAGATTTGGGTGGGTTATATTGTTTCTGTGCAGGGTAAATACTGGCTGCTTTATTTTTACACTGCAATCTAGATTTCAGTTTGAACACACCTCACCCAAATCTAACTATCTCTGCACATGTTACATCTTCCCCACCTGCGGTGCACATGGTATTGCACATTAGAGAAAAATTTTGCTTCTGCAATCAGGTCTGAAATAGGGGTGTGGTTCGTTTTATCGACAGTGTCTAGGTCGACAATGTTTAGGTCGACCACTATAGGTCGACAGTCACTAGGTCGACATGGATGGAAGGCCGACAGGGTTTCTAGGTCGACATGTGCTAGGTCGACAGGTCTAAAGGTCGACATGAGGAATTTATTTATTTTTTGTGTCGTTTTCTTCGTAAAGTGACCGGGATCCCAAATTAGTGCACCGCGTCCCCTCGCATGGTGCCTTCGCTCCGCTACCGCTTCGCTCGGCACACTTTACCGTTCCAATCGTAGTCCACGTGGATCGTTAAGTATGAAAAAATCCCCAAAAAAAAAAATGTGAAAAACTCATGTCGACCTTTAGACCTGTCGACCTAGCACATGTCGACCTAGAAACCCTGTTGACTTTCATCCATGTCGACCTAGTGACTGTCTACCTATAGTGGTCGACCTAAACATTGTCGACCTAGACACTGTCGATCTTCAGACCGGATCCCCTGAAATAGGCCCTAAGTGCAGGGTGCGATGGGGACAAATGAATAGCTCTGGGACCTACTTCCCGACGCTATTCATATCGTGCTGAATTGATTTGCCCCATTGTAGGGTGCCGTTGCTAGCACTCAAACGTCACCATAGCACATCACCAGTATCTCTCATACTCTCATCTAATTGAATTTCCCACTACGGGTCAGTGAAATCCCTATAGAGGAGGAAGATATTGGGGGTCATTCCGAGTTGTTCGCTCGCAAGCGGATTTTAGCAGATTTGCTCATGCTAAGCCGCCGCCTACTGGGAGTGAATCTTAGCATCTTAAAATTGCGAACGATGTATTAGCAATATTGCGATTACACACCTCGTAGCAGTTTCTGAGTAGCTCCAGACTTACTCGGCATCTGCGATCATTTTACTGCTTGTCGTTCCTGGTTTGACGTCACAAACACACCCAGCGTTCGCCCAGACACTCCTCCGTTTCTCCGGCCACTCCTGCGTTTTTTCCGGAAAGGGTAGCGTTTTTTCCCACACGCCCATAAAACGGCCTGTATCCGCCCAGTAACACCCATTTCCTGTCAATCACATTACGATCGCCAGAACGATGAAAAAGCCGTGAGTAAAAATCCTAACTGCATAGCAAATTTACTTGGCGCAGACGCAGTGCGGAAATTGCGCATGCGCATTAAGCGGAAAATCGCTGCGATGCAAAGATTTTTACCGAGCGAACAACTCGGAATGACCCCCATTGATTCATCAGTAGTTTAGGATCAGTGTTATAAGGCATTCACTGAAAACTGACAGCTTGTATGAAACTGCATAATGCTCCTTTTTTACTCTTCTGCGGATATGCGTCCATACTTATAAAGCCGTTTACACCATCTAAATATGGGGTAACCAAATGGGGCCAAACCATAGTTGCCGACTTCTGGGCTGCTCTCTCCGGGAGAGAGCAGCTCGTCGGCTCAGCAGGGGGGGCGGGCAGTGAGGTGACGTGACAGGGGGCAGGCCAGAGGCGGAACGGAGGCGGGACAGAGGCGGAACGGGGCGTGGCTTCTGGACCGCATCATTTAAGCCACGCCCCCGCTGTGTAATGCCGCGATTACCGGCATTATACAACATGGGGCGTGGTTATGATGACGCGATTCAACAAGAATCGCGTCATCGCCTGCCCGGACCGCCCACTTTACTCGTTAAGTGGGCGGTGGGCAGGGGGTGACCCGCGGATATCGGGAGACTTGCCTGCTCTTCTGGGGGGCCGGGAGGGTCACCCGTTTTTCGGGAGCCTCCCGGCCATTCCGGGAGGGTAGGCAAGTATGGGCCAAACACAGAAAAGCTTCACTTTTCGGAGTTTGGTACGTAGGGATCAGATCGTAGTCCCCATTGATAATAACGGGGATTGCCATCTGTAGGAGCTTACTGAGAAATCTATAATTTTAGGGAAAAAAAGCTTAATCAACTGGCCCCGATGAGGGAAATGTATTATAAGATTATTTACCACTCCAGTAATGCAGCCCCTGGTGTGCCCATTTTCCAGGTGAAGCTGGAAGTAATATTACCAAAAGTATTAAAATGCCAAAGAGGATGAGTGAAATCCACCTCTGCGGTGATTCCAGCCAGCCCTGTGGTATTGCAGTAGCTGCAGCTTTCCAGCAATGGCAGGCAAATAGCACATGTGCAAGACTGACAGTCCTAATGGCGCTTGCGTGAATCAGTCAGCGCTGACGCATGTGCATGAGAGCAGGCAACGGTGCTTGCACATTGCATTCAAACACCTTCGTACTGTTGACGCCACAGCAAAAAAAAAAGACTCTAGTAGCAGCTCACAGGCGTCTTCTATTTTCCCAGTTGGCCACTGTTGACACACTGCACATATTTGCAGATAATCCTGCTATGTGGTAAATTAATAAGCATAAAGGTGAGCACTTTAGAGGTCATTCAGACCTGATCGCTCGCTAGCAGTTTTTTGCAGCGGTGTGATCAGATAGTCGCCGCCTACAGGGGAGTGTATTTTAGCTGTGCAAGTGTGCGATCGCATGTGCAGCCGAGCGATATAACTAAACTTTGTGCAGTTTCTGAGTTGCCCAGAACTTACTCAGCCGCTGCGATGACTTCAGCCTGTCCGGGGCCGGAATTGACGTCAGACACCCGCCCTGCAAACGCTTGGACACGCCTGCGTTTTTCCAACCACTCCCTGAAAACGATCAGTTGCCACCCACAAACGCCCTCTTTCTGTCAATCTCCTTGTGATTGGCTGTGCGAATGGATTCTTCGTAAAACCCATCGCACATCAACGATCTGCTTTCTACCCGTACGACGCGCTTGCGCATTGCAGTGCATACGCATGCGTAATTCTGACCTGATTGCAGCGCTGAAAAAAAAGCTAGCGTGTGATCAGGTCTGAATGACCCTCTTTGTTCTTTAAGTGCTGCTTGAATACCATTGTCATACAACAGTTTTGCGCTGGCGATGTCATTACAAGTATGCAGAGACAAAAGAGAATAGTGATTTTTTTCTACACTAAATATATCTTCTATAGTGACAGTAGTGTCTAATTGCACCAGATCTAGCTTATTTGCCACTTATAAGTTGTTAATATGGGATGCGTTTTGCATCCCGGCAGTTAGGATGCTGGCGGTCATTTGACTGCCGTTGGAATCCCGATACCCCTCCGGAGACCAGCGCTGGGACACCGACATCCCGAAGGTGAGTATTGGGGTGGGGCTTAGAGCACAGGGGGGAGGGTTAGGCACTGGTGGGGGGGATGTTAGCCATAGCCGACAACCCAGAGGATTAGGGTGTGGGGGGAGAGGAGTAAAATACTTACCCCCGTCTGCTGTTGGGATACCGCGGTCGGTCATCTGACCGCTGGCATCCATACCACCGGAATTCTATACCCAACCTGTTAATATATCTCCCCCTCACTATTATAAAAAAAATAAGCAATGCAGGCAGTGGCCATCTTTTCTGTCCCATCCAGACAACCCCCTCCTCCCCTTCCTCTTTTCTCTGAAGAACCCTGTAGGAAAATAACTAACCTTAAGTTCCTGTGCTCTAATCAGCTCCGCTGCTCCTGGTATCTTCTCACAGTGTCCTAGCTCTGTTATATGGTCCACGCTGCGGCTTTGCCGACATTTAGAGGGGCGGGAAGCCGGACACAGCTTTAATTGAACACTGCACAGCAATGTCTGCCGGGTCCCTCCTCCCTTTCGGGCAGCAGTTGTAGGCTCCACTAGGGACATAATCCCCATGCTGGGCCGGTCGGGAAACAGGTGGAAGACACTACCCTGCTGCTCAGTGACCCTCTCGGCAGCTGGCATGTCGCTTGTGGCCTGTGCAGGTGGATGATGGACCGTGGAGGAGGGGAGAAGAGGGAAGCTGGCTGCAGCGTACTGTAATGATTCAGTCTGATTCATTAGTACAAAAAAAGAGACAACAATAAGCAATGTGTCTGGCGCTAGATTGATATGTACAAAAAAAGAGACATCCTCTGATGAAACCACCATCTTTGTGGGCGGAGAAACGCGTCAGGTGACTCATTTCTGGTGAACCGCAAGTGGAGCGCAAAAAGCCGGAAGCCCGAAACCGGAAGTAGCGGCACGCGACACACACAAGCGTTTCCACTCCTCCACAGCCGCCGCGGTTACACGGACCCTTGGATACAGCTAAAAAGCCCCCCATCCCCTGCAACCGACATCAGGACCCCAGCAAGTGGGGACCAGGCAGGAGGAACTATAGGAGGACACACGGGTTCCATACAACACGGGAGCGCTCCTGAGATTACTAAAGGGTGAAGTATAAACAACACCATTACAACAGGCAGTACCTAATTTTTAAGTGGCGTGTGTTTACACTAATTCTTGTGACTATCATACTAACCAGCACTCAGCCGACCTGGAGGTATTACTGTGTTCACATGTGTACATAAAATCAAATTCATCAGCTGAAAGAGAATTATCCTATAATTCCCATTAATCATCAGTGCATGCAATCAATGTTTCCTTGTGATTTATTTTCTGCATGACTAACAGTTAATGCTTGGGACTAAAACTAACCATATTCTGTTCACACATGTGCATAGACTTTGAGTATATCAGCTGAAGGAGATATATACATATTTGTTCTAATTTAAATGGGTGCATGCATTAAGCCATCTTCAAAAGGAGCCATTTATTAACCAAAGCATCAGTCTGTGTGGAGCGGATACTAATCTATGTGGTATTAACCCTATGAATGTATGTTGGTCTTATGGTAATTACCTTTGTTTTATTGTGTTTTTTTTTTTTTCAATAATGATGTTTTTTATTAATTTCCAAATATAGAGGAAAAAACATAACAAATAAATGTACACGAACATACGACATATAGAAAGTGCTACATTGAGCTAACACATAGAGCCCGATCATAAACAGCAAATCTGGATTCAGAGGCTCAGTTCACTAATAGTGTACATAGTTTCTTTTAACTATCAATCATAACTATAACCGTAAAAGTAATATGATAGAGAGCTCAGTAGAGAAGAAAAGTGAGGAAGACATAACAAGACAGTGACACACGGGGGAGAGAAATAAAAAAAAAGAAGAAAAACCCTATATGCAGGGGAATACCTTACTCAGAAATTGTAACATAAAGGTATGTAGATAAATAGATATAGGGCATCTGTTACGAATGAGTGTTATCAGATTGTGGAGAGTTTAAAATTGCCACATCAATGGGATCACTAAAAATTGCTGAGTGACTCCGGCTCTCCCGGAATTCACTCCATTTAAACCATCTCATATAGATAGAAGAAGGAGAGGAAGAGTACACACATCCCGCTATTTCAAAAAGGAAGTGCTTATGTGTATTATTAATAACCGTCTGAATGTGTGGTATGGACTGTGATTTCCACAGTTGGCCCATCGCCGCCTTAGCTGATATTAAAATGTGACCTACAATATACTTGTCGCAGCTGAGAAGAGCGTGAGGAGAGTAGTGGAATAAGGCAAATAGTGGATCTAGTTGCACAGTCGCTCCTACCACTTCCCCCAAAAGAGAGAACACCTCCGTCCACAGAGGCCTCAAAACTGGGCAATCCCAGAAAATATGTAGGATGGTACCAACATCCCCACACTTTCGCCAACATAGCCGGGATGTCGAGGGCCAGATACGGTGAAGCCTCTGCGGGGTGAGGTACGCCCTATTGCAAAGTTTATAGAACATTTCTGAATGTTGGAGACATTTAGAGATCTTAAAACACTGTGAGGAAATTGTATCCCACTCTTTCTCTTGAAGTATGATAGAAAGATCCCTCTCCCACCTAACCTGCGCAGGGAGTTTACCGGTTTTATTCAGAAGAACAATATACTGATACCATCTGGATATCCCATCACTATGACCCGAGGTAGACAATCTAGAGATCATATTAGCAGGAAGGGAGAGGGGAAGGGGGCCTCCAGACCTGTCAACATTAGTCTGGAGCCAATGGCGTAATTGTAAGTTCTTGAAAAAATCATGCTTTGATATCCCAAACTGAGACTGAAGCTGAGAGAAGGGGGTCAGACCATCATTCAGGAAAAGATCCTTCAATCTCACAACCCCAGCGTCAATCCAGGAGTCTAATATGAGATCAGGGATAGTGCAAGCAACGGTTCTGATAGAGAGGTCCGCTGCCGGTAATGCAATAGTTGGGTCCGATATAGCCACTGAGTGCCATGATTTCAAAGTACATCTAATCGCGTCCCCAGGGCCAGTCCATTTCGTAGCATTATTTATCGGCAGTAGAAATAGATCTGTAATGTTAATCGACCCTAAAAAGGATTTCTCAATGACTACCCATGGTTTGGGGGAATGGGTGGCATACCAGTCTCGGGCCTGACTAAGGAGGCAGGCGGAGTGATATGCATCTAAGTTGGGGTAAGCAACCCCGCCAAAGCCCTTGGGCAATGACAGAACCTGCCTAGAGATACGCGGTCTAGATCCCTTCCAAATGAAGTGTGATAGAATTTTATTAGCCCTAACACTAAGCTGTTTAGGGAAGCTGCGGGGGATGGCCCGAAACAGGTAAAGGAGTTTAGGGAGTAGTACCATCTTAGTTGCAGAGATACGCCCCAGCCAAGAGATTTCATGTAAAGACCATTCTTTAATCAGTTTATCGAAGGCGCTAAACAAAGGTGAGTAGTTACAGTCATACAGATCTCTGTCAAGCGATAGATGTATACCTAAATATTTAATAGTTTTCGCTTGCCAAGCATACCTGTACTTATCCTTAAGTAAAGCCAGGATATGTGGTGGGATGTGGAGCGGTAGTGCCTCCGTCTTGGAAGTATTCAGTTTGTAGTATGATATTTTAGAATACCCATCTAATATGGCGTGGAGACGGATAAGGGAGGATCCAGAGTTAGTCAGACAGAGTAAAATATCATCTGCGAAAAGGTTGATTTTATGACTCAATCCTCCTATCTCGGGCCCCGAGACCTCCACATCAGACCTAATAGTCTCAGCCAGGGGTTCAATAGCCAGGGCAAAAATAAGAGGAGACAAAGGGCACCCCTGTCTGGTGCCATTGAAAATATCAAAACCCCTGGATAGACACCCATTAACCAACACCCTAGCAGAGGGGGCAGAATATAAAGCAAAAATGGAATCCAGAAACCTTCCCTGGAAGCCAAACCTACCCAGGACCGATCTCAGGTATCCCCAGTGTAACCTATCAAACGCCTTCTCAGCGTCCAGCGATAGGACGAGAAGGGGAGTCCTATTAGCATCACAATATTCCATGACATTATAAACTCTCCGAGTGTTGTCCGGGGCCTGCCTGCCCGGGACGAAGCCAACTTGATCAGCAGCTATAAGGGAGGGTAATAGAGGGCAGAGACGGTTAGCGATAACCTTAGCAAAAAGCTTTACGTCTGTGTTCAACAGAGCTATCGGTCGGTAATTTTGAACGGATGTGGGAGATTTACCCGGCTTAGGGATAGCAACTATCCGCGCTTCAAGCATTTCTCTCAGGAACCTCCCAGACTCCGACGCCTCGTTGAAAACCGCCAATAACACTGGTGCCAAATCTGCTTTATAAGTTTTGTAGAAGTTAGACGGAAATCCATCTGGCACAGGCGCTTTATCACGTGGAAGACCGTCAATAGCAGCCTCAAGTTCAGGGATAGTCCAGGGTGAGCTGAGGGACAGGCAGGCCTCGGAGTTCAGTGTCGGTAGGGAGAGGTCTTTTAGAAAGGACTGGATTTCAGCTTCAATGGGTTGGGGAGTATTAATATCTGCCTGAAGGTTGTAGAGTTGGGAGTAATACTCTGCAAAGGTGTCTGCTATATTATAAGGGTCAGAGACTCTTGAGCCCGTAGGGGAATAGACAAAATGAAGTCTGGCCTTAGCTCGCTGGCCTCGCAGTTTCCGTGCCAAGAGACGCCCTGCCTTATTTCCAAATACGTAAAATCTCTGATTTAATCGGGCAAGATTGCGGTGTACTTCCCGAAGCGAAAAAATGTTCACCCTTTCCCTTGCGGCAAGCAAAAGCTTAAAGGCAGTTCTATTCTGCGGGTCAGCTTTATGGGCTAATTCTAATTTTGCAACCTCTCTTTCAGCCGAAAGACGTTCAGCATTTTGGGAGCGTTTTAATCGTGAAGCGGCCTGAATGGCAGCCCCCCGCATTACAGCTTTACAAGAGCACCAATTATTAAAGACCGAAGTATCTTCGGGTTTGTTAGTTTCTAAATATAGCTTTAAGGTTTGCTGCATGGCAAGTGAAGCTTCCTGATGGCATAACAGGAAATTTCCTAGTCTCCAAGGGCCCGGTGAGACTCTACGGTCCCCAAGTTTCCACACCACCCTCAGTGGAGAATGATCCGACCATGTCATTGGTAATATATCAATTTTCATGATGGCCGGCAGTGACATTCTGTCAGTCAGAACTAGATCGATTCTAGAATATGAGGAGTGGACATGCGAATAAAAGGAGTAATCCCTAACTGTAGGATGTTTAGTTCTCCACGTATCGTAGAGATCGTACTCTCCTAGCAATTGTCGAAGCCCAAGGGTATAAACAGGGGAGGTTCTGGGTTTAGCTAAGGGGCTTCTAATGGGGAGAGATCTATCTACAGAAGGGTCTACAACTAAGTTGAAGTCCCCCAGAAGCATGACGGCACCTTTAGCGTGTTTCTGTATCAGGGAGAATAGTTTTCTACAAAATGAGAGTTGACCCGAGTTAGGTGCGTAGCAGGAAGCCAAGGTAACAGTAGTATCCTCGAGCTGTCCAATTAATATTAAATACCTGCCTTCGGGGTCTACTAGTTGGGATTCGAGAGTGACAGTATAGCCACTCTGGCCTTTTTTACAGGACCATTAGCCATATAGCAGGTGGGGAAATGATTATCGCAGAATCTGGGGGGGTCTAATTTCCTAAAATGAGTTTCCTGGACAGCGACCACCTTTGCCTTCAGTTTGTAGAAGGAAGATAAGGCCAATTTACGCTTCTGTGGGGAATTCAATCCCTTTACATTCAGTGATACCAAATTAACCATGATAAATTAACCAGGAGGAGGAGCATCCGCTGAAGCCAAAAAATACCAATAAAGAGGTACAGTACCCTGAACACAGAGTGAAAGAAAAAAAAAAGCATGGGGGGGCGAGACACAAAGGGAGACACACAGGGGAGGACAAAGAGAGAGAGGAGAGAGATACAGTACACAAAACAAAGAAAGCCGACTCCGTGTAGAGACGAAGTCATAGTAAGACGCCAAAACATACAGCGCCTCACCCAGCGAGGTTGGGGGGTTAGTGGCCAACCTCCCCGCAATCAAATAACCAAAATTGTGTAAACATTATAAACAGACAATCGCACATGGCATAACAAAGAGATGTCGTTAAGAATGGAATGATAGACTAATTTGTAATGAGTCACAGGGTCCCGAAACCGGCAAAGAGTAATACTGTAATTACAGCAATAAGACGGCTCAAAGGGGAGCTTACAAACCAGACCCGAAACCCGTGACCCAACAACTAACTATCTTGTAGAGACAACGCAAGTCCTATAGATGGCCATTCTTGGCAGGGAAAGTACCGCAGTGGGGAGGGCCTACTTCCCAGCCGTCGACCAGTCCGGCTGAAGTCGGCGGTCAGGGGAGCCAGCTCCTTGATCTCCAGCAATATTCCATTTATGAAGAAGTTTCATACCGTCCTCGACCGAAGACACCACAATAGTTGAACCTTCTCTAGAAATCAATAAACGCGTGGGAAAACCCCATCTATATATGATTCCAGCTTTCCGAAGGGCCGTGGTGACGGGCTGAAAGGAACGCCTCCTAATCAGGGTGTATTGTGATAGATCTCCAAAAAGTTGAAGCTGGCCCAAAGCTTTCACTGTGTCAGAGGTAGGTCTAGCCGCTTTAAGCAGGGATTCTTTAATATGGAAAAAATGGATTCTCATTAAGACATCCCTCGACGCACCTTCAGGAGTGCTGCGGGCCTTCGGAACTCTATGAATGCGGTCCAATAACAAGTCCGCAGATGTGGCTGAGGGTAGCAGCTTCTTGAATATTTCGATTGTATAGTCCTGCAGGCTGCTATTAGATACGGATTCAGGAACCCCTCTCAGCTTGAGATTATTTCTGCGTGAGCGGTCCTCCAAGTCTGCTACTTTATCCCGCAGAGCCGCCACTTCCCCCTCAAGAGAATCATGAGAGTCGATAAGGGTATTATGAGAGCCCACCACCTCCCCCATCTTTGTTTCCAAATGTCCGGTCCTCTCGCCCAAGTCTTCAACAGAGCGCTGGCAGGATTGCAGCATAGTACGGAATTCTGACGTCACTTCATCTTTAAACTGGTGTAACAAAAGCTTCATGGTGCCCACCGTTAAGGCTTCGCTGTCCTCCAGGTGTGGGGGGGGGGGGGGAATCCTGAGATGAGGGTGAGGTCATCCTAGGTGAGGAAGTCGTAGGTGGGGGATCCGATCCAGTGGCAGAAGCCCCAGACCCTTGAGACTTATTACGATATGGGGAGGGCTTGAAAAATGCAACTTGAGAGATTGACTTGGAGGCTTTATTCTTTTTTGGAGCCATCTTGTATCACCTTGAGAAAGTAGAAGAACCTCAGTAGAAAGGAGGATGTCGTCTAAGGCCCAGACCGGTATATATCCTCTACGCCACGTGCATGATTGTATCAGCTAAAATGATTGCGGGGAGTTTCGGGGGAGATACATTGAAAAGGTGCCTACATCTTATGGGTACAGCAGCATGCCCGACTCCTGTGGGTAGATGTCATCAATTTCTCAGCAGAGAGGGCCCAGTGGACCTAATGGAGAGTGTGGAAGCAGCCGCAGGATCAGAGGGCCGGGCTCTCCCCATGCACTGTAGACTGTGGTATGAAGAGTGCCGTGGGCCTCCTTGGGGTCCCCCAGCACCACGTACAGCAGCAGGAGGGTTGTAGGGGCTGCAAGGGGGATACGTGTTGTAGCCCTGACCTGTTTCCCCGCTAAGCCACGCCTCCTTCTTTTTATTTATTTTAAGTAATAATATTTTTTTTTTAATTATTATTATTTTTATTATTTTTGTTTGTTTGTTTGCTTTTTGAAGACAGTAGCTGGTGTGGCCCCAGAGAGTGTCCGGGGGACAAAGGCACTAATAAAGTTTCCCCAGGCAGCGGTAGAAGCAGTGGGGTCCAGGTGTGGGCGCAATGCCAGTAATCAAAATGGCGCCGCCAGACCTCCGTGGAAGCTCCCGGCCGTCTAGGCCCCCGGAGGCCGCCAATCGAGCAGACAGGATCTGGTGCAGTGGCTGGCGCCGTGCGGTGCCCAGGCCGGGATCCCCCAGTCCTGGCGTCGGTGAGCGGGCGAAGCAGCCTCGGCTGGAGAGAGCGGCAGAGTCCACCCGCCCTCGGCTCCCCTCAGCGCAACGGCGGTGTCCGGCGGGCCTCTGTCCAAGGTAAGGGGGCAGCGGGTAACACTCACCTCCCACCTAGCAATAAAGTGAGGTGTCTTTCAGGGAGTAGAGTCCCGATGTGGTGGGGGCACCCTCTGCGGCGAACTCCAGTCACCCAAGGCCTCCTCCTCCGGGGCAGCAGTAAAATGGAGGTCCCGGCTTCACCTGGGTCAGAAGGCCGCAACCCGCACGGGTGTAGGAGACACCCGCCGGCTCCGCGGACCTCACTGCCCGATACAGGTATACCCCAGCTGATAAAGGGGGGTCCCCAAGATCACTAAGGAGCAGCAGGATATCAATTTATATGGGCGTAAGGCAGGAGCTCCAATGCAACACTTCTGCCCAGATCTGCAGCTAGGCCACGCCCCTCTTATTGTGTGTTTTTTAAGATTTTAAATTCAATTAGTAATAAATTACCAATTTGTATCAAAACAGCAGTCGGTTACTATATATTTGTGCACCTTCACCTATCTTTTTCTTGATTCATTAGTACTGCTGCTGCCGCTAGCCCCTTCATCGTGGTGGGTGCCGGTGAACTGCGCCGCCGCTGGCATCTTTTAAGGGACTGCTGTGTTTTGTTTTAAAGTTCTAGAAATGACGGGGAGACAGGGATTGGGGCACGAATCCGCTTATGTGATACAGCTGCCTGACACTGACTTCCTTCCTCCCTGTACAGCACTGACAGTGCTGAATCTACTGCCCAATCAGTGACAGGGGCGTGCTTTCATATGGGCTGAAAGCACGTTCCTGCACTGAGGCACATGTATAGGTGCCACTTATACTGATATTTTTAATGGGCTTTTACAGCCCTCTGCTTGGCCCCGCCCCCTGTCTGCCCCCTGCTTCCACCCATTTATAATTGTCAGCGAGAGGCACAGTTTGTGGTGCCTCCCAAAACAAATTAAACAGGGTTTAAACTGAAAAAAGTATTACATTAATATAAGAAGATACTTATGACACAGAATAAAGTATGTGTCATAAGTATCTTCTTTGTTTTTTTTAATGTAATCATTAATGACAGGGGAGGCACTGCCTCCCCTGACTGCACGTCCCTGGCATCTACCATAGCTGCTGGGAGTGCAGCTACTATGGGGCCCAGAGCTGAATGGGGCCCACCTTCCATGTCAAAGTTACACGTGTTATACACATTTTTCATCATTGTGTTATACATAGGGGCACTTATAAACTTTTGCCTTGTGACCTACAATATATCTAGGTATGCTCCTGGACCTGCTCATTGTTTTTCAAACAGTGGGGCAGATGTATTAAGCCTGGAGAAGACATAAAGAAGTGATAAAGCGGTGATAAGTGCAAAGTGATAATGCACCAGCCAATCAGCTCCAGTATGTAAATTGTCCGTTATGTGCTGATAGGCTGGTGCGTTTATCACCTTGTACTTATCACTGCTTTTATCACTTCTTTATGCCTTCTGCAGGCTTAATACATCTGCCCGGGTGTAGTATGGTATGCCAGCAGCCGGGGTCTTGGCGACCAGCATACCGGTTCCGGGATCCCGACCACCGGCATGCCGACAGCGTGGCGAGCGCAAATGAGCCCCTTGCGGGTTCGCCACGCTGTGCTTGCCACGCTGCGGGCATGGTGGCACGCTACGCGCGCCACGCTATTTATTCTCCCTCCAGGGTGGTCATAGACCCCCAAGAGGGAGAAAGTGTCGGTATGCCGGCTGTCGGGATTCCGGCGCCGGTATACTGTGCGCCGGGATCCCGACAGCCGGCAAACTGAAGACCACCCCATCTGCCCCACAGTCTGTTAGGAGCTAATTGGTTGGTACTTTATCAATTTTCAAGGCTTAATAAATCTGCCGCCACTGACTTTACCTAATTCATGAAGTTGAAAAAAACCCTATTAAATAAAAATGTTTTCAAATTCTCTCTGTGCTGCAAACAGTTAGCAGTAGGTCATGCTTGGTAGTGATTGTGTTTATGTCTTCAATGACAGTGTCTAAGATACCAACAACATACTACTTGTGCCTCTGCTATTTCATGCTACTCTGTAGATCCAGTCCTCTCAATATGATTGAGTTCTGCACTCCCACATCCTTCCATATTCCCATATACTGTATATACCATAATTATAGGTATCTGTGAATCCATTCCATAGTTGCCTACCCTTCCTGCATTCTGCAGGAGACTCCCTGAAATAGTAGTAATCTCTCTCACTCCCTGAATGGTCCCTCAATCTACCTGAAAAAAAAAAGAAATCATAGATACATACATTTAAATGGGATCATCAGCGCCATTTCCATGCATGATCCCTATGGCTACATGCATTTGAAAGGTTTCTTGTGGCCACTTACAGTATATGGAACCTCTTGTAAAACACAATACACAAACAATTCCTGCAAAATATTAGTCTTTTCTTCAACAAGTAGATCTTACTAACTTTGGGGCTCATTTACATTTGGATGTAAGTCATTTTCATGACACGGCTCTCCGATGTAGCAGTACATGCCCGCACTGATAGGTGTTATTTTCACAATCTCCCTGAAACACTTTTTCAAAAGTAGGCAAGTATGATCCATTCTTTTTATCTACACTATTTAAATCTCTCTTCTTTTTTTCTATTATTTGCTTATTTATCCCACTCATGATTTTTCCTGTTCCATAGTATTCTACTCCCTGTATAGTTCTAGAGACCTATCTATCTATTAATATTTACGGGATATCCCCGGGGAAAAAAGAAGAATTTACTCACCGGTAATTCTATTTCTCGTAGTCCGTAGTGGATGCTGGGGACTCCGTAAGGACCATGGGAAATAGACGGGCTCCGCAGGAGACTGGGCACTCTAAAGAAAGATTTAGGACTATCTGGTGTGCACTGGCTCCTCCCCATATGACCCTCCTCCAAGCCTCCCGCAGCAGAAAACGAGATTTATGGTAAGAACTTACCTTTGTTAAATCTCTTTCTGTGAGGTACACTGGGCTCCACAAGGCGCCCACCCTGACGCACTTAGCTTCTTTGGGTTGGTATGGCATTAGCCGCTGACACTTCTCTTGTCGTGAGAGTGTGGTGTATGTGGCTACTAACTGTTGTCGTTTCTTTTCCTGCTACTGCATTGGGCTGGTTAACTAAAAACTGAGCTCCTGTGCAGGGAGGCGGGGTTATAGAGGAGGCGGCGCTGTGCATTCTGGGAACAGTCAAAGCTTTGAGCCTTGTTGGTGCCTCGGATCAAGATCCTACTCTACACCCCATTGTCCAATCCTTGTGGAGCCCAGTGTACCTCGCAGAAAGAGATTTAACAAAGGTATGTTCTTACCATAAATCTCGTTTCTCTGACGTCCTAGTGGATGCTGGGGACTCCGTAAGGACCATGGGGAATAGACGGGCTCCGCAGGAGACTGGGCACTCTAAAGAAAGATTTAGGACTATCTGGTGTGCACTGGCTCCTCCCCCTATGACCCTCCTCCAAGCCTCAGTTAGGACACTGTGCCCGGAAGAGCTGACACAATAAGGAAGGATTTTGAATCCCGGGTAAGACTCATACCAGCCACACCAATCACACCATATAACTCGTGATAGGAACCCCGGTTAACAGTATGATAACAGTGGAGCCTCTGAATAGATGGCTCGCACAACAACCCGATTTGTGTAACAATAACTATTTACAAGTATTGCAGACAATCCGCACTTGGGATGGGCGCCCAGCATCCACTACGGACTACGAGAAATAGAATTACCGGTGAGTAAATTCTTATTTTCTCTGACGTCCTAGTGGATGCTGGGGACTCCGTAAGGACCATGGGGATTATACCAAAGCTCCCAAACGGGCGGGAGAGTGCGGATGACTCTGCAGCACCGAATGAGAGAACTCCAGGTCCTCCTCAGCCAGGGTATCAAATTTATAAAATTTTGCAAACGTGTTTGCCCCTGACCAAGTAGCAGCTCGGCAAAGTTGTAAAGCCGAGACCCCTCGGGCAGCTGCCCAAGATGAGCCCACCTTCCTTGTGGAATGGGCCTTAACAGATTTAGGCTGTGGTAGTCCCACCGCAGAATGCGCCAGCTGAATAGTGCTACAAATCCAGCGCGCGATGGTCTGCTTAGAAGCAGGAGCACCCAGCTTGTTGGGTGCATAGAGAATAAACAGCGAGTCAGTTTTCCTGACTCCAGCCGTCCTAGAAACAAAGTTTCAGGGCCCTGACTACGTCCAGTAACTTGAAATCCTCCAAATCCCTAGTAGCCGCAGGCACCACAATAGGTTGGTTCAAGTGAAAAGCTGATACCACCTTCGGGAGAAACTGAGGACGAGTCCTCAGCTCTGCCCTATCCATCTTAAGTGGCTCAAACCAATGTGATTTCAGGAACTCAATAACCACATTGAGATCCCAAGGTGCCACTGGGGCACAAAAGGAGGCTGAATATGCAGAACTCCCTTGACAAAAGTCTGAACTTCAGGCAGTGAAGCCAGTTCTTTCTGGAAGAAAATCGACAGGGCCGAGATCTGGACCTTAATGGACTCCAATTTGAGGCCCAACGACACCCCTGCTTGCAGGAAATGCAGGAATCGACCCAGGTGAAATTCCTCCGTTGGGGCCTTCTTGGCCTCACACCAAGCAACATACTTCCGCCAAATGCAGTGATAATGTTTTGCGGTGACATCCTTCCTGGCTTTGATCAGGGTAGGGATGACTTCCTCCGGAATGCCCTTTTCCTTTAGGATCCGGTGTTCAAACCGCCATGTCGTCAAACGTAGCCGCGGTAAGTCTTGGAACAGACAGGGTCCCTGCTGCAGCAGGTCTTGTCTGAGCGGCAGAGGCCAAGGGTCCTCTGCAAGCATCTCTTGAAGTTCCGGGTACCAAGCTCTTCTTGGCCAATCCGGAACCACGAGTATAGTTTTCACTCCTCGCCTTTTTATTATTCTCAGTACCTTGGGTATGAGAGGCAGAGGAGGAAACACATAAACCGACTGGTACACCCACGGTGTCACTATAGCGTCCACAGCGATCGCCTGAGGGTCCATTGACCTGGCGCAATATCGTTTTAGCTTTGAGGCGGGACGCCATCATGTCCACCTGTGGTCTTTCCCAACGGTTTACCAGCATTTGGAAGACTTCTGGAGGAAGTCCCCATTCTCCCAGGTGGAGGTCGTGCCTGCTGAGGAAGTCTGCTTCCCAATTGTCCACTCCCGGAATGAACACTGCTGTCAGTGCTAACACATGATTCTCTGCCCATCGGAGAATCCTTGTGGCTTCTGCCATTGCCCTCCTGCTTCTTGTGCCGCCCTGTCTGTTTACATGGGCGACCGCCGTGATGTTGTCTGATTGGATCAGTACCGGCCGGTTCTGAAGCAGGGGCCTGGCTTGGCTTAGGGCATTGTAAATGGCCCTTAGCTCCAGAATATTTATGTGAAGCGAAATTTCCTGATTTGACCACAGTCCTTGGAAATTTCTTCCCTGTGTGACTGCACCCCAGCCCCGAAGGCTGGCATCCGTGGTCACCAGGACCCAGTCCTGAATTCCGAATCTGCGGCCCTCTAGTAGATGAGCCCTCTGCAGCCACCACAGCAGCGACACCCTTGTTCTTGCCGACAGGGTTATCCGCTGTTGCATCTGGAGATGGGACCCGGACCATTTGTCCAACAGGTCCCAGTGGAAAGTCCTTGCGTGGAACCTTCCGAATGGAATTGCTTCGTATGAAGCTACCATTTTTCCCAGGACTCGTGTGCATTGATGTATCGACACCTGTCCCGGTTTTAGGATGTCTCTGACTAGAGATGACAATTCCTCGGCTTTTTCCACTGGAAGAAACACTCTTTTCTGGTCTGTGTCCAGAATCATTCCCAGGAACAGAAGACGTGTCGTCGGGACCAGCTGTGACTTTGGAATATTGAGAATCCAGCCGTGCTGTTGTAGCACTTCCCGAGAAAGTGCTACCCCCACTACCAACTGTTCCTTGGACCTCGTCTTTATCAGGAGATCGTCCAAGTACGGGATAATTAAAACTCCCTTCTTGCGAAGGAGTATCATCATTTCGGTCATTACCCTGGTAAAGACCCTCGGTGCCGTGGATAATCCAACGGCAGCGTCTGGAACTGATAGTGACAGTCCTGTACCACAACCCTGAGGTACTCCTGGTGAGGAGGGTAAATGGGGACATGCAGGTAAGCATCCTTGATGTCCCGAGAGACCCTGTAATCCCCCTCGTCCAGGTTCGCAATAATCGCCCTGAGCGATTCCCTCTTGAACTTGAATCTTTTGTTATATGTTTTCAAGGATTTTAAATTTAAGATGGGTCTCACCGAACCGGCCGGTTTCGGTACCACAAACATTGTGGAATAGTAACCCTTTTCCTGTTGAAGGAGGGGTACCTTGATAATCACTTGCTGTGAATACAGTTTTTGGCAGAGGGAGTTGCCGGTAAGGCAGATTTTAGGAAACGGCGGGGGGGAGACGTCTCGAATTCCAGCCTGTACCCCTGAGATACTGTTTGAAGAACCCAGGGATCCACCTGTGAGAGAGCCCACTGTGCGCTGAAATTTCTGAGACGGGCCCCCACTGTACCCGGGTCCGCCTGAGCAGCCCCAGCGTCATGCTGTGGACTTACCGGACGCAGGGGAGGACTTCTGCTCCTGGGAACTAGCTGTGTGCTGCAGCTGTTTCCCTCTACCTTTTCCTCTTGGCAGAAAAGATGAGCCTCTAGCCCTCTATTTTTCTGGGGCCGGAGGGACTGTACCTGATAATACAGTGCTTTCTTTTGCTGTGGGGTAGCTTGTGGCAAAAGTTTTGATTTCCCAGCCGTAGCTGTGGAAAAGAGGTCTGAAAGACCATCCCCAAACAGTTCCACCCCCTTATAGGGCAAACTTCCATGTGCCGTTTTGCATCGGCATCGCCCGACAATTGCCCAGTCCATAACCCCCGCCTGGCGGCAATGGACATAGCGCTTATTTGTGATGCCAGTCGGCAAATATCACTCTGTGCATCACGCATGTATAAGACAGCGTCTTTTATATGCTCTATTTTCAGCAAAATATTGTCCCTATCTATAGTATAAATATTAGCCGACAGGGAATCTGACCACGCAGCTGCCGCACTGCACATCCATGCCGAGGCAATAGCAGGTCTCAATATAATGCCCGTGTGTGTGTATATAGCTTTAAGGGTAGTTTTCTGCGTTCTATAAGCAGGTCCTTCAGGGCGGCCGTATCCGAAGACGGTAGTGCCACCTTTTTTAATAAGCGTGTAACCGCTTTATCTACCCTAGGGGGTATTACCCAACGTGACCTATCCTCTGGCGGAAAAGGGTACGCTGCTTAGAAATTATCAATTTCTTATCGGGGGAAGTCCACGCTTCCTCACACACCTCATATCAATTCCTCAGATGCAGGAAAAACTACAGGTAGTTTTTTCTCACCAAACAGAATACCCTTTTTTGTGGTACCTGGGGTCAAACATTTTTCATTGCCTCAATCATGTAACGGGTGGACCTATTGGAGGGTACACTAGTCTCATCATTGTCGACACTGGAGTCGGTATCCGTGTCGACGTCTGTATCTGTCACCTGAGGTAGCGAGCGTTTTAAAGCCCCTGATGACATTTGAGACGCTGGAACAGGCACAAGCTGTGTAGCCGGCTGTCCTATGTCGTCAAACCTTTTGTGCAAGGAGTTGACACTTTCACGCAATTCCTTCCATAAGTCCAACCACACATGTGTCGACCCCGCAGGGGGTGACATCACATTAACAGGCATTTGCTCCGCCTCCACATCATTTTCCTCCTCATACATGTCGACACAGCAGTACCGACACACAGCAGACACACAAGGAATGCTCTTACAGAGGACAGGACCCCACAAAGCCCTTTGGGGAGACAGAGGGAGAGTATGCCAGCACACACCAGAGCGCTATATATCACAGGGATATCACCTATAAAACGTGTTTTCCCCTTATAGCTGCATAATATATTTATACTGCGCCTAATTTGTGCCCCCTCTCTTTTTAACCCTTTTCTGTAGTGCAGGACTGCAGGGGAGAGCCAGGGAGCGATCCCTCCAGCAGAGCTGTGAGGGAAAATGGCGCCAGTGTGCTGAGGGAGATGTCTCCGCCCCTTTTTCGGCGGTCTTTCTCCCGCTATTGTAAAAGTTCTGGCAGGGGTTAATAAACACCTATATAGCCCCTGGGGCTATATATGGTGCCAGTTCGCCAGCCAAAGTGTTAATATTGCTGCTCAGGGCGCCCCCCCCCCCAGCGCCCTGCACCCATCAGTGACCGCAGTGTGTGGTGTGCATGAGGAGCAATGGCGCACAGCTGCAGTGCTGTGCGCTACCTTGGAGAAGACAGAAGTCTTCAGCCGCCGATTTTCCGGACCTTCTTGCTTCTGGCTCTGTAAGGGGGACGGCGGCGCGGCTCCGGGAACGGACGACGAGGTCGGGTCCTGTGTTCGATCCCTCTGGAGCTAATGGTGTCCAGTAGCCTAAGAAGCCCAAGCTACCACCACTTAGGTAGGTTCGCTTCTTCTCCCCTTAAACCCTCGATGCAGTGAGCCTGTTGCCAGCAGGTCTCACTGAAAATAAAAAAACCTAACATATACTTTCTTCCTAGGAGCTCAGGAGAGCCCCTAGTGTGCATCCAGCTCAGCCGGGCACAGAAATCTAACTGAGGCTTGGAGGAGGGTCATAGGGGGAGGAGCCAGTGCACACCAGATAGTCCTAAATCTTTCTTTAGAGTGCCCAGTCTCCTGCGGAGCCCGTCTATTCCCCATGGTCCTTACGGAGTCCCCAGCATCCACTAGGACGTCAGAGAAACGAGATTTATGGTAAGAACATACCTTTGTTAAATCTCTTTCTGCGAGGTACACTGGGCTCCACAAGGATTGGACAATGGGGTGTAGAGTAGGATCTTGATCCGAGGCACCAACAAGGCTCAAAGCTTTGACTGTTCCCAGAATGCACAGCGCCGCCTCCTCTATAACCCCGCCTCCCTGCACAGGAGCTCAGTTTTTAGTTAACCAGCCCAATGCAGTAGCAGGAAAAGAAACGACAACAGTTAGTAGCCACATACACCACACTCTCACGACAAGAGAAGTGTCAGCGGCTAATGCCATACCAACCCAAAGAAGCTAAGTGCGTCAGGGTGGGCGCCTTGTGGAGCCCAGTGTACCTCACAGAAAGAGATTTAACAAAGGTAAGTTCTTACCATAAATCTCGTTTTCTGCTGCGGGGTACACTGGGCTCCACAAGGATTGGACAATGGGGATGTCCTAAAGCAGTTCCTTATGGGAGGGGACGCCCTGTAGCGGGCACAAGAACCCGGCGTCCAAAGGAAGCATCCTGGGAAGCGGCAGTATCGAAGGCATAGAACCTTATGAACGTGTTCCCGAAGGACCACGTAGCCACCTTGCACAATTGTTCAAGGGTCGCACCACGTTGGGCCGCCCAAGAAGGTCCAACAGACCGAGTAGAATGGGCCATAATGTGAGTAGGAGCTGATAGACCAGCCTTCACATGTGAGTAGGAGCTGATAGACCAGCTCCTACTCATAATGTGAGTAGGAGCTGATAGACCAGCATGTGCAATCACCATTCTAGTCCATCTGGCCAGCTTCTGCTTGTGAGCAGGCCAGCCACGTTTGTGAAATCCAAACAAAACAAAGAGAGAATCAGATTTTCGAACAGAAGCAGTTCTCTTCACGTAGATACTGAGAGCCCGTACCACATCCATAGACCTCTCTTTGGGAGACAGATCAGGAGAGACAAGGGCCGGAACCACAATCTCCTGATTAAGATGGAACGAAGAAACCACCTTAGGTAAATATCCGGGACGAGTCCTAAGAAAAACCGGTCACGGTGAAAAATCAGATATGGGGAACTACAAGACAAGGCACCCAGATCCGACACTCTTCTAGTAGAGGCAATAGCCAGCAAGAACACCACCTTAAGGGAAAGCCACTTAAGGTCAGCTGAACCCAGGGGTTCAAACAAAGGCTCCTGCAATGCCTCCAAAACCACCGACAAGTCTCAAGGAGCCACAGGCGGGACATAGGGAGGTTGGATACGCAACACACCCTGAGTGAAAGTATGAACATCAGGTAAAGTCGCAATTTTTCTCTGAAACCACACCGACAAGGCAGAATTATGAACCTCGAGGGAGGCCAGACGCAGGCCTAAATCTAGGCCCTGCTGCAGAAAAGCCAAAAGTTTGGCTGTACTAAACTTGGAAGTGTCATAATTATTAGATGCGCACCAAACAAAGTAGGAATGCCAGACCCTATAGTAAATCCGAGCAGAAGCCGGTTTCCGGCCCGCAACATAGTTTTAATGACCTCTTCAGAAAAACCCTTAGCCCTCAAGACGGAAGCTTCAAGAGCCACGCCGTCAAAAACAGCCGGGCTAGGTCCTGGTAGACACAGGGGCCCTGAACGAGGAGGTTGCGTTGTGGAAGCAGAAGTGGACACTCTGACGATAGGCCTTGCAGGTCTGAGAACCAGAGCCGTCTGGGCCACGCCGGAGCTATGAGAAGCAGATTCCTTTTTCTTGCTTGAACTTCCGAATTACCCTGGGCAGGAGTGACACTGGAGGGAACACGTACGGCAGCCGAAACCTCCACGGCACCGCCAGCACATCCACGAATGCTGCTTGAGGATCCCTTGTCCTTGCTCCGAAGACCAGAACCTTGTGATTGTGTCGAGACGCCATCAGATCTACATCTGGAAGACCCCACCTTTCCACTAGGAGTTGAAACACTTCTGGATGGAGGCTCCACTCGCCGGCATGCACGTCCTGACGACTGAGAAAGTCCGCTTCCCAATTCAGGACTTCTGGAATGAATATTGCCGATATGGCCGGTAGATGGCGTTCCGCCCAACGTAGAATCCGTGAGACTTCCTTCATTGCTGAAAGGCAGTGAGTGCCGCCTTGATGATTTATGTAAGCCACAGTGGTGGCGTTGTCCGACTGTATTTGAACAGGACGGTTCTGAATTAAATGCTGGGCCAGGTTCAACGCATTGAAGACTGCCCGCAATTCCAGAATGTTGATCGAGAGGAGAGACTCCCCCTTGGTCCACCGATCCTGAAGGAAGTGTTGCTCCAGCAACGCGCCCCAACCTCTTAGACTGGCATCTGTCGTCAACAGGACCCAGTTGGATATCCAGAAGGGACGGCCCCTGCACAACTGTTGGTCCCGGAGCCACCAAAGTAGCGACAGACGGACCTCCGGAGTCAATGAGATCATGTGAGACCTGATCCGGTGAGGCAGGCCATCCCACTTGGCTAGAATCAGCCTCTGGAGGGGGCGAGAATGGAATTGAGCATACTCCACCATGTTGAATGCTGAGACTATGAGTCCCAGCACCTGCATTGCCGAATATATCGACACCTGCGGACGAGAAAGGAAGCAATGAATCCTGTCCTGAAGTTTCAGGACTTCCTCCTGAGACAAGAATAACCGCTGGTTGTGATTGTCCAATAGTGCTCCCAGGTGCACCATGCTCTGAGCGGGGACCAGAGAGGATTTCTTCAAGTTGATTAGCCACCCGTGGGCTTGTAGAAACCGGACCGTCATATCCAGATGACACAGGAGAAGTTCTGGGGAATTTTCCAGGATTAACAAGTCGTCCAGGTACGGCAGTATCCTGACCCCTTGACGGCGGAGTACCACCGTCATCACCGCCATTACTTTGGTGAAGACTCGCGGAGCCGTTGTCAAACCAAACGGTAACGCCCGAAACTGGTAATGAAGGTTGCCAATAGCGAACCTCAGGTATTGCTGATGTGACGCTGCTATAGGAATATGCAGGTAAGTATCCTGTATATCCAGGGAGACCATGTAGTCCCCAGGTTCCAAGGCCAGAACTATAGAGCGAAGGGTTTCCATACGGAACTTGGAAACCTTCACAAACCTGTTCAATGCCTTGAGGTTGAGAATGGGCCGGGAGGACCCATTCGGTTTCGGGACTAGAAACAGCGGAGAATAGTACCCCCGGCCCCTCTGAGCAAGAGGCACCTGTACTACGACTTCTGTATCCAGGAGGGTCTGTACCACTGAATGCAGAGTGTTTGCCTTTGTCTGGACCAAAGGGACGTCTGTCTGGCAAAATCGATGAGGGGGTCGGTTTTTGAAGGCTATGGCGTAACCTCGAGTGACGACTTCCCGTACCCAGGCATCTGAAGTGGTCTTCAACCATTCCTGGGTATACCCTAGAAGACGGCCCCCCACCCTGGGATCCCCCAGGGGGAGGCCCGCCCCATCATGCGGCTGGCTTATCGGTCTTGGAAGCTGGCTGATGGGCAGCCCAGGCTCTTTTGGGCTTCGGCTTATCAGGTTTGGAAGTGCAGGCCTAATTGTTGTACGCCTGACCTTTTGCTTTACCTGAAGGGCGAAAGGACGTACCTTTAACCTTCGACACAGAAGGAGCGGTATTTGGTAGACAGGCAGTTTTGGCAGTAGCCAAGTCAGCCACTATCTTATTTAAGTCCTCCCCAAACAGAATATCTCCCTTGAAAGGGAGTACCTCCAGGGTTTTTCTAGAGTCCAGATCCACAGACCAGGATCTCAGCCACAATATCCGGCGAGCCAGGACTGACGTAGTAGAGGCCTTGGCTGCTAGGATACCGGCATCCGAAGCCGCCTCTTTAATATAGCGAGAAGCTGTGACAATATATGACAAGCATTGTCTAGCATGGTCAGAGGAGATTTCAGTATCTAACTCCAAGGCCCACGCTTCAATAGCCTCGGCAGCCCATGTAGCTGCAATAGTGGGCCTTTGCGCAGCACCCGTGAGGGTGTAAATCGCTTTCAGAAAACCCTCCACACGCTTATCCGTAGGCTCTTTTAGAGACATGACGGTAGTGACAGGCAGAGCTGAGGAAACCACCATCCTAGCCACATGCAAGTCCACTGGAGGAGGCGTTTCCCAATTCTTAGACAGCTCTGGCACGAGGGGATAGCGAGCCAGCATTTTCTTTTGAGGCACAAACTTCGTACCCGGGTTTTCCCAGGGTTCCTGAGGTATATCCCACTAGGTGGTCAGAGTGAGGTAAAACTTGTTTAACCACCTTCTGACGCTTGAACCTATCTTGTTTCTTAGGAGGGACGGATGGCTCGGGATCATCCGTAATCTGTAGAATTAATTTAATAGCCTCCACAAGATCAGGAACATCCACATGTGAACTACCCTCCCCATCAGCCGTATCTGAGTCAGTACCTGTGGGGTCAGTATATGTGCCGTCTTCATCAGACGAGGTGTCAGTGACAGCAGTGGAATGTGAGGAGACAAGCGCTCGCTTAGAGGACCCCTTGGACTTAGGCGAGCGATGGTCAGACTTTTTAGTAGTCAGGGACTGGTTCAACTTCTTTAACTGAGCAGTTAAATCGTCCGCCCACGGCGGGTTAGCTGCAGGGACCACATACGGTTGTACCAGCATTGGGGGTCCCATAGGGGGTGTTAGTTTATGAACTAGCGTATGCAGAAGCGTGGAAAAAGCGGTCCACGGTGGGTCAGTATGTGCCTCCGTTGCCACAGTCCAACTGGGAGGCAAGGAGCCCCCAGAACCAGAGCCCACAGCTGCTATATTCTCCTCATATGGATCTGTGGCTTCAGCAACACTGGCAGTGTGTTCAGCCCCAGAACCGTTACCCTCAGAAGCAGACATGATATAACTTGCAGTATGAGGTAACACAGTACAATTATCAGCAGCATTATACCTCTAAACCCAAACCCCTGCGCAGTGTAGTCAGCACCAGCAGAGATAAAGGAGAGATATGGTGACTAAATCACAGAGAAAAATACGTAATTCAGTATATCTTTGTGAAAATCCTATATTAGATAACACCTGACGCACCAAGCCCCCACAGGTTATAGAATATAGGGATAGCAAGTTGAGTGAAAGACACAAAATGGACAACACTCAGCTATCAAATGCACACACAGATAGTCACAGTTTGTACAATGCAGAGGTTATTACTGACAATAATACTGCACTGGACTAGCTTACACAGCTATATAACAATAGATATAACAGTACACAGTAAGAACTGGATGTATATCACAGGGTAATTGTACTTTAAAACCCTGACTAAGTGCACTCTTTCTTATTAACACGGACTAAAAAAGGCAGGTAGAATACTTAAGTGTCATGTAAAGTCACAGCACTGACAACCAGGCGGCTTTACATAGGAGGGTTTGCCCAAGCAGTCACAGGAACAGTGAGCTGAGGGATAATGGTGCCGCAGACACTGACAGGGAGTGTGGAAAAGACAGAGATGCAGCTCCAGTGCGGGAACACTTGCTAGAAATGGCGCCCTGGGGCTGGGGGAGGGGCTTCAGGTCTAAGCCTTATCCCCTCTGCTGGCAAAACCACCGGGTACTGTGGGCGATATAAGAATTGGTTTAGAGAGAAAACCTGACCTGCGCCCATGCCCTGGTGATCTAGTGGGATCGCCTGTATCCACAGTGTCCACCGCCAGCGCGCGCGGCCCGCCTCCCACTGACCGCGCCGGATCACGATAAAGACCGGGTCCCGCAAGACTTACCACCTCCCGAAGCGCGAACACGCGATCCTGGAGAGCCCCAGCCGTGTGTGTCTAACGTGAAGAAAACGGGAGCCTCCGCTGTAGGTACCCGGCAACCAGGGCTCGGGAGTGTACAGCGCCGTCGGGTAGAACTGGAGCTGCAGCAGTGAATGTCACAAGACATTTACCACCACTGCTGCCCTTGAAGTCTTCACTTTTTAACTCATAAAAAGCTTTTCTTAGGGCTGCTTGGAGCAGCCCCTCTGTTATGTGCCTGCTTACTGCAGCACCAACTTACAAAACTGAGCTCCTGTGCAGGAAGGCGGGGTTATAGAGGAGGCGGCGCTGTGCATTCTGGGAACAGTCAAAGCTTTGAGCCTGTTGGTGCCTTGGATCAAGATCCTACTCTACACCCCATTGTCCAATCCTTGTGGAGCCCAGTGGAGCCCACAGCAGAAAAAAGGTTTTTGAGGGGTACCCGCATATATTAAGTTTTCCCAGAATGTATGTACAGTGCAGGGGACATTCTGGAAACACTGTAGGTCCCAGCCGTTGTAGCCTATAGACTACTCCTCACCAGTGAGGTGAGCTCAGTTCAGTAGATGGTGAGACACTGACTAGTGCCTGAGGCAGATTCGTACACACATACTCTATATGATTTGGTGGTGAGTTTTAACTATAAAAATGATTAGAATAACACAAAGATTACATTTCTAGATTATAAATATCTTCTCATTCTATCTTAGCATTTTTTATAGTCAAAACTCTGGAGTTTGCTGGAGAATAACAGGTGAAGCTCTGCCTTCCCTGCCGACCCTGACCATACATCACTGCTCCTCACAGAAATTACTGGTAGAGGAATCCATAGTATCCCTCCCCAGCTAATGTAGTCACACAGCAGCAATTGATTCTTTTCCATGGGGGTGACTTTAAATACATTGATTTGATACCTAATTTTAAATTGCTGCAATAATTAATATATATGCTCCCTAGTCTTATTCCATACCATCAGTTGCCATCTTGGGATCCCTAGATCTAGAGTAGTGCAGTACTTCTATGTTATTAGGTGGAGAACTGCTGTTTTCCCAATACAAGCCAAGTGCATTAGTGCACCTGTAATGCTGCTTTCAGATCGCAAATGCCGGATCCTACCCGGTAAGAGAAACGTGTCCTTACCGGGTGGGATCCGGCATTTGCTCTCCTCTGCTGGCTTTCTGACCCGGCAATATACCGGGTCGGTTGCCATAGCAGCGGGGGGGGCGCAGCAGCAGCAGGGGTGGAGGCGGTGCTGGGAGATGAGCTCACCTCCTGCGCCGCCTCTCCCTATGCTGTGAATGGGAGCCGTGTCGCATCAGAACGGCTCCCATTCACACTGCACCTGACCCGGTATTCAACCCGGTAATAACCCTTCTTTTTAACCGGGTTGAATTACCGGGTCGGGCGACCCACTAATTCGGGAAAGGCGCTTTCACATCGCACACTGAACCGTTTCGACAAGGCAATATACCGTGTCGATACCGGGTTATTTGTGCGATGTGAAAGGGGTACAACTGTCCCATACTGTGTTGCATGTCCTGCACCTTGAACCTTACTGCATTCTGTGTATAGACCAAGTATTGCCTCGTCCTGCCCTTGTAAGGGCTAACTACCTATACTGCCATGACTTATGGGTAACCAGCATGGTGTATATATCAGAGAATTCAATAGACTGTTCTTTGATGACCCATTGCAAACTAATATTGGTAAAGTTGGTGTACTGCTGGTGCTCATGGTAACTGTGATTGTGTAGCTGGTGACCGTAATAAAGTTATGGTCTATTTATGCTGATAGCACAGAGCTTCCCAGTATATCTCATGCCGACACAAGTCATTTATGTTGCTCTTGGTGAGATCATTGAGATAGGCTCACAATGACTGTTCCTATACTGTTCACTATCCACGACAGCATCTCAGGCTGCACAATGTGACATTTTTATTGTAGCGATTATATTACAATCATAAATTAGTGAAGTAACCACATGTACTCAAAAAATGAATTCTGACATGCATGCATCAAAATTAATTAAGCAGATAAAACTACTGTACTTTCCTTTGTGTCTGTACGTAGTGCTGGAACTGATGTACAAGACATGTTGGTACTAGAAATGGGATAATGCCAATAAAAATGTAAGAAGATAAAATAGGATAGTTGATAAAAAGGAGATTTATGGTAAGGGCAGGGGTGTATCTTCCTATTGGCCAGGATGGCACTTGCCAGGGGCGCTGGCCAAGGAGGGGGCGCCACCCGGCAGTGCCACCCGCGCCAGTGGGTAGAATGACAAAGTAGTTCTCACTGAGTACATCCCTTAGCAGTGCTTATCCACTGCCGGACTCTCAGAAGCGTATTGCACTCTGACACTCTCTGTGACTACAGTCACAATGATGGTGAATATAGCCGGGGAGCGGGGCACTTCCAGGTATGGGGAGGAGAGAGGCACCTCCTCTTCCTCATCCGCTCCCCTTTTCAGCACCAGTCAGCAGTGCAGCATGAGCATACCTGTACATTTTCTGCGGTACCGTAGCTGCACTGCATGGTCTATCCTGGTAGTCTGGATCACAGGTTACAAAGAGCTCTGTATGGAGAGGTATCTCTAGACCAGTGACTGCCTGTCCAGCTGTGTTTAGACTACAAGTCCCAGCACACCTTGTCAACTGGATTTGCTGGGACATGTGGTGCCATCACACCTAGAGAGGGTTTTTTAACTATATGTATGTGTGCATATATCCCCTCGGTGTCCCTGTCCACATCCTCCATGTAATGCCCCCTCAGTGGCCCTGCCCATACACTCCTGTAATTCCCTCTCAGTGTCCCTGCCTGCACCCTTCCCATAATTCCCCCTCAGTATCCCTGCCCGCACCCTCCCCGTAATTCTCTCTCAGTATACCTACCCGCACCCTAACCATAATTCCCCCTCAGTGTCCTTACCTGCACACTCCTTGTAATTCCCTCAGACTACCTGCCTGCACCTTCCCCGTAATTCCATCTGTGTCCATGCCCGCACCCTCCTCGTAATTCCTCCTCAGTGCCCCTGCCTGCACCCTCCCTGTAATTCTCCCTCAGTGTTCCTGACCTAAGCCTCCCTGTGACTCCCCCCTCAGTGTCCCTACCCGCACACTCCTGTAATTCCCTCTCAGTGTCCCTTCCCGCACCCTCCCTGTAATTCCCCCTTAGTGTCCCTGATCTCAGCCTCCCTGTGACTTCCCCCTCAGTGTCTCTGCCCGCCCCCCTGTAATTCCACCTCAGTGTCCCTGCCCGTAACCTCCCTGTAATTCCCCCTCAGTGTTCCTGCCCGCACACTCCTGTAATTCCCCCTCAGTGTCCCTGCCCACACCCTCCCTGTAATTCCCCCTCAGTGTCCCTAACCTCGGCCTCCCTGTAAGCCCTCCAACTCATTGTCCCTACCTGCACCCTCCCTGTAATTCTTCCTCAGTGTCCCTGATCTCAGCCTATCTGTAACTCCCCGCTCTGTGTCCCTGTGGGGGGGCGCCAGTTCCTTACTTTGCCAGGGGCGCTCAGACCCCTAGATACACCCCTGGGTAAGGGTACGGTCGTTAGGTCGACACAGCTTAGGTCGACAGTAATTAGGTCGACATGCATTAGGTCAACATGGTCAATAGGTCGACATGGTCATTGGGTCGACATGGTCATTAGGTCGACGGGGCAAAAGGTCGACATGAGTTTTCATATTTAAAAGAAAAAGATTTTTGGGGATTTTTCCATACTTAACGATCCACGTGGACTACGATTGGAATGGTAACCTGTGCCGAGCGAAGTGGCAGCAGAGTGAGCCATGCGAGGGGACACGGTGCACTAATTGGGGTTCCCCGTCATTTTACAAAGAAAATAACGCCAAACCATTTAAAAAAACACATGTCGACCTTTTGACATGTCGACCTAGTGCACATCGACCTAATTACCATGTCGACCCATTGTCCTTGTCGACCTAATGAATGTCGACCTTCAGTGGTCAACCTAATGACTGTCGACCTAACTTGAGTCGACCCAACAACCCATACCCTATGGTAAGACTTACCATTGATAAATCTTTTTCTGCGAGGTACACTGGTTTCCACAGGGAATAACATCGGGGTGTAGAGTTTGATCTTGATCCGAGGCACCAACACGCTAAAGCTTTGACTGTTCCCAGGATGCACTGCACCGCCTACATCTGGTAGACCCCACTTGTACACAAGGAGTTGGAAGACCTCCGGATGAAGACTCCACTCCCCGGCGTGTACGTCCTGACGACTGAGGAAGTCCACTTCCCAGTTGAGGACCCCTGGAATGAACACTTCCGATATTGCTGGCAGGTGGCGTTCCGCCCATCGAAGAATTTTTGACACTTCCATCATTGCCATGCAGCTTTGAGTGCCACCTTGATGATTTATGTATGCCACCGTGGTGGCTTTGCCTTATTGTACTTGAACAGGCCTGTTCTGTACGAAAGGCAGGGCCAGTGTCAACACATTGAACACTGCCCGCAATTCCAGAATGTTTATCGGGAGGAGAGATTCCTCCCGGGTCCACCGACCCTGGAGAGAGTGTTGCTTCAACACCGCGCCCCAACCCTGCAGACTGGCATCCATCGTTAAGAGGACCCAGTTGGAGATCCAGAAGGGACGACCCTTGCTCAATTGTTGGTCCTGTAGCGACCAACTCAGTGACAGATGAACCTCCGGAGTCAAGGAGATCATTTGAGACCTGATCCGGTGAGGCAGGCCGTCCCACTTGGAAAGGATTAACCTCTGCAGAGGGTAGGAATGAAATTGAGCGTACTCTACCATGTCGAAAGCCGATACCATGAGGCCTAGTACTTGTATCGCAGAGTGTATCGACACTCTTTGGAGAGAGAGGAAGTATCTGATTCTGTCCTGAAGTTTCAGGACCTTCTCTGGAGACAAGAACAAACATTGGTTGTGTGTGTCCAGTAATGCCCCCAAGTGAACCATGCTCTGAGTAGGGACCAGTGAGGAATACTTCTAGATGATGAGCCACCCGTGGGCTTTCAGGAATTGGACCATCAGTTCCAGATGACAGAGGAAAACCTCTGGGGAGTTTGCCGGGATCAACAAGTCGTCCAGATACGACAGGATCCTGATACCCTGAGAAGGGCCGTCATGACCGCCATGACCTTGGTGAAGATCCGAGGAGCCGTGGTCAGTCCGAAAGGCAAGGCTTGGAACTGATAATGAAGGTTGCCAATAGCAAACCGAAGATATTGCTGATGCGACATGGCAATAGGTATGTGTAGGTAAGAATCCTGAATATCCAGGGATACCATATAGTCCTTGGGTTCCATAGCCAGTACAATAGAGCGCAGAGTTTCCATACAGAATTTGGACACCCTCACAAACTTGTTCAAAGATTTGAGGTTGAATATAGGTCAGGAGGATCCATTCGGCTTCGGAACTAGAAACAGCGTTGAATAGAATCCCCTGCCTCTCTGAGACAGAGGCACCGACACTATCACTCCTGTATCCAGTAGGGATTGGACAACCAAATGTAGAGTTTGTGCTTTTAACGGATCCGAAGGGATAACTGTTGAGCAAAACTGGCGAGGGGGACGTCTCTTGAAAGAGATCACGTACCCATAAGAGACCACTTCATGCACCCAGGTGTCCGAAGTGGTCTTTAACCATACTTGGGCGAACTGCAGAAGTCGGCCTCCCACCCTAGGGTCCCCCAGGGGGAGGCCCGCTCCCTCATGCAGCAGGCTTGTCCAGTTTGGAAGCAGGCTGATGGGCGGTCCAAGAACGTTTTGGTTTGTGCTTAGAGGACTTGGAAGTACGAGCCTATCTCGGGTACGCCTGACCATTTGCTTTACCTGGAGGTCGAAAGGAACGAAAAGTAGTACTCTCAGCCTTCGGAACCGAAGGATTAGTACTTGGGAGAAACACAGTCTTGGCCGACGCCAAGTCGGTCACAATTTTGTTCAGATCATCTCCAAATAGTATATCTCCCTTAAAAGGGAGTACCTCCAAGGTCTTCTTAGAGTCCAGGTCCAGCAACCAGGACCGTAACCACAGAATCTGGTGAGCCAGGATAGACGTAGTAGATGCCTTGGCCGCCATAACGCCTGCATCAGAGGCCTCCTCCTGAATATAGTGGGAGGCTGTGGTAATATAGGTCAGATATTGTCTGTCAGTGTCAGAAAAATTCAGCGGTAGCTCTTCCTCAACTGCTTGAACCCATGCTTCAATGCCCTTTGCAGTCCAAGAGGCTGCCATAGTGGGTCTATGTACAGCACCTGTAAGAGTGTAAATAGACTTCAAGCAACCCTCCACGCGCTTATCCGTCAGTTCCTTCAAAGAGGTGGTGGTGGTGACAGGTAGAGTAGATGACACCACAAGACGGGATACATGTGAGTCCACTGGTGGCGGGGTTTCCCACTTGTTACTCAACTCCACAGAGATAGGATAACGAGCTATCATCTTTTTAGACAGGGAAAATGTATTTCCTGAAGAAAATCAGGATTCCTGACGTATGTCAATTAAATGGTCAGAATGTGGTAAGACTAATTTAGTAACCTTCTGACATTTGAACTTTTCAGGTTTCTTAGACGTATCAGGAGGGTCAATCTCATCATCAATCTGAAGAATCAGCTTGATAGCCTCCACTAGGTCAGGAACATCAACCTGTGTTGTAGAATCTTCATCAGAAGCAGCAGTATCAGCATCTGATGGATCAGTATATTCCCCATCTGAATCGGAAGAATCATCCAAAATATTAGTGGATTGTGAGGAAGAAATGGCCCGCTTAGATGACCCTTTGGTCCCAGTAAGGCGAGGATTAGGTTTTTGTTTAACCAAGGACTGATTTAGTTGCTGTAACTGGGTTGACAGAGTATCCGCCCATGGTGGATTAACTACAGGGACAATATGTGGCTGTAATGGCACAGGAGGTCCCAAAGGGGGCGCAAGTCTTGTTACAAGCGTAGTCAGAGGATTTAAGTGGTATGAGGTGACTGAAACACACAGTGAAAATTACAAAACAGTATATCCTGTGGAACACTATATGGTATATGAGACCCTGACGCACTTAATTAGCTGACAGGGAGTGAGGGAGAGAGAGAGAGATGTAGCTCAAGGGTGTGAACACCTGCTGTAGAAGGCGCCTGGAACTGGGGGAGGGGCTACAGGTCAGCACCTTATCCCCTCTGCTGGACTTCATCATCGGGTACTATGAAGCCTATAATAAATGGATTTTAGTAAATCCGACCTGTGCTCCCTGCCCTGGTGGATATAGTGGGGTCCCTGCACGGCCACAGTGTCCACGCCAGCGGCGCAGTCCGATTCCTGGGATCGCGACTGTATCGTGATTTCAGCGGGTTCCACCTGGGGGACCCTCTTACCTCCTCCCTGAAGTGCGGCCACGCGATCCAGGAGAGCAGCAGCGGTGATGTGTGCCTGATGACCGGAGCGCCTCTGCAGCAAGTACCCGGCAACCAGGGCACGGGAGTATGCTGCGCCGCTGGGGGAGGTGATGGAGCCAAAGCACAGAATGTCAGCATGACATTCACAGCATCTAGTGCCTGTGCTGCTGCCCTTGAAGTCTTCTTTCTTCTTAAAAAGCTCTTATTAGGGCTTCCTAGCGCAGCATGCACCAACTTACAAACTGAGCTCCAGTACCTGGAGGCGGGGCTATAGAGGAGGTGGTGTAGTGCATCCTGGGAACAGTCAAAGCTTTAGCCTGTTGGTGCCTCGGATCAAGTTCCAACTCTACACCCCGATGTTATTCCCTGTGGAATACCAGTGTACCCCGCTGCAGAAATAATAGTTTTCACAAGATTCAGTCTGTTAACAAAGACTAAGGAGATGTTTAAGCACCAATAACCTAATTATTCTTAAATAATAAATGCTATACAGATAAACATTTTAATTTATTATACTATACTTTGCTCTGTAATCCAGGGTAGGAACTGCTGACAACTCACACCAGTCCTCTGACTGACCCAGTGGGGATTATAATAGGGGCACATACTCCCAGCTTCACAGAGCAGTATGGCAGGCTCACAGTTCCAATTACACCCACACCAGGGATAGGCTGAGCCAAATTATAGATAGGGGAAAGTGAGCAGTGAGCCCCTGAGCATCCACAAACTACTGCAGTTGTGACACTGGCTAGCTACAAGACTCAGGGACATTTACTAAGCAGTGATAAGAGTGGAGAAGTGAGCCAGTGGAGAAGCTGCCCCATCAACCAGTCAGCAGCTCTGTATCATTTTATAGTATGCAAAATATAGATGTTACTTCAGTGCTGATTGGTTGCCATGGGCACTTCTCCACTGGCTCACTTCTCCGCTCTTATCACTGCTTAGTAAATTGTCCCCCTCAGTCTTAATCATTGTCATTGTGCACAAGGTCTGACTCCACTGCACATACTTGCATTGCAGGCACCCTGTACATGGGCCGAGTTTCTCCCCTCCTTACATCAGCTGATACTGCCTCATCATGGACAGGGGTCTCTTACTTGGTGAAGGGGCTCACTTTCAGTCCCTGCAGATACGCCACTCACTGGAAGCCACTCTGCATTGGGGCAATATGCCTCTCAATACCAAGGGGGTGTTTTCCCCTTCTATCCATAGCATCTATGAACCAAGCAGCCTTCCTTGTCTAGATCACTGGGGGTGGGGCTTAGGTCTGGCAGATGCTAACATGTTCCCATTGTTCCTTTGGAATATTATTTGGCCTTAAGTAACTCCTCCAGCATTGTCTTGAGCAAGATGTTATTGCTTAGATGCCAGATTGGCAGCCTCTCTCTCTTGTCGTTTCTGCCTGTCATATCTTAGAAGAATGCAGATCACTGGAGAACTCTCATCATTGCTTCTCTCTGCCTCATTCTCGCTACTAAGATGCAATCTGGGGCAGGCGCTGAATTGTCCATGGTTGGAAGCAGATGTCGTCTAATGTAATATGTTGTTCCTGCCAACAGGCAGATGTTAAATACCATGGCATACATTATTCTCCTAAACATAAAGAGGGTAAACAATACTATACTCTATACTGCAATAATTCATAGAACCATTTCATACAATATGGTGGATCCTTACTGTCCCAATTCTGGCATCATGTAACACATTGTGATATAATAGTGCACTAAAACGTTAATTATTCTAAACAAGATTATTTCTTAGGTAAGAGTCCAGGGGTGGTCTTCAGTTTGCCAGCTTTACCGATACACCTGCATGTCTGCGCTGAAGAAACAGGACAGGCCTTATAGTAGTGGCAATATCTATACATATAATAAAACTGTAAGGGTTGTGTCTGTACATAGCAGATTTTTTGACAAATATACTTCTAGGGACTGTTTTTGAACTATGTCTGTTCGTTCCAGCATCAAGCAAAAACTACTGGAT
Source organism: Pseudophryne corroboree (assembly GCF_028390025.1). Classification (NCBI taxonomy): domain Eukaryota; kingdom Metazoa; phylum Chordata; class Amphibia; order Anura; family Myobatrachidae; genus Pseudophryne; species Pseudophryne corroboree. The sequence goes on from NC_086452.1 coordinate 173,320,487, forward strand.
AAAGGTGGATTGCATTTTCACTATTATATAGCTTACTGACCTAGAACGAAAATGAGGTACATATTATATTGATGTGACATCAGGGAGTGGAGCTATAAAGGAAAAACCAGATGCTTGACACTCCATCTTAACACTGGCATCCTTTTGTGTTAATCCCTGAAGGAAAAACGGCAAGTATTGTTTACAAAGAAACTTTGTGATCAATGTGTACAATATGAAATATACATCACAATATTAGATGATACTACTGTCTTTGTAAAATTGGTTCTGCTGAGCTACAACAGACATCCACGCCAGCGAAGCAGCATGCAAACGCTAGTATGTTTACAATGAAGCACATTGACTTCTTCCATTTTAAGAAGGAAGACATAGGGATGGACCAGGTCTATTTAGTACAGGTCTGGTATCCGTTATCCGGATACCCAATAACTGAAATATTCAGAAAACCGGAATATTTCAGTCCTGTAGTGATGTTATGACGCGGCTGGCGTCATGACGTCACTGCAGTCTGTGGCCAATCACAGACAGGTGGGGGAGTGGCTTTGCAGCCATTCCCTCACCGCCGCTGACTCCCAGTAACCGCTGCATACCCGCTGCTGACGCCTGCAGGCCTGCCGTACCCCATTTACCAACACGCCGGACCCCTGCATAACAGGTAATTTGTTATCTGGAAAAATCCCATATCATGAATGCTCCTGATATGGGATTTCGGATATGGGATACTCAACCTGTATTATTATTAAATGATTGGTAGATGTTGTTCTCTGCATACCATAAGGGGTGACTGTGATCAATAAATATTAGCTGTATTAAATATTTCTAACATAGAAGAATCCTTGCTGTATACTGCATGTCTCCCCCAATACGTATCTTTACCAATGGACAGGACTGTTGAGAGCAGGTCAGTCCCAGGCCCCTCAAACAAGCCCCATAATTAGTACTCCTCCAACTTCTCCCTTGTCCACCATGCCAACGGAAACATTTCTTGAATACATATGGAGGAGCAGATGCTTAGGCTTGTGGGAGACTGAACAGCGTGCAATACAGATGCCATAACCAATGGTAAATAAGTTTACTAGACTACAAGCTTTGTTTTGTAGTAAGAAAATCTGAACATGTTTAACTTTTACACAAGGCTAATCCAAGACAGAAGCGGAACAGATCTCGTCCCATTGCTAAATTTGGATACGACCTGGTGATGCCAGTCAGGCTATAACTATAACGAAGACCCACCCTTCCCATTATACCACATCTAATTTTGCGCAGTTGCAAATAATCGCTCAACTATGTGAACATCGGCATTGAATGTACAGTGCAATTATGGGTGTGATAGGACCTTTTCGGCCTCCCAGCATGCAATGGACCCTTCCATATATCCCCTGCCTCCTGGCTCAGGCAAATCAGTTGTTTTTCAAAAGCTCAAGACAGGAGCATCATAGATAGCCCTAAATCAGGGGAGAAGAACACACATGCACACCCTTCCGTATAAGAAGGAAGAGGTTAGTGAATAAAAGGATCCTCAAATCAGGTGGGTCAGGGTGGGATCCTGTGGACTTAGGAGAAATACTGTTATCAACAGTAAGTTCTTACCATAACGTATATTTCTCCGGCAGGTTCCACAGGATAACACTGGGATGTCCCAAAGCAATTTAGTGGTGGGGACACTCCTGATTGGACAGGAGAATCCTTCGCCCAAATTCAGCATCCTGAGAGGCAAAGGTTTCAACGGCATAATGTCTAATGAATGTGTTAATGGAAGAACATGTGGCCTCCTTACATATCTATTCTGCTGAAGCACCACGTTGTGCTGCCCATGATGGACCTACCTTACGAGTAGAGTGAGCAGAGACTTATCCGGAACAGGTAGATTAGCTTGAGAATATGCTTCTGAAATCATTATGCGAAGCCACCTCGCCAGTGTCTGCTTATCAGCAGGCCATCCTCTCTTGTGATACCCGTAGAGAACAAAGAGAGAATCTGTCTTTCTGATAGCACTGGTACGAGTTACGTAGATCCTTAAGGCACGGACTACATCCAACGATGCCTCTTCCGCAGAAAGGTCTGGCCCTTGTAAAGCCGGGACTACAATTTCTCCGTTAAGGTGGAATTTAACACCACCTGAGGAAGATACCCAGATTTAGTTCTGAGAACTGCTCTATCTGGATAAAAAAATCAGAAATGGAGGACGACATAACAACGCCCCTAAATCTGAAACTCTTCTAGCTGAAGCCATGGCCAATAGAAAGAGAACTTTAGCTGTCAATAATTTAAGATCCACCTTTTTGAGTGGTTCAAATGGGGCAACTTGAAGGACCTTTAGAACTAAAAGTCCCAAGGCACTGTAGGAGGAACAAAAGGAGGTTGAATGCGCAGCATTCCCTGGAAAAAGTGCGCACATACTGTAGGTTGGCAATTTTCTTTTGGAACCATACAGTCAATGCTGACACTTGCACTCTCAAGAAAGCCACCCTTAAACCTTTACCCATTCCTGCCTGAAGGAACGCTAGGACTCTGGAAACTCTGAAAGACCTAGGGTCAAACTTCCGTTCACTGCACCATTGAATATAGGCTTGCCATATCCGGTGATAAATGCGAGCTGAGGAAGGTTTCCTTGCTCTGAGCATTGTTTGAATTAACCTGTTGTGAGAATCCTCTTGACTTCAGGATAGAGGTCTCAAGAGCCACACCGTCAAAGACAGTCCAGGTGTCTGTGAGAACAAGGACCCTGAGTCAGTAGATCTGGACGTTAAGGGAGTAGGAATGGAGCATCCATTGACATCCTCTGCAGATCTGTGTACCAATGTCTTCTGGGCCAAGCCGAAGCTATTATTATCATCACAGCATTCTTTCCTTGCTTTACCTTTCTCACCACCCTGGGTAAAAAGGCGATTGGTGGAAACACATAGGCCAGATGAAAGTCCCATCTTACTGACAGGGCATCCACAAAGATCACTTTGGGATCCTTTGTTCTTGACCCGTATACCGGAACTTTGTTGTTGACGGGACGACATGAGATCTATCTCTGGCAACCCTCATCTGTCGACCAGGGTCTGGAAGACCTCCGGGTGTAGAGCCCATTCATTTGCATGAATGGTGTGTCGACTGAGAAAATCCGTTTCCCAGTTTAGGACTCCCGGAACGAACACTGCAGACAAGGCTGGAAGATGAAGTTCTGCCCACTTTAATGTGTGACTTACCTCCTTCATTGCTTTCTGGCTGCGAGTTCCTCCGATGGTTGAGGTATGCTACTGCCGTTGCACTGTCTGAGCGGATCTGAACTGGTTTCCCCTGAAGGATCTCCTTTGCCTGAATCAGCACCATATATATGGCCCAAAGTTCCGATATATTTATTGGCAGGCAACTTTCTTCCTTGGTCCACTGCCCCTGGAAACAAACCCTTCCTGACACTGCTCCCCAGCCCTGAAGACTGGCATCCGTTGTCAGAATTTCCCAGTCTGATATCCAAAAGGGTCTCCCTTTGTCCAGATGGGATGTCTCTAGCCACCAAGCTAATGACCTCCTTACTTCCAAAGTAAGGACCATCATCTGCGTTTTTATTGTCTGATGAAAACCATTCCATTTGGTAAGGATCAGATGTTGCAGAGGTCTCGAATGGAACTGAGCATACTCCACCAGGTCGAATGTTGACACCATCAATCCCATCACGCGCATTGCTGTGTGGATGGATACTTTCCGACTATGTAACAGCTCTTGAATCCTTGACTGAACTTTGGATATTTTGTTCAGAGGTAAAATTACTCTCTGAAGGATTGAATCCAATACAGCACCCAAGTGAGTCATCCTCTGAAACGGAGCCAGAGATGATTTCGCTCATTTATGAGCCAACCGTGCTTCTGCAGACACTCTATTGTCTGTTGCAGATGACACAGCAGCAACTCCTGAGACTGTGCCAGGATTAAAAGATCGTAGAGGAATGGAAAAATTCTTATCCCCTGCTGGCGGAGATAAGCTGCCATTAACACCATCATTTTGGTAAATACTCTGGGGGGGCTGTGGCCAATCCGAATGGCAGAGCCTGGAACTGAAAATGCTGTTGGAGGATAGCGAACCTGAGATAGCGCTGATGGGACAGGGCTATAGGAACATGTAGGTAAGCATCCTGGATATCCAGGGATACAATAAAATCCCCTGGCTCCATGGCCAAAATGATGGAACGCAAAGTCTCCATATGAAACCGAGGCACCCAAATGTACTTGTTCAGCACTTTTAAATTAAGTAGGGGCCGGAATGACCCATTTGACTTCTGGACTAGAAACAGGTTGGAGTAAAAACCCTGTCCTTGTTGTGCAGGAGGAACTGGAATGATTACTCCTGACTGAGGCAATTTCTGAACTGCCTCTTGCAAAGCTTTGGCCTTTGTCTCTACCAAAGACGGGCTGGTACAAAAAAACCTTTGAGGAGGGTTTTTCTTGAAAGCAAATGCATAACCGTCAGATACCGCTTCTTGCACCCAGGCATCTGTGGTAGACTGCGGACAGATCTGTGCAAATTGAAGAAGTTGGCCTCCCACCCTGGGATCCCCCAGGTGGAGGCCCGCACCATCAAGCTGATGGCTTCTCTTCTGTTTTAGAAGCCGGTCCTCTGGTAGCCCAATGCTTTTTAGTCTTACCAGACTTGTTGTATTGGGACTGTTTGTCATCACCTTTTCCTTTCCCTTGAGAACGAAAGGGCCAAAAAGCTGGAATTTTAGGCTTGAATTTGTATATGGAAGGAAACTTCACTTTCTTGGAGTCTGCTTCTGACTCCAAAATACTGTTTAATTATTCACCAAAAATAATATCTCCAGTAAAGGGTAAATACTCCAAAACCTTTTTGGATTCTGAATCAGCTTTCCATGTACGTAGCCAAAATGCTCTGCAAGCGGCTACTACTGAAGCTGATGCCTGAGAGGCAATTATCCGTATCCAAGGCTGCTTCTTCCAAGAACATTGCAGCCTGTTTGATATGTGCAACATAGGATTTTTGCTCTCTAGATGCCATTGAAAGATCCCCTTCCAATGCATCAGCCCAGGCAGCCACTGCTTTTGCGATCCAGGCTGAAGCCATGGCTGGTCTAATGATTGCCCCAGACAGGGGGAAAATGGTTTTTAGAAAACCACCCCCTCTCCTATCCGTGACATAATTTAATGATGTTGAAGGCAGAGGTAATGTAGATTTTCACACTAATCGAATAACATGCCTATCTACTTTGGGGGCCACCACCCACTTTAAACAGTCCCGAGCCGGAAGAGGATAATTGGAATTCCATTTCCTAGGAATTCTAAATTTCTTACTGAGCATAGCCCAAGCCCCTTCCATAATTTCCGTCAGCTGCTCTGACCCAGGAAAATCAGTCTTAATTGTTTTGGGACGTTTAAACACAGGTGCCCTGGATTTTAACACAGGCTCTGCTATATCCTTCTAAGGATATAATGGCTGTCATTGCATTAACTCAGATATGTCCACTGAGCTGAGACTTCCTCGTCTTCGTATGCAGAACCAGAGTGTAATGAGTCTTCATCCTCTGACGAATCCTCATCTGAAACATGTGTAGACTGTGAAGATGTTGTTCTATGTCTATGTGATTTACTTACCACTGACTTTTCAGTCTGTTTCTGTTGTGCAGCTGCTGCTTCCCCTGCTTGAAGTGATAAATCGTAGGTGGAATGCTGTATGTAAGGGTTAATAGTGTAACCTATAGATTTTAACCGTATTCAGATGCATAGCGAAAGAAAACAACAGTAATAATTATCAGACTCATATGCATTATGCACTTATCTATTTGTACTCAAAAGGTAGATTGAGACTTAGTACTGTATTGCCTGACTCAGTAGAGTGGTATACAGGGAGACTCACCCCACCTCCAGGACCGATCAATACGTTGCGAACGCTGAGTGGATCCAGAAGTGTACACCACCGCTCCGTGAACCTACAGTGAACACAGACGCCGAAGTGAACACTGACGCACCAGCCACACAGCCGCCTATGCTGCGACTGGGTCTCCTTAGATACACAGCATCTCAGACAGAAGCGGGAAAACAGTTCATGGCGGGAGACTCAGAGGAAACTGGTCATGAACCGGGGGAAGGGGTGACCAGGGGAGTGTCCGACTCCCCACTGCTGACCATCAACCCTAGGGATCGAGGCCTCATACTACCCCTCGAACCTATGATCCCTAAGGCCTAGCGCTGGTGCATCCTAGGTTGCAACCGCATCAGCGACTGTTTGGTTGTCTCCTCCCAAAACAGTGTGGCTGTGTCCATGTTCCCCCTCTAAGCAGAACTGATGCCTTACATTCTCCCCCTGCTCCAGCCACAGCCTGGTAACATCTGCTGGACTGCTAGGATATCCGACACAGACGCCCGCAAAACCCAGCACTGTACTTGTGGGTAAGTGTTGTCACGATCCGGCGGGGAGTTGTTGGAGCGACTCTTTCTAAGGTACGTATAAGACGCTTTTTAGAAAGATCACTAAAGAAAAAATAGTAAGACTATAAAAATAAAATAAGAAAGCTTAGGGCTGCTAAAACAGCAGCCCTCTTGACCATGGTCCGGCTCCTGCCGCACCAAACAAAAAACTGATTTGCCTGAGCCAGGAGGCGGGGATATATAGACGGGCCCTTTGCGTGCTGGGAAGCCGAAAAGCTTTGACCATTTGGTGCAAATCCGCTGTCGCTTCATCAGATCCCAATGATATCCTGTGGATAACCTGTGGACCCTGCCGGAGAAAATTGAGGTTTTCTGCCGAGCAGGGTAATGATGTTTGGTGACCATAAATGTTGACCAGATAATAGCAACTTTGGTAACACATGATTTGAAAGGGGGGGGACTCCCCTCATTAAACTATAGGTGCCCTCGTTTCTGGTGTCATCAGGGCTGCCATCAGAAATTGTAGGGCTCAGTAAAAATGAAACATGCAGGGACCCACTAAGACTACGAGGTGTGACAGCCATTTTTGTGGACACCAAAAATGCAATGAGAACTCTGTAAATAACGCAGCGAATATGGCTTCTGGATTAGAGAAAAATTAAAGGTAAAATTGACCACCATGTGGGAAGTAAAGGAGAAAACACTCAGTGAAGGATCAAAAACTATCAGCGCCCACGTTCCCTTCACTCCCTGGGCACTTTAAAAGTTTACTTCCCATACCACCCTGAAGGTGGCCCGGTTGCCAACACAGTAATAAAAAAAAATATTGAAAATCTGGTAACCAAGGAAATACAAGCACGTGTATATTTCTAATTAAAAGTTACATTCATAGATGAAAACATTCTAGTTAGTAAATACTGTAAATCAGAAGTAGTTACATTATTGTAGTTCATTATCAATAACTTTTGCATATATCTGTTAATAAAAGCAGGATTGCCATCATATACTCCTGGGCGATTGTCCATGCACGGGACAGCTACGCAAATTCAAACAACAACCTTCTCCAAAATACCAAGAGTTTAGGTCTTAAGTTATAGGGTAAGACATCACTACTAAGCAATTAAGTTTTCATAACACAACAATTTCTTAAAAGACCAGTTTAAAAGAAAAAAAATAAAATAAAAGCGTATGATGCACGGGACTTTGTGTTCAACTCTCTGGAGAATCGCCCTCCTGCAGATAGAGGAGAATGGTGCTGATTTAGGTGCTAATTCAGGTTGGATCGCAAATCGCGATCCAACCGGAATTTTTACGATCGCCCCGCGCATGCGCAGCGCCTGTCCTGCGAATGCGCCCACACTTTCTGAGCGGGGGGGCCACAGAAAATGTGATCGCCTCTGCCTGTCAATCAGGCAGAGGCGGTAACAACGCTCCGTTTCCAGAGAGGAGACGGCGCGTTACAGGGGCGGTGCTGCACGAACGGGGGCGGAGTCGACCAAACGGGAGTGTGTCGTGGGCGTGATCATGGAGACTGCCTGTGACGTCACGCATCCGCCGTGATCAGGGAGAAGGTGGCGGGTCTCTTGTGCCGGCAGGAGGCTTGCAGTATTTCTGCTAACAAGCAGAAATTGCGGTCACTCGCAATCTCTGTTTGTTGAAGAAGGGAGAGGGGGGGGGGGAGAGGGAGGCTCCGGGTCAGCATGTTGGGTGGCCTTGCCCAGCGATGGGCGGCCACCAGCATGCTAGGAAAAGGATTACTGAATTAGCCCTCAAATGTCTCTCCATAGCCTCAACTAACTTAACACCCCCCCGTGTCTTTCCAGCAGCCACACTTACCTGCCCTGGATATCGTTTGCTTCTCTTCGCAAACAGTGGTGGTTCCTCCTCTGTTGCAGAAAAGTGGACATCATGACATCACATGCGCTATGCAGAAAGTAAATATCTTTATTGCACCATGTGATGCCAGTGAACGTGCCCTTCATGCCCGTGCCCTGCCGATTACTCCAGCAGTACGTTCACAGAGCACCTGCAGAAGCATTGAACTGGCCCAGGACAATGAGAGGACCAATTGTCTCCCTGTACTCCCCCATCGCCAGGCCTGACCATCCATAAACTCAGGTTCTACCTCATTTGGTACTTTTGTACTGGTAGTCCTACACTACATAAATATTGGAAGAGGCGGGATGGAAGGAGGACACTAAAGTATCTGATTTCACCCATCCTAGCTCCTATACAATCAAGAATCCCCTCTTTCAAATAAACTTATTCTGCATTAACTATCGCAAAGAATTAACTCTTAATTTTGTTAAGAGTTGAGCCATAGCTTCTTTAGTCTGAGGGATACAATCCACACAGAATTCTTTAGTTTATTATGGAGGAGCGTTATCACAAGCTCCACAAACACAATTATGAGAAATTTAAGTTTTATTCCTTTGAGCAGGCTCTGAAATAACTAAGAAGGGTGCTCTCAGACTCCAAACAGAAGTCCTTCTTGAAACTAGTTTTTAGCAGAGCAGTTCCCATATTATGTAGTGCTTCACCACCAATCAGATAGTGTGATCCAGAAGTTATGTCTCATAGGAGCAAGTGGCCTCCTGTTGCATTTACTAGTACTAATGCCCCCTTCCAGTATTTGTAGGCTTACCATACCATCTCTTTAAATCGGGACACTTACGAATTACACAGGTTCTGTGGCTGGCTGACTACAAGCCTGCATTTCTCCTGGTTTTAATCAGCTATAAAACCTGTGTAATCCATGTGCGCCCTGGTTTAAAGGCATAGTATGATAAGCCTATGTATTTGGTACTTGGAAACAGCAACTAGCATCCCAAAGAACAACCCCAGTCTTTACTTGCACTCCCAGAGGTACATAGTGAGGGCTGACTCACTGGGAACAGGTATAAAATCACTTAATAGTGGGAAAAAAACAAACAAAAAAAACTCTACAACAGTGTTTCCCAACTCCAACTAGGAGAACCACTGTTCTGCAATAACACACTTTTTTCTCAACTGTGGAAATCAAGGGAAGAAGTCATATCACATTGTATATCCTCCAGGGCTGTTTCTTTTTTCTTTTCTCTACTCACCGAAGGTGTTAACTTAAACCATATTAATATATGGTCTTTGTTGTGGCAGAATAATATGCAAACCACAATCAGCGGTAACTTTATTATATACACCTTCTTGTTAATTAAAGTATCTAATCAGTCATACGGAAGCAACTCAATGCATGAAACCACACAGACATGGCCAAGAGATGCAGTTGTTGTTCAGATCAAATACCAGAAAGGGGGAAACAAATGTGACCTAAGTGACATTTACCATGGATTTATTACAGGTTGAGTATCCCATATCCAAAATGCTCGGGACCAGAGGTATTTTGGATAATGGATTTTTCCGTATTTTGGAATAATTGCCTACCATAATGAGATATCATGGTGATGGGACCTAAATCTAAGCACAGAATGCATTTATGTTTCATATATACCTTATACACACAGCCTGAAGGTCATTTTAGCCAATATTTTTTATAACTTTGTGCATTAAACAAAGTGTGTGTACATTCACACAATTCATTTATGTTTCATATACACCTTATACACAGCCTGAAGGTCATTTAATACAATATTTTTAATAGCTTTGTGTATTAAACAAAGTTTGTGTACATTGAGCCATCAAAAAACAAAGTTTTCACTATCTCAGTCTCACTCAAAAAAGTCCGTATTTCGGAATATTCCGTATTTCGGAATATTTGGATATGGGATACTCAACCTGTATTGGTTTCAGACATGGTGGTTTCAAACGGATCTAAAAATCCTCCAGGGAGCAGTACTATCGTGAGCCAAAAATGCCTTGTGAATGAGAAAAGACAGAATGGGCAAGTTGACAGTAACTGAAATAACCATGCGTTACAAGAGTGGCATGCAGAAGTCATATTGCATGCACAGCACATTGAACCTTGACGTGGATGGGCTACAGCAAAAGATCACACACCATCAGCTAAGAACAGAAACATGAGTCTATAGTTGGCACAGGCTCATTAATACTGGTAAAACTTTGCCTGCTCTCCAAATCTCTGTTCTTTCAGATGGCAGGCCCAATATTTGACAGAAACAGAGACCCAAGAAAAAATCCTGCCCTTTGTCAGTCATTCAAGGTTAATGATGGTGTAATGGTGTCGGAAAGGTTTCCTTGGCACACATTAGGTCTTAATACAAATGGAATATTATCTAAATGTCACAGCCTACCAGAGTATGGTTGCTGACCATGTGCATAAACCATTTTCTAATGGCTGTTTCTACCAGGATAACACAACATGTGTGCTTTCTTGCATCATCTCAAGCTGTTACTATGGACATGACAATTACTTTAATGGACTTCTATGGCCTCCAATTACCATGCATAAATCCAGTAGACCAGTGGTTTCCAAGCTCGGTCCTCAAACTTGGGACTGTTAGGAGGCCTTTAGGGCAGAGTTTGTGAACCACAGCACAGACCTTAAGGATATGGTGGAACAAGAGAACGTATGTGCAGCTGACAACTCTGCAGTAACTGATGATACATCATGTCACATTGACCAGAGTCTCTAAAGAATGATTCAAGCAAATTGCTAAATCCATGCCAAGAAACTCAGGCTGTTCTGTGGCCAAGGTTGTGCCCTACCCAGTGCAAAGGTGTACTTTATAATTGAGTGTAGATGTATACTTATATCTACAAGATTTTAAAATAAACAGATTTTCCAAAAACATTTTTCTTAAAAACTACTACTCATGTATTACAAGAAATAAAACACTCAAGTGACCCTATGCCTTTATGTGGTTACAGGACTCCACTGTGATCTAATAGCCTTATAGTTCACATCAATGGGTGTATTATTCCATATATACTTACTACTTCAGGTAATATCAGCCAATTTTAAAAAGTGTAAAAGGTAATATCAGTCAGTTAAAAAGTGTAAAATGGTTTATGCTCCCCAAGTGACTTACTAGCAAATGTCCATTACTAAAAAATTGCTACTCTAAATATAACTGCAAAGTAAATACATTCTACATGCCATGTAAGAAGATACAAAAAACAAATGGTGAAAAAGTTGCTCTAATGCATCTTGAAAAAGGCTCCCGAGTAGCTGAAAATAGGATGAACAGTAACCAGGATTATATTTGAATTTCTAACCTCATTTTTCAGAACCTTTTCTCGGGAGGCCTCTAGAGCTAATTGTATATGCGAACTTGGGTATGATTGGGATTGTGGCTTAATTACTGGAAATTACGCAGCCTGTGGTTGAAAGTACCAAATGGACATTTACCCGGTTGAAGAATAAAGTAAAAATAATTTTGAATATATATGGACTGCGAGAACTAGTGCTAAATATTATTTAATTATGTATAAGAATATTCAAAGTATCCTATAGCATACCCGCCAACATTTTACACATAAAAATCGGTACAAATTAGAAAAGGGGCGTGGCCATGCCCCCTTTTCCTATACTTTCAATGGAAGTTTGAAGCACCAAAAATCGGTACAGACCATCAAAAAAAAATCAAAAAAAAAATCCTGTACCTGCTAAAAAGGTACAGTTGGAGGGTATGCTACAGGGTGCGCATAACTTGCGGTATCAGTCTGAAGTATAAGACACCAAGTTAATAGGGCTGTACTTATTTCCTGTAACTGAAAACATCGCAAGCAGCTTTTGAGTAAAATAACTGGTGTGATAACATGTATGCAGTGATGCATCACCAAGTTATTTATACCGGCCAAGGTATGCATTGCCAGTCATGGATGGCTAAGCGAGGGCTGGTGATAAGAGACTGGATTAAATTGGTAAATATTAATGTGGGATACAGTATGACAGTTTTGTTTACACTGACAAGTATTTTGTAGGGAAATTTGAATGTGTCTGATGCAAGTGGATTGACTCTGTTTATGTAATGGATTTGGTGATTCTACTTGTGGTACCTGTGATGGCTTACATCTTCGTTTTTACCTGTGGTGCCTCCTTGTGGGTGGGTTTGTATGATGTATAGCTCTCGTGTTATCATCCTTCGTTTCAGTTGTGGTTGCTCAGCACTACAGAATATTTTTTCTACAATATGTACTGTATTAAATATTTTTCTTCTACTTCCTCTTGTATTCAATATGTACAACGTGATATGGTATATAATATCAATATTCCATGACCTTTTGCAGGCCATACATCTACGGCCCAATTCCCCATTCTGCAGATGCCAATCGCCAAACAACGGTAATCCGTCGGTAACGGGGAAAATCCCAGACTTGTCGATCCCGATCATTTGATGGTCGGAATTGGCAAATTGCACATTTCCCTTATCACCCGACCCATTATTATTAAGTGTTATTATTATTATTAAGTGTTTTTCTTCTGTGTAGTCCGTTTTTGTATTTCAGATTAAAAAAAAGTTGATGAAAACAAATAAAAAATTGCTATTTCAACTTCCAGCAATGATACTCAATAGGAGTCTCATGGAACATATTTTGGCAATTTGTATCTATGCATATTTAAGTGAAATTAAATCTTCTTGGGGGAAAAAAAAAAAAAAAACATCAATATGACATGACATTTTACAAAATTTGATTTGTACTCTGAATGCAATATGCATAGATGCTTTTACATGGGGTAAACAATAGGCCTCTCTTGTGCTATTGATTTTCAAGCTGACAAAACTGCTGACTGAAATTAGTCATTCACCATCTGAACTACAAAACTGACAATGGGAAAGAAGAGCCGCATTTTCCATAGCAGGTGGCATTTTTGCATTGGCATAGAAAAACCAAAACCCTAAAATTAATTAATTTGACAGCATCCATAGCAGGAAATGAGCAGCATAAGAGGACGCAGTAAGAGACAAATGTACAATACATGCAATAAATAAAAAAAAATTGTTTTGCAAAAATTGAGATTTTGGTTTATATTTTTATCCAATCTACTGTGCAATCTACAGTAGAAATCATGGATAGATCTACAGTGACGGTCCAATAGCTGGCTATAGTTAGTGGGAAGAATCTTAACGCGTCTTGTGCTTCAACAACGAACCATGGCAGCTGCTGCTAAAACAAATTACTAAGACAAAGTATCTGTGGTACTTCCAACATCAACTAATTCATAAGATATTCAAACCTCTTTTAGATTAATGCTTTGATTTGTTTAAAAAAAACCATAAATAACAAAACCTGAAATTATAATATTTGAAAAAGTCTTTATTTTTGTATTTAAACAGATCTTTCTTCAACAAGCCAGTTCATTCAACTCCTATTTAAAGCAGTAGAGAGACATTGGGGTACAGCACACGGCACATCAGACATTCCACAAGCCTTATGAAGGTTTTCTGTGTAGTCTTCACTAAAGTGCATGACCCTAATGTGTCATATCTAGTGCAGTGAACGGAGTCCTTTCATCATCACAAAACAACACATCCTTTCAGCATCCGATTCTGCTAGATGCTGTAAATAAAAACCTTGAGGAAAAAAAAAAAAAGACAGAGATACAAAATGCATTTGAAATATAACAAAAAGAAGGGCACTAAAGGACATTGTGACATCCATCAAAAGAGTGCCAATTGCTAAAGGATTACAAATGTGCATTTTTTTTTTTATTATTCTGGTAAAGTGACCTTATGATATTTAATCAATGCCACCCTATCCATTATAATGTGCCTAGTTGATTGCACATTTTATTACTGAAAAGGGCAGTAAAAAAAGAAGGCGTTATAATCTCAGTGATTCAGACTCTCAAACGGAATTTGGGAATGCCTCATTTTCAAACTGGCTCATAGTCATTTTGTGGTACTGCAGAATTACAAGAGGCGCATTGTATCTGAAAGGTGATTTACATGTCTAGCACTTCGATGTCCAACAATGGGGTACGTCAATGCTTCTCATTCTTAAGAATTAATTTTATTTACACTGTATGGGTTACAAGACTCAAGGAAATGGCTACTTAAGTTTTCAGGAACATTTAGACCAGGCGTGGACAAGCTGTGGATCTACAAATCCCAGGATATGGGCCCCCAACAGCTGGATAGAAGCAGACCAACAACCTCTAATCAAGAAATGCTAGTATATCCAATGGACATATATAATAAGTTTCATCGATACACGTTCCTGTACATAGATGCATATACTTGACATAGCATCATTAGAAACACTTGCAATTTATTCAATAATATGAGGTCACTATAAAAGCTAATGAACTTCCAATATTCCTGTAATTTAAAAGAGGGAATATATTATCACATAGAGTAAAGGTGTCTGCCAAGTCTGCTCAGGCTGCATTTCCACAAGAAAAAGGTATCTGTGAATCGAGAGCTTATACCCAGAGCAGAGCCACTGGTGGCATCACAGGATTATAATATAAATATTCTGTGTTCAAATATGAAATAATTAAACCTGATTATGGAAGGAGTCTGCATTGGATAAAGAACAGGATTGCGATATGTATAATAGATTATAAACGGTGCAACTTTTCGCCTAGGAATTCTTCCACACTGTCTGTATTCCACTTGGTAATGCTGAGTTCTTCAGAGATGTTCCCATTGTCATCCAACAGCTTCAGTACAGGATCAGAGCCACGCACATACTGTAAAGGCGCAGAGCAAATACATTTTAAACATAAGGCAGGATTTGAATCTTGAAATAACGAGCATCATCAGAATGCCCAGAACATTTGCTTACATCTAATTTAGCAAAAATGTGATCACAATTCATGTGCCTATACAGCAGCCCGTGTCCAAATGATATTAAGCATCACCAACACTTAAAACAATGTAAACAAAAAAATAGTAGTTACCAAACAGGTAACAGGTGCTTTAAATTCTTATTCGGTTATCATAGAAAATTGCCCAAACCAGTACGGCAATATCCAGAGGTCACTTCTAAAAATGACAAACACAGACGGTGTAATTCTGTTAAAATCACAACATATAACGCAAAAAGTGTGTAAAGGACTCATACCCAGACTTGTAGTCTACCTGATTGGTAGACATATATCGCCTTGTGGGGGAGCGGGCCAACAGTGTGGTTTGTCCCAATCCTTCCCGACTCCTGTGCACAGACAGTCTTTTCCAAACAGCGTATCCACAATATTCATATAATGAAAAAGAGCTCCAAATAGTGTAAAACTATTTTTTATTCAGACAAGACAGTTAAGCAGTTTTAAACAGACAGGTGGACTCTCGCCAAGTGTAATGGTCTACAGATGGCAGTAGACACTATAGCATTAAATTATTCCAACCAGGCGTCCCCAGGAGTCGTCATAAGCAACCAGGTAAGTAGTCCACGTGTCCTCCCGTTACCTCCAGCAACGCATTTCGATAACCCAATGTTCTCTTTTTCAAGGTGTAGGAGGTAGCTGTGCAGTGTGGGTATTTATACCTCACCTGATAAAGACTGATTAAAAAAAAAATAAGAATTTACTTACCGATAATTCTATTTCTCATAGTCCGTAGTGGATGCTGGGAACTCCGTAAGGACCACGGGGAATAGCGGCTCCGCAGGAGACTGGGCACAAATAGAAAGCTTTAGCACTACCTGGTGTGCACTGGCTCCTCCCCCCACGACCCTCCTCCAAGCCCCAGCTAGGATACCGTGCCCGGACGAGCGTACACAATAAGGAAGGATTTTGAATCCCGGGTAAGACTCATACCAGCCACACCAATCACACCGTATAACTTGTGATCTGAACCCAGTTAACAGTATGATAAAACAGAGGAGCCTCTAGAAAAGATGGCTCACTACAACAATAACCCGATTTAGTTAACAATAACTACGTACAAGTATTGCAGACAATCCGCACTTGGGATGGGCGCCCAGCATCCACTACGGACTATGAGAAATAGAATTATCGGTAAGTAAATTCTTATTTTCTCTGACGTCCTAGTGGATGCTGGGAACTCCGTAAGGACCATGGGGATTATACCAAAGCTCCCAAACGGGCGGGAGAGTGCGGATGACTCTGCAGCACCGAATGAGAGAACTCCAGGTCCTCCTCAGCCAGGGTATCAAATTTGTAGAATTTAGCAAACGTGTTTGCCCCTGACCAAGTAGCTGCTCGGCAAAGTTGTAAAGCCGAGACCCCTCGGGCGGCCGCCCAAGATGAGCCCACTTTCCGTGTGGAATGGGCTTTTACAGATTTTGGCTGTGGCAGGCCTGCCACAGAATGTGCAAGCTGAATTGTACTACAAATCCAACGAGCAATAGTCTGCTTAGAAGCAGGAGCACCCAGCTTGTTGGGTGCATACAGAATAAACAGCGAGTCAGATTTTCTGACTCCAGCCGTCCTGGAAACGTATATTTTCAGGGCCCTGACTACGTCCAGCAACTTGGAGTCCTCCAAGTCCCTAGTAGCCACAGGTACCACAATAGGCTGGTTCAGGTGAAACGCTGAAACCACCTTAGGGAGAAATTGAGGACGAGTCCTCAATTCTGCCCTATCCGTATGAAAAATTAGGTAAGGGCTTTTATAGGATAAAGCCGCCAATTCTGACACGCGCCTGGCTGAAGCCAGGGCCAATAGCATTACCACTTTCCATGTGAGATATTTTAAGTCCACAGTGGTGAGTGGTTCAAACCAATGTGATTTTAGGAACCCCAAAACCACATTGAGATCCCAAGGTGCCACTGGAGGCACAAAAGGAGGCTGTATATGCAGCACCCCTTTGACAAACGTCTGAACTTCAGGAACTGAAGCCAGTTCTTTTTGGAAGAAGATCGACAGGGCCGAAATTTGAACCTTAATGGACCCTAATTTTAGGCCCATAGACAGTCCTGTTTGCAGGAAATGCAGGAAACGACCCAGTTGAAATTCCTCTGTAGGGGCCTTCCTGGCCTCGCACCACGCAACATATCCACCTTTGGTTTTTCCCAACGGTTCACAATCATGTGGAAAACTTCTGGGTGAAGTCCCCACTCTCCCGGGTGGAGGTCGTGCCTGCTGAGGAAGTCTGCTTCCCAGTTGTCCACTCCCGGAATGAACACTGCTGACAGTGCTATCACATGATTTTCCGCCCAGCGAAGAATCCTTGCAACTTCTGTCATTGCCCTCCTGCTTCTTGTGCCGCCCTGTCTGTTTACGTGGGCGACTGCCGTGATGTTGTCCGACTGGATCAGCACCGGCTGACCTTGAAGCAGAGGTCTTGCTAGGCTTACAGCATTGTAGATGGCCCTTAGCTCCAGGATATTTATGTGAAGTGATGTCTCCAGGCTTGACCACAAGCCCTGGAAATTTCTTCCCTGTGTGACTGCTCCCCAGCCTCTCAGGCTGGCATCCGTGGTCACCAGGACCCAGTCCTGAATGCCGAATCTGCGGCCCTCTAGAAGATGAGCACTCTGCAACCACCACAGAAGAGACACCCGTGTCCTTGGGGACAGGGTTATCCGCTGATGCATCTGAAAATGCGATCCGGACCATTTGTCCAGCAGATCCCACTGGAACGTTCTTGCGTGGAATCTGCCGAATGGAATCGCTTCGTAGGAAGCTACCATCTTTCCCAGGACTCTTGTGCATTGATGCACTGAGACTTGCCCTGGTTTCAGGAGGTTTCTGACTAGGTCGGATAACTCCCTGGCTTTTTCTTCCGGAAGGAACACTTTTTTTTTTTTTGGACTGTGTCCAGAATCATCCCTAGGAACAGAAGACGTGTTGTCGGAATCAGCTGCGATTTTGGGATATTTAGAATCCAGCCGTGCTGCCGTAGCACTACTTGAGATAGGGCTACTCCGACTACTAACTGTTCTCTGGATCTTGCTCTTATCAGGAGATCGTCCAAGTAAGGGATAATTAAAACGCCTTTTCTTCGAAGAAGAATCATCA
Source organism: Pseudophryne corroboree (assembly GCF_028390025.1). Taxonomy (NCBI): domain Eukaryota; kingdom Metazoa; phylum Chordata; class Amphibia; order Anura; family Myobatrachidae; genus Pseudophryne; species Pseudophryne corroboree. The sequence goes on from NC_086452.1 coordinate 173,338,679, forward strand.
TTTCGGCCATTACCTTGGTAAAGACCCGAGGTGCCGTGGATAATCCAAACGGCAGCGTCTGAAACTGATAGTGACAGTTTTCTACCACAAACCTGAGGTACCCTTGATGAGAAGGGTATATGGGGACATGGAGGTAGGCATCTTTGATGTCCAGAGACACCATATAGTCCCCCTCTTCCAGGTTCGCGATCACTCCATCTTGAATTTGAACCTCTGTATGTAAGTGTTCAAAGACTTCAGATTTAAAATTGGTCTCACCGAGCCGTCCGGCTTCGGTACTACAAACAGCGTGGAATAATACCCCTTCCCTTGTTGCAGGAGGGGTACCTTGATTATCACCTGCTGGGAATACAGCTTGTGAACTGCCTCCCTGTCGGAGGGAGACGTTGGTAAAGCAGACTTCAGGAACCGGCGAGGGGGAGACGTCTCGAACTCCAATTTGTACCCCTGAGATACTACTTGCAGGATCCAGGGGTCCACTTGCGAGTGAGCCCACTGCGCGCTGAAATTCTTGAGACGGGCCCCCACCGTGCCTGAGTCCGCTTGTAAGGCCCCAGCGTCATGCTGAGGACTTGGCAGAAGCGGGGGAGGGCTTTTGTTCCTGGGAAGTGGCTGTCTGTTGCAGTCTTTTTCCCCTTCCTCTGCCCAGGGGCAGAAAAGAGGAACCTTTTGCCCGCTTGCCCTTATGGGGACGAAAGGACTGAGCCGGATAAGACGGCGTCTTTTTATGTTGAGAGGCTACCTGGGGTAAAAATGTGGATTTCCCAGCAGTTGCCGTGGCCACCAGGTCCGATAGACCGACCCCAAATAACTCCTCCCCTTTATAAGGCAATATTTCCATATGCCGTTTAGAGTCCGCATCACCTGACCACTGTCGCGTCCATAATCCTCTTCTGGCAGAAATGGACAGCGCACTCACTCTTGAAGCCAGAGTGGAAATATCCCTCTGTGCATCTCGCATATATAGAAATGCATCTTTTAAATGCTCTATAGTCAACAATATACTGTCCCTATCCAGGGTATCAATATTTTCAGTCAGGGAATCCGACCAAGCTACCCCAGCGCTGCACATCCAGGCTGAGGCGATTGCTGGTCGCAGTATAACACCAGTATGTGTGTATATACTTTTTAGGATATTTTCCAGTTTTCTGTCACCTGGTTCCTTGAGGGCGGCCGTATCTGGAGACGGTAACGCCACTTGTTTTGATAAGCGTGTGAGCGCTTTATCCACTCTAGGGGGGTGTTTCCCAACGCGCCCTAACCTCTGGCGGGAAAGGGTATAATGCCAATAACTTTTTAGAAATTACCAGTTTTTTATCGGGGGAAACCCACGCTTCATCACACACCTCATTTAATTCGTCTGATTCAGGAAAAACTACAGGTAGTTTTTTCACACCCCACATAATACCCTTTTTAGTGGTACTTGCAGTATCAGAAATGTTTAACACCTCTCTCATTGCCGTGATCATGTAACGTGTGGCCCTACTGGAAGTCACGTTTGTCTCCTCACCGTCGACACTGGAGTCAGTATCCGTGTCGACGTCAGTATCCACCACCTGAGGTAACGGCCTTTTTAGAGCCCCTGATGGTTTCTGAGACGCCTGGACAGGGACTAGCTGATTAGTCGGCTGTCTCATGTCATCAACCGTCTTTTGTAAGGAGCTGACACTGTCACGTAAATCCTTCCATAAAGCCATCCACTCAGGTGTCGACTCCTTAGGGGGTGACATCTCTATTATAGGCAATTGCCCCGCCTCCACATCATTTTCCTCCTCATACATGTCGACACAAACGTACCGACACACAGCACACGCACAGGGAATGCTCTGATAGAGGACAGGACCCCACTAGCCCTTTGGGGAGACAGAGGGAGAGTATGCCAGCACACACCAGAGCGCTATATATAGATATAGGGACAACCTTATATAAGTGTTTCTCCCTTATAGCTGCTGTATTGTTAATATCCCACCAATTTAGTGCCCCCCTCTCTTTTTTACCCTGTTTCTGTAGTGCAGGACTGCAGGGGAGAGTCAGGGAGACGTCCTTCCAGCGGAGATGTGAGGGAAAATGGCGCCTGTGCGCTGAGGAGATAGGCTCCGCCCCCTTCTCGGCGGCCTTTCTCCCGCTTTTTGTGAAAATCTGGCAGGGGTTAAAATTCATCCATATAGCCCAGGAGCTATATGTGATGTATTTTTAGCCAGCCAAGGTGTTTCTATTGCTGCTCAGGGCGCCCCCCCCCAGCGCCCTGCACCCTCAGTGACCGGAGTGTGAAGTGTGCTGAGAAGCAATGGCGCACAGCTGCAGTGCTGTGCGCTACCTTGTGGAAGACAGGATGTCTTCTGCCGCCGATTTGCCGGACTCTTCTTGCTTCTGGCTCTGTAAGGGGGCCGGCGGCGCGGCTCTGGGACCGAGCTCCAAGGCTGGGCCTGTGATCGGTCCCTCTGGAGCTAATGGTGTCCAGTAGCCAAGAAGCCCAATCCACTCTGCACGCAGGTGAGTTCGCTTCTTCTCCCCTTAGTCCCTCGATGCAGTGAGCCTGTTGCCAGCAGGTCTCACTGAAAATAAAAAACCTAAACTAAAACTTTCACTAAGAAGCTCAGGAGAGCCCCTAGTGTGCACCCTTCTCGTTCGGGCACAAAAATCTAACTGGGGCTTGGAGGAGGGTCGTGGGGGGAGGAGCCAGTGCACACCAGGTAGTGCTAAAGCTTTCTATTTGTGCCCAGTCTCCTGCGGAGCCGCTATTCCCCATGGTCCTTACGGAGTTCCCAGCATCCACTAGGACGTCAGAGAAAAAAAACCTAATACCAGACATAGATCTACTATCACCTAAAAATAGGATTTTGGTACTTACCAGGTAAATCCTTTTCTTTGAATCCATAGGGGGCACTGGAGTACTCTTGGGATATGGACTGGCTTCCGTAGGAACAGCACTGAATATTTAAATTTAGAACACTCCACCCCTCCATATCCCCGAGCACCTCTCAGTGTTTTTTACTGTGCCGAACAGGAACTATAGAGATGTTGACAATGGAGTATTACATATAACATAACTGACAATAACGAAGTTAACACATAACGTTACTGACAACTAAACAGTTGACACCCTAACCAGCACTTGTAATTTGAACCAGTCGGTGAAAGTGTGTTACCATAAGATCCTCAGAACTAACCACAACTAGGTAAAACTGCTCTGGGTGGGCGTCCAGTGCCCCCTATGGATTCAAAGAAAAGGATTTACCTGGTAAGTACCAAAATCCTATTTTCTTTATCATCCACTAGGGGTCACTGGAGTACTCTTGGGACGTACCAAAGCTTCCCCCGTGGGCGGGAGAGCTGTTTGGCACTTGTAACACTAGACGGCCAAAGCTAGATGCTGATGCCGCAAACGTATCAAACTTGTAAAAGCGCACAAACGTGTGCACTGAAGACCATGTAGCCGCACGGCAAAGCTGCGTCGTAGAAGCCCCACGACCAGCTGCCCATGAAGTTCCCACAGAACGTGTGGAATGAGCGGTTACTGACGTAGGCGGTTGTAACCTAGCATGAAGGTAAGCCTGACGTATGGTCAGTTTTATCCATCTGGATAAAGTTTGTTTAGATGCTGGCCAACCTATCTTGGCAGCATCATAGAGAACAAATAACGTATCCGTCTTACGAACTGAAGACGTTCGGGATACATAAACGCGTAATGCGCGTACCACATCCAGAGTTCCAGAATGTGCTGTCAACACCGGAACTACTATTGGTTGATTGATGTGAAAAGATGACACTACCTCTGGTAAGAAGGCGGGATTCGTCCGAAGTTCCGCTCTGTCATCATGAAACACCAAATACGGTGCCTTGCATGACAAGGCACCCAAATCCGAAACACGCCTTGCCGAAGCTAAGGCTAGAAGAAAAATTGTTTTCCAAGTGAGAAACTTTATATCCACTTGCTGTAAGGGTTCAAAATATGAAGACTGTAAGAACTCTAAAACCAGATTCAAGTCCCATGGCGCTGTAGGTGGAATGAATGGAGGCTGTACTCTGAGGACACCTTGGAAAAAAGTGCGTATAGACGGCAATAGAGCCAATCGTCTTTGAAAGTAAATTGACAAAGCAGATACCTGCACCTTTAGTGTAGATAAACGCAGACCTCCATCTAACCCTGTTTGTAGAAACAACAAAAGGCGGCATAACTTGAAAGATGATGTCGGGAATTTCCGAGCTTCACACCAACCTATATAGGCACGCCATATTCTGTAATAATGAGCTGCCGTAACCGGCTTCCTAGCTCGTAACATGGTTGGTATAACTGAATCTGGGATGCCCTCCCTTTTTAAGAGGGCGGTCTCAACAGCCACCCCGTCAAACACAGCCGCGCTAAATCGGGGTAAAGGAATGGACCCTGTTGTAACAGGTCTGGACGTAGCGGGAGCGGCCAAGGATCGTCTGCGAGTAATCCTCGGAGATCCGAGTACCAAGCTCTCCGAGGCCAATGAGGCGCCACTAGTATGACTGTGACCGACTCTCTTTTGATCCGTTTTAGCACCAGAGGGAGCAACGGAAACGGTGGAAACAGATACACAAGACTGTACGGCCACGCGACAGTGAGAGCATCCACTGCCACTGCCTTTGGATCTCTTGTTCTGGACACATACTGGAACGTTTGGTGATTGTGTCGAGACGCCATCAGGTCCACCTGAGGATAACCCCATCGCTGAACCAACATGTGAAACACTTCTGGATTTAATGCCCATTCGCCTGGATGAAAATCCCGACGACTGAGATAATCCGCTTCCCAGTTGTCCACTCCCGGAATGAACACGGCCGACAATATCACCTGGTGACATTCCGCCCAATTGAGGATTCGAGCTACTTCCCGCATTGCCATGCGGCTTCTCGTTCCTCCTTGTTTGTTGATGTATGCGACCGCCGTCGCATTGTCTGACTGCACTTGGACCGGCTGAGAGCGAATCATGTGCACTGCTTGTCGTAGCGCATTGTAAATTGCGCGGAGTTCTAGAACATTTATAGACAGCAATTTCTCGTGATCCGCCCAGAGACCCTGGAGCTGACAATTTTGAATTACCACTCCCCAACCTCTGAGACTGGCGTCCGTAGTTAGAATTATCCAATTCCAACCTCCGAACCGTCTTCCTGCGGTTAAATTGTGTTCCTTGAGCCACCAGAGCAGAGATACTCTTGCTGTTGGCGACAACCTCACCCTGTGGTGAATCTGCAGATGCGAGCCCGACCACTGGGCAAGCACATTCAGTTGAAAAGGACGCGAGTGAAATCTTCCGAACTGAAGCGCCTCGAAAGCTGCCACCATTGTGCCTAAGAGGCGAATGCACAAGTGTACCGACACTGTGCGTGGCTTGAGCACTAATTGTACTAGATGGCGTAGCATTTGTACTTTCTGCTGTGGTAGGTAAATTCTTTGATTGACCGTATCGAGAATCATACCTAGGAACTGAAGGCGTTGAGACGGAATTAGATGTGATTTCTTGAAGTTGACAATCCAACCGTGGTGAACCAGTACATTGTATGTTAGCAGCGCATGTTGGAGAAGTATCTGTTGAGACGGAGCTTTGATGAGCAGATCGTCTAAATACGGAACTATTGTCACTCCCAGGGATCTGAGGTGAGCTATCATCACAGACATCACTTTGGTGAATACCCGCGGCGCTGATGACAGGCCAAACGGTAGAGCCTGAAACTGGTAATGGTTCTGGCGTATTGCAAACCGTAAGAATTTCTGATGAGGCTGCCAAATTGGAATGTGTAAGTACGCATCCTTGAGGTCTAGCGCAATCATAAACTCCTTTGCCTCTAACCCCGCAATCACCGAACGTAGAGACTCCATCTTGAATCTGTAGTAAGTTACGTACTGATTGAGCCCCTTTAAGTTCAATATTGGTCTGACTGAGCCATCCGGCTTCGGGACCACAAACAGACTTGAATAATAACCCTGACCCTGTTGGTGTACAGGGACCGGAATCAACACTGCCGAATCCAGTAGGGACTGAATGGCAATTTGCAAAACCGTCCTCTTGTCGTCCGACAGAGGCAATCCTGTCTTGAAAAACCGCAGAGGCGGAAGACAGTCGAACTCTATTTTGTAACCTTTTAACACTAAATTGCGGATCCAGCCATCCGCGGATGTGTGGAACCACGCCACATGGAACGTCTGAAGGCGTGCTCCCACAATTGGAGAACCGAGATGGGCTGGTAGCCCGTCATGCCACTGGCTTGTCGGTAACCTTAGCGTCTTGGCGAGTTGTGTTGGTTTGATGGAAACCACGTCTAGCAGGCGTGGCTGATCCTCTGCCACGTCCTCGAAAGGGCTGAGGTCTAAAGGATTTGAACGAAGGTCCAGCGTACCTTCTTCTTGGAACCGGTGGAGGCAATGGTAAGAAAACAGACTTACCTCCTGTAGCCTCCGCAATCCATGCGTCCAATTCTGGACCAAACAACTTCTTGCCATCGTAAGGCAACGCCTCTATACTTCGTTTGACCTCTGCCTCCGCATGATAAGTACGCAGGTAGAGTGCTCGTCGTGCCGTAACTAGCGACGATGAAATACGAGAAGTGAGCTGACAGACGTCAGTAGACGCTGTACAGAGATACTCTACAGCCTCAATCATTTGATTTACAAGAATTATCAGGTTTTCGTCATGTAAATCAGATTTGAGTTCTGTAAGCCATATTATGAGCGCCTTAGTGACCCAAATGCCAACCAATCCAGGTCTCAGCATCACACCTGCTGCTACATACATGGATTTTAGCATAGTTTCTATCTTGCGATCTGAAGGATCCTTAAGCGTAGTAGCTGCTGGCACTGGTATGGTTAATTTCTTGGTAAGCTTGGATACTGACGAATCAACTATTGGTGGATTCTCCCATGTACACGTTACCGAGTCTGGAAACGGATAACTAGACTTAAATCTGCGAGGTATAGAAAACCGTTTATCTGGATTCTGTCGTGTTTCTACTAACATCTGATTTAGAGAATCCGACACAGGAAAACTTATTGGCGTCTTCCGTCGTTTAGTAAATACGACCTGATCATTTGTGAGAGGCTCCTCAGTTTCAGGAAACCTCAGAGACTGACGTACCGCTCTGATGAGATCATCAATGCCGGAACTGTTAACATCCTTGCCATCTGACTCCACTTCGCCCTCCTCACCCTCATGTTCCGTGAGGTCTGGCATGGAATCGTCAGAATGCAACATAGCAGACACTGGAAAATCATAAGACATATGAAATTTATCCCGTTTACCCAAAATGGATTTGGACCTTACGCAAGGCTGAGACGCCTCCGGTAGTTCTGGCGGTCTCACCCTAGACTCAGATCTTACCGTTTCCCGCTCCTGACGAGCGGCGGTCAATTCTGATTGTAACCTATCCAGTACATTTACTAACATACCCCACGGAGGGTCCGGTGAGGAAATTGGTTGTAAAACAGGAGCAGAAATGGTATTCTGAACCGAATTCACAAAACATACTGTACATGTGGTAGATCCATCCGGTAATACACTGTTACAGACTTTGCAATTATGCTTTTTAGTTTTTGCTGGTGCCTTACTCATTATGGCGACAGACAATACAATACACAAAAACCAGACACCTGCACGACTCAGTAAAATAGCATTAAGGTGTCTCTGTATATAAAACTGGCCAAATGCAGTACACGTGGCCAGTACTCTGAAATGTGATCCCAAATTCCCACTAACACCCCTGCGCCTCCGGTGGAGTAGAGATGTAGGACAGGAACGTTCTGGAATCACAGCATGAAGACACAGAAAATAAGAATTTACTTACCGATAATTCTATTTCTCGGAGTCCGTAGTGGATGCTGGGGTTCCTGAAAGGACCATGGGGAATAGCGGCTCCGCAGGAGACAGGGCACAAAAAAGTAAAGCTTTACTAGGTCAGGTGGTGTGCACTGGCTCCTCCCCCTATGACCCTCCTCCAGACTCCAGTTAGGTACTGTGCCCGGACGAGCATACACAATAAGGGAGGCATTTTGAATCCCGGGTAAGACTCATACCAGCCACACCAATCACACCGTACAACTTGTGATCTAAACCCAGTTAACAGTATGACTACAGAAAGGGCCTCTTAAAGATGGCTCCTTAACAATAACCCGAATTAGTTAACAATAACTATGTACAAGTATTGCAGATAATCCGCACTTGGGATGGGCGCCCAGCATCCACTACGGACTCCGAGAAATAGAATTATCGGTAAGTAAATTCTTATTTTCTCTATCGTCCTAAGTGGATGCTGGGGTTCCTGAAAGGACCATGGGGATTATACCAAAGCTCCCAAACGGGCGGGAGAGTGCGGATGACTCTGCAGCACCGAATGAGAGAACTCCAGGTCCTCCTTTGCCAGGGTATCAAATTTGTAAAATTTTACAAACGTGTTCTCCCCCGACCACGTAGCTGCTCGGCAGAGTTGTAATGCCGAGACCCCTCGGGCAGCCGCCCAAGATGAGCCCACCTTCCTTGTGGAGTGGGCTTTTACAGTTTTAGGCTGTGGCAGGCCTGCCACAGAATGTGCAAGTTGAATTGTGTTACAAATCCAACGAGCAATCGACTGCTTAGAAGCAGGTGCGCCCAACTTGTTGGGTGCATACAATATAAACAGCGAGTCAGATTTTCTGACTCCAGCCGTCCTTGCAATGTATATTTTTAAGGCTCTGACAACGTCCAACAACTTGGAGTCCTCCAAGTCGCTAGTGGCCGCAGGCACCACAATAGGTTGGTTCAGATGAAATGCTGATACCACTTTAGGGAGAAAATGCGGACGAGTCCGCAGTTCTGCCCTATCCGAATGGAAGATTAGATAAGGACTTTTATAAGATAAAGCCGCCAATTCAGATACTCTCCTGGCAGAGGCCAGGGCTAGTAACATAGTCACTTTCAATGTGAGATATTTCAAATCCACCTTTTTCAATGGTTCAAACCAATGGGATTTGAGGAAATCTAAAACTACATTTAGATCCCACGGTGCCACCGGAGGCACCACAGGAGGCTGTATATGCAGTACTCCCTTGACAAAAGTCTGGACCTCAGGGACAGAGGCCAATTCTTTTTGGAAGAATATTGACAGGGCCGAAATTTGAACCTTAATGGATCCCAATTTGAGACCCATAAATAATCCTGATTGCAGGAAATGTAGGAAACGACCCAGTTGGAATTCCTCCGTCGGAACCCTCCGATCCTCGCACCACGCTACATATTTTCGCCAAATGCGGTGATAATGTTTCACGGTGACTTCCTTCCGTGCCTTAATCAAGGTAGGAATGACTTCTTCTGGAATGCCTTTCCCTTTTAGGATCTGGCGTTCAAACGCCATGCCGTCAAACGCAGCCGCGGTAAGTCTTGAAAAAGACAGGGACCCTGCTGTAGCAGGTCCCTTCTCAGAGGTAGAGGCCACGGTTCGTCCGTGAGCATCTCTTGAAGTTCCGGATACCAAGTCCTTCTCGGCCAATCCGGAACCACTAGTATTGTTCTTACTCTTCTTTGCCGTATGATCTTCAATACCTTTGGTATGAGCGGCAGAGGAGGAAACACATACACTGACTGGTACACCCAAGGAGTTACCAGTGCGTCCACAGCTATTGCCTGTGGATCTCTTGACCTGGCGCAATATTTGTCCAGTTTCTTGTTGAGGCGAGACGCCATCATGTCTACAATTGGTCTTTCCCAACGGTCTATTAACATGTTGAAGACTTCTGGATGTAGACCCCACTCTCCCGGATGAAGATCGTGTCTGCTGAGGAAGTCTGCTTCCCAGTTGTCCACGCCCGGGATGAACACTGCTGACAGTGCTATCACGTGATTCTCCGCCCAGCGAAGAATCTTGGCAGCTTCTGCCATTGCACTCCTGCTTCTTGTGCCGCCCTGCCTGTTTACATGGGCGACCGCCGTGATGTTGTCCGACTGAATCAACACCGGCTTTCCTTGCAGGAGAAGTTCCGCCTGGCTTAGAGCATTGTAGATTGCTCTTAGTTCCAGAATGTTTATGTGAAGAGACTTTTCCAGACTCGTCCATACTCCCTGGAAGTTTCTTCCTTGTGTGACTGCTCCCCAGCCTCTCAGGCTGGCGTCCGTGGTCACCAGGATCCAATCCTGAATGCCGAATCTGCGGCCTTCTAATAGGTGAGCCTTCTGCAACCACCACAGAAGTGACACCCTTGTCTTTGGTGACAGGGTTATTCGCAGGTGCATCTGCAGATGCGACCCTGACCATTTGTCCAACAGATCCCTTTGGAATATTCTTGCATGGAATCTGCCGAATGGAATTGCTTCGTAAGAAGCCACCATTTTTCCCAGGACTCTTGTGCATTGATGTACTGACACTTTTCCTGGTTTTAGGAGGTTCCTGACCAGATCGGATAACTCCTTGGCTTTTTCCTCTGGAAGGAAAACCTTTTTCTGAACCGTGTCCAGAATCATTCCTAGGAACAGCAGACGAGTTGTCGGGATTAAATGGGATTTTGGAATATTCAGAATCCACCCGTGTTGTCTTAGCACCTCTTGAGATAGTGCTAAAGCTGTCTCCAGCTGTTCTCTGGACCTTGCCCTTATTAGGAGATCGTCCAAGTATGGGATAACTAATACGCCTTTTCTTCGAAGAAGAATCATCATCTCGGCCATTACCTTGGTAAAGACCCGAGGCGCCGTGGACAATCCGAACGGCAGCGTCTGAAACTGATAGTGACAGTTTTGAACAATGAACCTGAGGTACCCCTGGTGTGCGGGGTAAATCGGAACGTGTAGATACGCATCCTTGATGTCCAAGGATACCATAAAGTCCCCTTCTTCCAGGTTCGCTATCACTGCTCTGAGTGACTCCATCTTGAACTTGAACTTTTTTATGTAGAGGTTCAAGGACTTCAGATTTAGAATAGGCCTTACCGAGCCATCCGGCTTCGGTACCACAAATAGAGTGGAATAATACCCCTTTCCTTGTTGTAATAGGGGTACTTTGACTATCACCTGCTGAGCGTACAGCTTGTGAATGGCTTCCAACACCCTCTCCCTTTCGGAAGAGACGGTTGGTAAGGCAGACTTCAGGAAACGATGAGGAGGATCCGTCTCTAATTCCAACCTGTACCCCTGAGATATTATCTGCAGGATCCAGGGGTCTACCTGCGAGTGAGCCCACTGCGCGCTGTAATTTTTGAGACGGCCCCCCACTGTCCCCGAGTCCGCTTGAGAGGCCCCAGCGTCATGCTGAGGTTTTTGCAGGAGCCGGGGAGGGCTTCTGTTCCTGGGAAGGAGCTGCCTGTTGGTGTCTCTTCCCTCTTCCTCTGCCTCGTGGCAGGTACGACAAGCCCTTTGCTCTCTTATTTTTGTAGGAGCGAAAAGGCTGCGGTTGAAAGGTCGGTGCCTTTCTCTGTTGGGGAGTGACTTGAGGTAAAAAAGTGGATTTCCCGGCAGTAGCCGTGGCCACCAAGTCTGATAGACCAACTCCAAATAACTCCTCCCCTTTATACGGCAAAACCTCCATGTGACGTTTTGAATCCGCATCGCCTGTCCACTGTCGTGTCCATAAGGCTCTTCTGGCTGAAATGGACATAGCACTCACCCGAGATGCCAGTGTGCAAATATCCCTCTGTGCATCACGCATATAGATAAATGCATCCTTTATTTGTTCTAACGACAGTAAAACATTGTCCCTATCTAGGGTATCAATATTTTCAATCAGGGATTCTGACCAAACTACTCCAGCACTGCACATCCAGGCAGTTGCTATAGCTGGTCGTAGTATAACACCTGCATGTGTGTATATATTCTTTTGAATAACTTCCATCTTTCTATCTGATGGATCCTTAAGTGCGGCCGTCTCAGGAGAGGGTAACGCCACTTGTTTGGATAAGCGTGTGAGCGCCTTGTCCACCTTAGGGGGTGTTTCCCAGCGCGCCCTAACCTCTGGCGGGAAAGGGTATAATGCCAATAACTTTTTTGAAATTATCAACTTTTTATCAGGAGCAACCCACGCTTCATCACACACGTCATTTAATTCTTCTGATTCAGGAAAAACTGTTTGTAGTTTTTTCACACCATACATAATACCCTGTTTTACGGTATCTGTAGTATCAGCTAAATGTAACGTCTCCTTCATTGCCAAAATCATATAACGTGTGGCCCTACTGGAAAATACGTTTGAATTTCTACCGTCGTCACTGGAATCAGTGCCCGTGTCTGGGTCTGTGTCGACCGACTGAGGCAAAGGGCGTTTTACAGCCCCTGACGGTGTTTGAGGCGCCTGGACAGGCATTAATTGATTGTCCGGCCGCCTCATGTCCTCAACTGACTGTTTAAGGGAAGATAAACCATCACGTAATTCCACAAATAAAGGCATCCATTCTGGTGTCGACCCCCTGGGGGGTGACATCTGCATATTTGGCAATTGCTCCGCCTCCACACCAATATCGTCCTCATACATGTCGACACCACGTACCGACACACACCGCAAACTCACAGGGAATGCTCTAATGAAGACAGGACCCACTAGCCCTTTTGGGGAGACAGAGGGAGAGTCTGCCAGCACACACCACAAAGCGCTATATATACAAGGGATATCCTTATATTAAGTGCTCCCTTATAGCTGCTTTAATATATATATATATATAGCCATTAATGTGCCCCCCCTCTCTGTTTTACCCTGTTTCTGTAGTGCAGTGCAGGGGAGAGACCTGGGAGCCGTTCTGACCAGCGGAGCTGTGACAGAAAATGGCGCCGTGTGCTGAGGAGATAGGCCCCGCCCCTTTTTCGGCGGGTTCTTCTCCCGCTATTTTTCCAGTCAGGCAGGGGTTAAATATCTCCATATAGCCCCTATGGGCTATATGTGAGGTATTTTTAGCCTTGTATAAGGTTTATATTTGCCTCTCAGAGCGCCCCCCCCCAGCGCTCTGCACCCTCAGTGACTGCCCAGTGAAGTGTGCTGAGAGGAAAATGGCGCACAGCTGCAGTGCTGTGCGCTACCTTATGAAGACTGAGGAGTCTTCAGCCGCCGGTTTCCGGACCTCTTCACGCTTCAGCATCTGCAAGGGGGTCGGCGGCGCGGCTCCGGGACCGGACTCCACGGCTGGGCCTGTGTTCGATCCCTCTGGAGCTAATGGTGTCCAGTAGCCAAGCAGCAAATCCACTCTGCATGCAGGTGAGTTTACTACTTTCCCCCTAAGTCCCACGTTGCAGTGATCCTGTTGCCAGCAGGACTCACTGTAAAGAAAAAAACCTAAACTAAACTTTCTCTAAGCAGCTCTTTAGGAGAGCCACCTAGATTGCACCCTTCTCGTTCGGGCACAAAATCTAACTGGAGTCTGGAGGAGGGTCATAGGGGGAGGAGCCAGTGCACACCACCTGACCTAGTAAAGCTTTACTTTTTTGTGCCCTGTCTCCTGCGGAGCCGCTATTCCCCATGGTCCTTTCAGGAACCCCAGCATCCACTTAGGACGATAGAGAAACATGGTTAAAATGGCTGCCATGCTTATACATATGATCACAGTGCAGTTTCATACTGATATTATTAACAGCCTGTGTATTATTATAAAAACTCCTCCCTGGCAGTATAACATCATGATATATATGTGCTATACTATCCCCAGCCTGTTGCTGCTGTCCTTCCCCCCCCCCTCGCATCTGCTCCATAGCTTGCAGTGTGGGCTGGGCAGCGGCACCCCGGGCCCTGGGAACGTGTGTCAGCGCTATGGGACCCGGGCAGCAGCGTTGAAGAGGCGGCCGGAAGTTGTGGGAGAAGCGGCGGGCGGACCCGTTGAGAGACTTACGGGTACCCTGTGGGAAGCGCCGGAGCAGCGGGAGAAGCGGCGACCGGACCCTTCAAAGACGCGGGAGCAGTGTAGTACAGTGGCGCTATGTTCCCCGGCGGCCGGCCGCAGCATACAGCAAAAGCCACCAGCGCCTTCCCTACACGTCGGGGCGGCAGCGGAAGCTGACCGCCTCCGTTCTACCCCCTCACATACCTGATTATGCGTCTGTCATGAGGCTCCGATGGGGCTTCTTAGTAAGCGCCGGCCAGCCTGTGCACACATGAGAACTGTGTGTCTGTATGGCTGTGAGGGAGCTCTTTCAGAGAGGCCCGACACGCCGCTGCTGCTTCAGCAGCTGCACAATCCCTGACCCTGCCTTTTGGAAGGGGGAAAGGGATGTAAAATCGAAAAAAGAAATAAAAATAAAAAATAAAAATTCTTCAAGTAATCGTGACTTCAGTCACAGAGCTGTTGCTACGTGTAGCACAGAAAAAACACAGAGGTGCTCGGGGATATGGAGGGGTGGAGTGTTCTAAATTTAAATATTCAGTGCTGTTCCTACGGAAGCCCGTCCATATCCCAAGAGTACTCCAGTGACCCCTAGTGGATGATAAAGAAATCCCTATACACAACCAGCAAAGTTCAATCCCATTAAGTCCATTTCCTGATTTCCTAGTGATTACCCGGGATTCCAAATGTCCTGGTCCCGGGTAAATTTCAACTGCATCATCAGCCGTGTGTACTCCGCTTCTGGCGGAAGCCTGGCGTCCGCAAGCTCACCCGTCAAACATCCTGCTACGCCAGCCGGAAGTCCCCCGGCGTACTTCAGCGGAAGTATGGTGTCCTTGCATTCCAGCCTGGTAACACACGTACCCGGAAGTCAAGATTTTTGTCACTCATCTATTCATAATGACAAATATCTTGACTTCCGGGTACGTGTGTTACCAGGCTGGAACGCAAGGACACCATACTTCCGCTGAAGTACGCCGGGGGACTTCCGTCTTTTCGATGGCTCCAGCTGGCGTAGTAGGATGTTCGACGGGTGAGCTTGCGGACGCAAGGCTTCCGCCGGAAGAGAAATACACACGGCTGATGATGCAGTTGAAATTTGTGTATAGGGATTTTAGGTGATAGTAGATCTATGTCTGGTACAGGTTGAGTATCCCATATCCAAATATTCCGAAATACGGAATATTCCGAAATACTGACTTTTTTGAGTGAGACTGAGATAGTGAAACCTTTGTTTTTTGATGGCTCAATGTACACAAACTTTGTTTAGTACTCAAAGTTATTAAAAATATTGTATTAAATGACCTTCAGGCTGTGTGTATAAGGTGTATATGAAACAAATGAATTGTGTGAATGTACACACACTTTGTTTAATGCACAAAGTTATAAAAAATATTGGCTAAAATTACCTTGAGGCTGTGTGTATAAGGTATATATGTAACATATATACATTCTGTGCTTAGATTTTAGGTCCCACCACCATAATATCTCATTATGGTATGCAATTATTCCAAAATACGGAAAAATCCGATATCCAAAATTCTTCTGGGCCCAAGCATTTTGGATAAGGGATACTCAACCTGTATTAGTATTAGGTTTTTTTTTTTTTTTAATCAGTCTTTATCAGGTGAGGTATAAATACCCACATTGCACAGCTACCTCCTACACCTTGAAAAAGAGAACATTGGGTTATTGAAACGTGTTGCTGGAGGTAACGGGAGGACACGTGGACTACTTACCTGGTTGCTTATGACGACTGCTGGGGACGCCTGGTTGGAATCATTTAATGCTATAGTGCTACTGCCATCTGTAGACCATTATACTTGGTGAGAGTCCACCTGTCTGTTTAAAACTGCTTAATTGTTTGTCTTGTCTGAATAAAAAATAGTTTACAATATTTGGAGCTCTTTCTCATTATATGAATATTGTGGATACGCTGTTTGGAAAAGACTCTCCGTGCACAGGAGTCGAGAAGGATTGGGACAAACCACACGGTTGGCCCGCTCCTCCACAAGGCGATATAGGTCTACCAATCAGGTAGACTACAAGTCAGGGTACGAGTCCTTTACAAACTTTTTGCGTTATATGTTGTGATTTTAACAGTATTACACTATGTCTGTGTTCATGTCATTTTTTTAAGTGACCTCTGAATATTGCCGTACTGGTTTGGGCAATTTTCTATGATAATTTGAAGCACCTGTTACCTGTTTGGTAACTACTAATTTGCTTACATCTATTTGCTTGCACTAAAATACATACAACTATAATTTAACATGTGGCCCACCATGGTTTTTCAGATGGGTCTCTTCTTTCTAGTTTTTAACAGGTGAACACTGTATTCTCAAGCTCTACATCCAACTCTTCAAAGATTAGTGACTCCCTAAGATAATGTCTCTCTCTCTCCATCCCGATGATACAGATGTAGCCAGGCTCATATTACTGCCATGTAGCATGCTGCAACACGGCTTGCTGTATGGCTCGCAATTAATGGAGCGATTGCCAGCAGGGAATAGTCGCAGCCTGGCATGCCATGATGCAACATGCCGCATTGCAGCAATATGAGCATGGCTACATCTGTACTATCATAATGGCTGTTCTCAGGCTCTGCCCAGTTACAGTGCAGCCATTAATGTTTGTGTTTCTCCATGTACCAGAATATCTTGGCAGCCATTAAACTTGGGCACGGAACAGGAAGGAGGTAAGGGGATCACAAAACAGACAAAAATGATGACTTCATGCAGTTTATCATTCCTCTATATTTATTAACATCTCTGTAAAAGCTACATAGAGAAGTGCAACATAAATATTATTATACAATATACAATTCAAGAGGAGTAAACAATATGGCTGGTCTTCCTGGGGTAGGAGTGTTAAAGTATCCAACTTAATATAAAAAGAATGTATTTGGAGAGAAATAAAACCATACCTTGATTTGCAGGCCCTTGAAAAGCTTGGGCTTGTCACTCCTGACAAAAGCTGGAAACAAAAGCAAACAAAACGATAAATGTACGATAGAAAAAAAGACAAAGGGGGTAATTCCAAGTTGATCGCAGCAGGAATTTTTTAGCAGTTGGTTAAAACCATGTGCACTGCAGGGGGGGCAGATATAACATTTGCAGAGAGAGTTAGATTTGGGTGGGTTATTTTGTTTCTGTGCAGGGTAAACACTGGCTGCTTTATTTTTACACTGCAATTTAGATTGCAGATTGAACTCACCACACCCAAATCTATCTCTCTCTGCACATGTTATATCTCTGCACATGTTATATACCCCCTGCAGTGCACATGGTTTTGCCCAACTGCTAAAATATTTCCTGCTGCGATCAACTTTGAATTACCCCCCAAAAAAATATGTTTGAAGTTCTAGGTCAGTGTTTTCCAACCATGGTCCTCAAGGCTCCAAGTTTTAGTGATATCCATGTTTGAGCACAGATGGTTAAATCAAAATAACGGCAGTACTAATTAAGTAATCTGTGCTCAAGTATAGCTATTCTTAAAACCTGGACTATTAGTGTGCCTTGAGGACTGTGGTTGGGAACAGCTGTTCTAGGTGCCCTTTAGGAGTAGTCTATCAACATCATTACGCCTTAA
Organism: Pseudophryne corroboree; assembly: GCF_028390025.1. Classification (NCBI taxonomy): domain Eukaryota; kingdom Metazoa; phylum Chordata; class Amphibia; order Anura; family Myobatrachidae; genus Pseudophryne; species Pseudophryne corroboree. The sequence continues at coordinate 173,356,050 of NC_086452.1, forward strand.
TCATTTATTTATTTTTAATCAACGCTACTGACTGGTGTACATTTAAGATGCTCTGTATCATTTCAAAATACACTTCAGTCTTGGAACCTAATTATTATTGTTTGAATAACAGAATCTCAAATTAGAGATTTTGGGGCGAAAATTCTATCTATACTGTATCTTATAAATGTATATGCGAGTGCTGACAAGATCCCTTGAGTTCAGACGCTATTCCAGAAATGTTTAAATTATGTAAAGTTTGCGGTTTGGCTGAAATCAGTTTATAAGTCAGACCTCTAGACACGGAATTAAGGCTCAGTACACAAACGATTTGTACCCAGCCCGACATTAGCGCCGATGGGACCTGGCATGGTCTGACTTGGGGAAGGGTGGGTGGGGGGACACGTGACATTCTGCATCATGTCATCACTAGCGATAACCCCACCATCAGCCCTGTTGCATGGCTTAAGGGAGTCACGACTAGCGACCTGTGGGAGCACGCATATCATAGGTACACATGGGATGATGTACCAGGTATGTCGCTCAAATCAGTGAGATTGGGCGACATATCGTCTAGTGTGTTCCCAGCTTAAGTTTAGTGCTAACCGTAGCCAGATAATGCTATAAAAATGGTCATACCACTGTTTCTTCAGAATTCTGTTACCTCAATGACCGTCATCTGCAGCTTTTAGACATTCTTCAAACTTGTCAGAAAAATTAATATATCCTTTTCCTAATTCACACATTATGGCATTGAACAGAGAATATTGGGGGGAATTCAAATGTCTGAAAAGTCAGTTGAGTGTCTGTTTTTTTCCTGTCTATTAGATAGGAAAAAACAGACATCCAACTGACTTTTCAAACATTTGAATATCACCCATTGGGTGCTATACTAAAGTGATCCCTGGTATTGCACATATCGTGCCCATGGGTGTGGTTCATTAGGTCGACCACTAATGGTCGACATGCATTAGGTCGACATGGAAAAAGGTCGACATGAGTTTTTTTTTGACTGTTTTTGGTGTCGTTTTCTTTGTAAAGTGACGGGGAACCCCAATGAGTGCACAGTGTCCCCTTGCATGGCTCGCTTCGGTGGCCATGCTTGGGGCAAGGTTACCGTTCCCAATTGTATCCCACGTGGAGCATTAAGTATGAAAAAGGTAAAAAAATGGAGAAAAAAAAAATAAGAATTTACTCACCGGTAATTCTATTTCTCGTAGTCCGTAGTGGATGCTGGGAACTCCGTAAGGACCATGGGGAATAGCGGGCTCCGAAGGAGGCTGGGCACTCTAGAAAGATCTTAGACTACCTGGTGTGCACTGGCTCCTCCCACTATGACCCTCCTCCAAGCCTCAGTTAGGTACTGTGCCCGGACGAGCGTACACAATAAGGAAGGATTTTGAATCCCGGGTAAGACTCATACCAGCCACACCAATCACACCGTACAACTCGTGATATAAAACACAGTTAACAGTATGAAACAATAGAGCCTCTCAACAGATGGCTCAACAATAACCCGATTTAGTTAACCATAACTATGTACAAGTATTGCAGATAAACCGCACTTGGGATGGGCGCCCAGCATCCACTACGGACTACGAGAAATAGAATTACCGGTGAGTAAATTCTTATTTTCTCTAATGTCCTAGTGGATGCTGGGAACTCCGTAAGGACCATGGGGATTATACCAAAGCTCCCAAACGGGCGGGAGAGTGCGGATGACTCTGCAGCACTGAATGAGAGAACTCCAGGTCCTCCTCAGCCAGGGTATCAAATTTGTAGAATTTTTGCAAACGTGTTTGCCCCTGACCAAGTAGCTGCTCGGCAAAATTGTAAAGCCGAGACCTCTCGGGCAGCCGCCCAAGATGAGCCCACCTTCCTTGTGGAATGGGCATTGACAGATTTTGGCTGTGGCAGGCCTGCCACAGTATGTGCAAGCTGAATTGTACTACAAATCCAACGAGCAATAGTCTGCTTAGAAGCAGGAGCACCCAGCTTGTTAGGTGCATATAGGATAAACAGCGAGTCAGATTTTCTGATTCTAGCCGTTCTGGAAACATATATTTTCAGTGCCCTGACAACGTCTAGCAACTTGGAGTCCTCCAAGTCCCTAGTAGCCTAGGCACCACAATAGGCTGGTTCAGGTGAAACGCTGACACCACCTTTGGGAGAAACTGGGGACGAGTCCTCAATTCTGCCCTATCCATATGGAAAATCAAATAAGGGCTTTTACAAGACAAAGCCGCCAACTTTGATACTCGCCTGGCAGAAGCCAAGGCCAATAACATAACCACCTTCCACGTGAGATATTTCAGATCCACGGTTTTTAGTGGTTCAAACCAATGTGATTTTAAGAAACTCAACACCACGTTGAGATCCCAAGGTGCCACAGAAGGCACAAACGGGGGCTGACTCTGCAGCACTCCTTTTATAAATGTCTGAACTTCAGGTACTGAAGCTAGTTCTTTTTGAAAGAAAATCGACAGAGCCGAGATCTGTACCTTAATGGAACCCAATTTAAGGCCCATAGTCACTCCTGCTTGCAGGAAATGCAGAAATCGACCTAGTTGAAATTCCTCTGTTGGGGCCCTTTCGGCCTCACACCATGCAACATATTTTCGCCATATGCGGTGATAATGAGTTGCTGTAACCTCTTTCCTGGCTTTAGTAAGCGTAGGAATGACTTCCTCCGGAATGCCCTTTTCCTTCAGGATCCGGCGTTCAACCGCCATGCCGACAAACGCAGCAGCGGTAAGTCTTGGAACAGACAGGGCCCCTGCTGCCGCAGGTCCTGTCTGAGTGGCAGAGGCCATGGGTCCTCTGATATAAATTCTTGAAGTTCTGGGTACCAAGCTCTTCTTGGCCATCCACGAGTAACGTTCTTACTCCTCGCCTTCTTATTATTCTCAGTACCTTTGGTATGAGAGGCAGAGGGGAGAACACATAAACCGACTGGTACACCCACGGTGTTACCAGAGCGTCCATAGCTATCGCCTGAGGGTCCCTTGACCCGGTGCAATATCTTTTATAGCTTTTTGTTGAGGCGGGACGCCATCATGTCCACCTGTGGCCTTTCCCAATGGTGTACAATCCTATTGGAAGACTTCTGGAGGAAGTCCCCATTCTCCCGGGTGGAGGTCGTGTCTGTTGAGAAGATCTGCTTCCCAGTTGTCCACTCCGGGAATGAACACTGCTGACAGTGCTAACACATGATTTTCCGCCTATCAGAGAATCCTTGTGGCTTCTGCCATCGCCATCCTGCTTCTTGTGCCGCCCTGTTGGTTTACATGGGCGACTGCCGTGATGTTGTCTGATTGGATCAGTACCGGCTGGTTTTGAAGCAGAGGCCTTGCCGGCCTCAGGGCATTGTAAATGGCCCTCAGGTCCAGAATATTTATGTGTAGGGAAATAACCTGACTTGACCAAAGTCCCTGGAAATTTCTTCCCTGTGTGACTGCCTCCCAGCCTCAAAGGCTGGAATCCATGGTCACTAGGACCTAGTCCTGTATGCCGAACCTGCGGCCCTCTTGAAGATGGGCACTCTGCAGCCACCACAGTAGAGATACCCTGGTCCTTGGAGACAGGGTTATCAGCCTATGCATCGGAAGATGCGATCCGGACCACTTGTCCAACAGGTCCCTCTGAAAAGTTCTTGTATGGATCCTGCCTAATGGGATTGCTTCGTAGGAAGCTACCATTTTTCCCAGGACTCGCGTGCAATGATGCACCGCTACCTATTTTGGCTTCAGGAGGTCTCTGACTAGAGATGACAACTCCTTGGCTTTCTCCTCCGGGAGAAACACTATTTCTGGTTTATGTCCAGAACCATCCCCAGGAACAGTAGACGTGTCATAGGAACCAGCTGTGACTTTGGACTGTTTAGAATCCAACCATGCTGTTGTAGCACTTTCCAAAATAGTGCTACCCCGACTACCAACTGCTCCTTGGACCTCGCCCTTATAACGAGATTGTCCAAGTACGGGATAATTACAACTCCCTTTTTTTGAAGGAGTATCAACATTTCGGCCATTACCTTGATAAAACACCCTCGGTGCCATGTACAGTCCAAACGGCAGTGTCTGGACTTGGTAATGGTAATCCTGTACCACAAATCTGAGGTACTCCTGGCGAGGATGGTAAATGGGGACATGCAGGTAAGCATCCTTGATGTCCCAGGATACCATGTAATCCCCCTCGTCCAGGCTTGGAATAACCGCCCTGAGCGATTCCATCTTGAACTTGAATTTTTGTGTTCAAGGATTTTAAATATAAAATGGGTCACACCGAACCATGCGGTTTCGGTACCCCAACCCATGTGGAATAGTAACCCCGTCCTTGTTGAAGTAGGGGCACCTTGAGTATTACCTGCTGGGAATACCGCTTATTAATTGCCTCTAGCACAGCCTCCCTGCCTGAGGGAGTTGTCAGCAAGGCATATTTTAGGAAACGGCTGGGGGGAGACATCTCGAATTCCAGCTTGTACCCCTGAAATACTACTTGAAAGAAACAGGGATCCACCTGTGAGCGAGCCCACTAATTGCTGAAATTTTTGAGACGGCCCCCCACCGTACCTGGCTACACCTGTGGAGCACCCGCGTCATGGTGTGGCCTCACAGGAGGCGGGGGAAGAATCTTGATTCTGGGAACAGGCTGACTGGTGCAGCTTTTTTCCCTCTACCCTTGTCTCTGTACAGAAAGGAAGCGCCATTTGACCCGCTTGCTTTTCTGAAGCCGAAAGGACTGTACCTTTGTCTGTGAGGAAACCTGAGGTAAAATTATTTCTTCCCAGCAGTTGCTGTGGATACGAGGTCCCAGAGACCATCCCCAAATAATTCCTCACCCTTATAAGGCTCTCTATGCGCTTTTTAAGTCAGCATCACCTGTCCAGTGACAGGTCTCTAATACCCTCCTGACAGAATGGACATTACATTTATTTTGGATGCCAGCCGGCAAAATATCCCTCTGTGCATCCCCCATATATAAGACGACGTCTTTAATATGTTTTTATGTTTTCCAACTAGTATCCCTGTTTGACAGGGTCACCGACCACGCTGCAGCAGCACTATCTGCAGGTCTCAGTCTAGTACCTGAGTGTGTAAATACAGACTTCAGGATAGCCTCCTGTTTTTTATCAACAGGTACCTATTAAAGTGGCCGTATCCTAAGACGGCAGTGCCACCTTTTTTGACAAACGTGTGAGCGCCTTATCCACCCTAGGGGATATCTCCCAGCGTAACTTATCCACCTGGCGGGAAAGGGTACGCCATCAGTAACTTTTTATAAATTACCAGTTTCTTAATGGGGGAACCCACGCTTTCACACACTTCATTTATTCATCTGATGGGGGAACAAAACACTGCCTGTTTTTTCTCCCCAAACCTAAAACCCATTTTTAGAGGTGCTTGGGTTAAAGTCAGAAATGTATAACACATTTTTTATTGCCGGGATCACGTCACGGATGTTCCTAGTGGATTGTGTATATGTCTCCACCTTGTCGACACTGGAGTCAGACTCCGTGTCGACATCTGTGTCTGCCATCTGAGAGAGCGGGCGTTTTTGAGCCCCTGATGGCCTTTGAGACGCCTGGGCAGGCGCGGGCTGCGAAGCCGGCTGTCCCACAGCTGTTACGTCATCCACCCTTTTATGTAAGGAGTTGACACTGTCGGTTAATACCTTTCACCTATCCATCCACTCTGGTGTCGGCCCCACAGGGGGCGACATCACATATATCGGCCTCTGTTCTGTCACCATATAAGCCTCCTCATTCAACATGTCGACACAGCCGTACCGACACCGCAGACACACAGGGAATGCTCTAAACGAGGACAGGACCCACAAAAGCCCTTTGGGGGGACAGAGTAAGAGTATGCCAGCACACACCAGAGCGCTATATATATACAGGGACTAACTGAGTTATGTCCCTAATAGCTTTTATATAATATACTGTATACAGTGCCAATTTTAATGCCCCCCCTCTCTTTTCCCTCTTACTGTACTGTAGAATTGCAGGGAAGAGCCAGGGAGCTTCCCTCCAGCCGAGCTGTGAGGGAAAAATGGCGCCAGTGTGCTGAGGAGATAGGCTCCGCCCCTTTTTCGCGGCCTATTCTCCCGTTTTTTATGGAATTCTGGCAGGGGTATTTACCTCATATATAGCCCCTGGGGCCATATATTGAGGTATTTTAGCCAGCCAAGGTGTTTTTATTGCTGCCTCAGGGCGCCCCCCCCAGCGCCCTGCACCCTCAGTGACCGGAGTGTGAAGTGTGTGAGAGGAGCAATGGCGCACAGCTGCAGTGCTGTGCGCTACCTTGGTGAAGACAGAGTCTTCATGCCGCCGATTTTCCGGACCATCTTCTTGCTTCTGGCTCTGTAAGGGGGACGGCGGCGCGGCTCCGGGACCGAACATCAAGGCTGGGCCTGCGGTCGATCCCTCTGGAGCTAATGGTGTCCAGTAGCCTAAGAAGCCCAATCCGGCTGCAAGCAGGCGAGTTCGCTTCTTCTCCCCTTAGTCCCTCGCTGCAGTGAGCCTGTTGCCAGCAGGTCTCACTGAAAATAACAAATTCTAAGATTATAACTTTCTAAGAGCTCAGAAGAGCCCCTAGTGTGCATCCAACCTCGGCCGGGCACGAAATCTAACAGAGGCTTGGAGGAGGGTCATAGTGGGAGGAGCCAGTGCACACCAGGTAGTCTAAGATCTTTCTAGAGTGCCCAGCCTCCTTCGGAGCCCGCTATTCCCCATGGTCCTTACGGAGTTCCCAGCATCCACTAGGACGTTAGAGAAATGTGAAAAAACAATGTCGACCTTTTACTATGTCGCCCCAATGTATGTCGACCTAACGACTGCCATCCGTGCCCATAGTAATCAGGTTTAGCTGCATAAAGGCTTAGGCGCCTCGCTACCCCCCAGGGTAGCAAGCTGAAATGATATCCTGGATGACATCTCGCCACCTCAAACTTAATATTTCAAAGACAGAGTTAATTATATTTCCACCGGCCAATAGTAGGTACCAACTTGATATCTCTATCACTGTTGAAAACTCAACAATCTACCCTACCCCACAAGCTCGCTGCCTAGGTTTCATCCTTAACTCTGATCTGTCCTTTGTTCCCCACATTCAATCTGTCCTTTGTTCCCCACATTCAATCTGTCTCAATATCATGTTACATGCATCTAAAAAACATATCCAAAATACGACCATACCTTACACAAGACACTGATAAAATTCTAATCCACGCTCTCATTATCTCCTGCATTGATTATTGCAATAGTCTCCTAACTGGTCTTCCCAAAACGAGGCTCTCACCACTACAATCCATTATGAATGCAGCGGCGAGGCTTATCTTCCTCGCTAGACGTTCATCGTCTGTAGATCCACTCTGTCAGTCCCTCCATTGGTTACCTGTACTCTACCGCATTCAATATAAAATACTTTTACTCACACACAAGGCCATTAACCAAACTACACCAACGTACATCACTTCGCTTCTCTCAAAATATCTCCCAACCCGGCCTCTTCGCTCTTCACAAGACCTGCGTCTCTCATCCACACTCATTACTCGCTCCCACTCACGATTACAGGACTTTCATCGGGCTGCACCCACTCTGTGGAATGCCCTATCACGCACAATAAGACTCTCCTCTAGTCTCCAAACCTTCAAGCGTTCCCTGAAAACTCACCTCTTTAGGCAAGCATATCAAATTCCAGAACCGCCCACATAACTTTCATAAACCTTCCTAACAAATTGCATCCACTCTGTACAGTCCACACATATCCTCACATGTCTTCTCATTCTTCACTTTCCCTTCCTCTCAAACCCGGTTCATCATTGCTGTATGACCGTATCATTCAGCCCACCAAGTACCTTTGCAATCTGGCGGACAACTATGCAATAGATAGCACTTTTCCTATTTCCCTATAGATTGTAAGCTTGCGAGCAGGGCCTTCCTACCTCTATGACTGTTTGTTATCACCCAGTTTGTTATATCATTGTTATTTCCAATTGTAAAGCGCAACGGAATTTGCTGCGCTATATAAGAAACTGTTAATAAATAAAATAAATAATAATTATACCACGCCCATCAGCAGAAACAGAATGGGTGTGGAAGGGGGTGAAAAGAATTGAATACCACCCATACGGTCTATACCAGAAGTTCTCAAACTCGGTCCTCGGGAGCCCACACAGTGCATGTTTTGCAGGTAACCCAGCAGGTGCACAGGTGTATTAATTACTCACTGACACATTTTAAAAGGTCCACAGGTGGAGCTAATTATTTCACTTGTGATTCTGTGAGGAGACCTGCAAAACATGCACTGTGTGGGCCCCCGAGGACCGAGTTAGAGAACCTCTGGTCTATACTTTAAGGGATTTTTCATTAAAAGAACAGAAAGTTATTAGTTTAAAAAAAAAAAAAAAAAAAAGGAAAAAAATAAATAAATAAAAAAAGAGAATAATCTAGCTATAACTTTAGATGTATATTCCCAAATACAAAAATGAGGTATAATGTAAAGTAAACTACAAAAGTAAAAACAAGTGGACTCCTATCAGCACAAGATGCTTTATTCAAAAGAGCAAGAAAGTTTGTATTGGGGTACACTTTAATAATTATTATTTATTATACAGCTATAGCAAAACATAAAAATATCACCATATATAACTTCCTAAGGTGTATATGTATTAATAATATCCATGGAACTGCCGTGATTATTAATGCTCCATTTTGCTGTGGACATATTTCCTTTTAATGAAAATACCCCCACTCTGTACGTAGGAAAACCTGCAGGGACAGCGGAAGCGATAACCGCGAGTTACTTTCCTGTCATTTTTGAACAGTTTGTCATGTTTGTGAAAAACTCCTCCGGGGGAATCTGACACTGCGCATGTTTCCGGAATCTGGGCCAGCGTTGAACAGAGGATGCGTAAGGGGGATCGAAAGATCTCTCTCCTACTACTATACCTCCATAGGCTTAAAGCAGTTTAAATAAGCTAAAGATAGTGTAAACTAACGCGACCAAACTATGAAAGCTTTTCAGGGTTTAGTACATAGGGATCAGATCGTAGTCCCCATTGATGATAATGGGTACTGCGATCTGTAGTGCTAATTATCATTCCTCAGGAAATTTCTGTGACATCTCATGCACTATATGCTATTAGTACATAGTCACAAAACATAAATTTATGTGGACACTTCAATTGCTCCATAATTTTATATATTTAAAAAAGCTTGATACATAGGCCACTAAAATGTTTAGAAAAAGTACAAAAAAAATAAAATAAAAATTGTACCCCCACTTATAAATACTGACCACTCTGTATTTCCCCTTCAGTACTACTCTTCTAAGTGAAAGTGGGTGGAATAAAACAAAATAAGAAATAATTGTTTTCTCATTACCCACAATGCAACACCTGGATATCTTTCTGTCAATTGAAAGTAGCTTTCGTTTTAAGCTGTACATATACATTTGAAAGCTTAGTGAAAATGTTACATGTGATTATCTGTTTTCATTGTGAAAGGCTTTGAACGTGAATGTCTGAAAAACACAAGCACAGCTGAGGCACCCCTTCTGCTTAATTTGAAAAACAGAGAAAAAAAATTCAAATGGGAGTCAGCAGATGCAATAGTCATGAGACTACCGTGCCAAGTATTTCCAGCAAAAGATTACACATCTTCAAGATTTACAATATGGAAATCAACAAATAATAGTTTTCTCCAATCCTGCAATTTAAGGGTTTAGTAATTGATAAGGACAAGCAAGGGTGGGGGTAGGAGGACAGAGAACAGAGAGTAAGACGTGCCAGGCTTTTATTACTGGGAAAATGCAGGAAGCTCACGCATAAGATTTAGGCAAGCTTGTTCCCTGATAAATTCTACATCTTAATAATCCCCTTTTGCTGCCAGGCAACAGGCAGACTAAAATATGACTTCTAGAGATACTACATATTGGCATTTCTGTAAAATATTAAGTTTAGCTTCAACTGCCGAGGATACTAAATCCTAATGTACCTTATCAAGCAAATATTTACTACCCAATACTGGAATCCGCCAGAAGCGTGGTTGGAAACAGAGTGGAGTCTACAAGTACATTCATTTTTTTTTAAACTTACCTTGGACTTGTGGGAACCTCCCCAACTTTCATCCACAGACCTCTAGAATAGCTCCAGCATACATCTACAAAGTGATACAGAACGATGTTAATTCTGCAAACAAAACTGCAATTTAAAGCACCAAAACTCATGATGATACTAGACCAGTGGTTCCCAAACTGTGTGCTGTGGCTCCCTGGGGTGCCTCGGGACACTTGTAGGGGTGCCTTGGATTGGTGGTCCAGGACCAATTCAAATTATTTATGGTCAATATAATAGGCAAATCTAGTGCTAGTAGCTGTCAGTCATAAAATATGTGGACAAACAGAAGCAAATGTCCCTCACTACACAATTGAGCCTAGGGATGACATATAAACACAATCTACTTAATTTAATATTTCTTTCTAAGTTTCTCAATAAGAAATTTTTGGCCATGGGGTGCCGTCAAAAATATTCTGATACTCTAGGGCGCCGCGAGTCAAAAAAGTTTTGAAACCACTGCACTAGACACTAATAAATACAACTGTAGCATCAAAAATGAGGCATTTAAGCCCCAGAAATACAGGCATGAAGCATCAAAAATACTCAGACAATCCATTAGCATAAATATATAAATCATTAAAACAAATTCTTATTATGTGTCTTTGTAATAAACATTGAAAAGCCATGTTGAATACCTAAACAAGTATTGCAATTATTCAGGAACTGAGTACCAACTGTCCTCTTACACCAGCACAGTGTTGAGCTAAGTACCCCCATTTCAGCAAAAAGAAATGTGTATTTATTATATAGGTTGAGTCTCCCTTATCCAAAATGCTTGGGACCGGAAGAATTTTGGATATGGGATTTTTCCGTATTTTGGAATAATTGCATCCCATAATGAGATATCATGGTGATGGGACCCAAGTATAAGAACAGAATACATTTATGTTTCATATACACCTTATACACACAGCCTGAAGGTCATTTTAGCCAATATTTTTTATAACTTTGTGCATTAAACAAAGTGTGTGTACATTCACACAATTCATTTATGTTTCATATACACCTTATACACACAGCCTGAAGGTCATTTAATACAATATTTTTAATAACTTTGTGTATTAAACAAAGTTTGTGTACATTGAGCCATAAGAAAACAAAGGTTTCACTATTTCAATCTCACTCAAAAAAGTCAGTATTTCGGAATATTCCGTATTTCGGAATATTTGGATATGGGATACTCAACCTGTATATATATGTATGTGTATATATATGTATGTGTATATATATGTATGTGTATATATATATATGTATGTGTATATATATGTATGTGTATATATATATATATATATATATATATATATATATATATATATATATATATATATATATATATATATATATATATGTATGTGTATATATATATATATATATATATATATATATATATATATAGTACATGGTGACAGCCCGGCACTCCGTTGTCCCCATGGGGGTATTGCTCTGGTGCCCTCCTAGGGGTATGGCAACCCCAATATACAGAAGAAAGAGGGACGGCGGCACTCAGAGTCTTTCACTTCCAGGTATATTAAAGCAAAAGGTGCATTTATTCGTCAACGTTTCGGGGGATGAACCCCCTTCCTCAGGACACTGCAAACTGTTTGCAGTGTCCTGAGGAAGGGGGTTCGTCCCCCGAAACGTTGACGAATAAATGCACCTTTTGCTTTAATATACCTGGAAGTGAAAGACTCTGAGTGCCGCCGTCCCTCTTTCTTCTGTATATATATATATATATATATATATATATATATATATATATTTATTGAAATTCAGCCCGGCACTCTGTTTGTAATATAAGATCTGCCCCGGTGCCTCCAGTAACGGAATCAATAGTAAATTAATGAAGGCTGCGGCACTCGAGGTCTTGTCAAAAAGTTAGTTATAATTGAAACATCAAAATCAATACATCGACGTTTCGGGGATTTTAACCCCTTTTTCAAGATGTGTAGAAGCGTGTGTGAAAAAGTGTAAAAGACTCACCTTAAATAGAAAAGAACACCACCAACCCAGAGGAAGTGCTGCCGCTCCGGGACCCGCCGTGGATGCCGGACCGCACAGGGAGATGACGCGTCAGTGCGTCAGAAGGACGTCGCATAGACAGGTTGCTAGGCGACATCGGAAAAACAATAAACACCCGACCAAAAGCCGCTGTGAAAGAAAAATCAGAGACGTGATACTATCACAGAGAACCACCAGGGAGCAGGCATGCAAAAAAAAGGGACACAAATGGATACTCCAGGCTATATAATAAAAATAGAACATTTGAGCCCAGAGGTTAAATGTAATAGGTCACCCTGTGTAAGAGGTAATAAGTAACGATAGAACGAGTCAGCACTCATCATGGGACATATATCAGTGTGACAGGGATAAGGTACATCACTATAATTCTAACATACAGGCGATATTATCCCTATATTATAGGTATATAACATGCTAATAATATTGATGTTCACTTAATGCACATTATAAATGTCCATTAGCCAAAAGTACTCCACACGATTCTCTCATTCAAGCCCGTAGGATGCATGGTGCCCAACTTAAAGATCCAAGTTGATTCCTTCTTTAGAAGCAGGCCCTCTCTGTCACCTCCCCGTAACGATTTAGGAACCTCGTCTATGATGATGTGTTTAAGCCCAGACAGGGTATGTTGAGCTTCAAAGAAATGTCTGGCTACAGGCTGATCTGAGGCTTTTCCAGACAATGCAGCCTTAATTGCGGACCGGTGAAGGGCCATTCGTTCTCTTAGGGTCCTGATTGTTTTACCCACGTAGCAAAGGCCACATGGGCAAATGATCAAATAAATAATAAAAGTGGAAGTACAGGTCACTGTGTGTCGAATGTAGATTTTTCTGTTGGTTAATGGCAACGTGAACACTGAACCTGTCAGCATGTGGGTGCAAGTGGTGCAACCCAAGCACCGATAGCAACCAGGTTTTTTTTAAATGAATGTATCACCCTTAGGGACATCTGTGGATTTGGGAAACTTGGAAATGTCGGTGTGTACAAGCAAGTCCCGTAAGTTGCGTCCCCTTCTGTAGCTCATCATGGGAGTTTTATGTTTGAATGGTAGTTGTGAATCAGTGGACACTATGGGCCACAAGGCCCTATTGGCTCGATTCAATACAGAGCTTGAGGTGTCGTAAACTGTGATCCACTGTATTCTCTTCTCTAGTGTTCTCTCCTTCGGTTGCATCAAACCACTTCGGGGCATTTTCAGCACCTCTTTCTTGGTGGCTTCCAAGGAAGTGCAGTCATAGCCTCTTGCTATGAATTTTTGTATTAGCCTATCCAACTCGTTCTCCAAACTCTCTGGTTGGTTATGAATGCGAGCTATTCTGATCATCTGTGACCTAGGCAATCCTTGCTTCAAGGGCCTAGGATGATGGCTGTTAGCTTGAAGAAGGGTATTTTTGTCCGTCGGTTTGTGATAGGCACTGGTGTATAATGTGCCATCTTGTATGGTAACCAGAACATCAAGATAGTTGATGGACGTGGCCGATATCTGGTGGGTGATCCTTATGGGAGATGGTCTTGCGTTAATAGAAGACAGCAACTTCTCCAGCAGAGCCTTGCTTCCTGTCCATATGATGAACAAGTCATCAATATACCTGGTAAAAAGTGCTATATAGGCTGACAGCTCCTCATCTTGGAAAAACATCTTGACCTCCTCCTTCAGCATGTAGACGTTGGCGTATGACGGAGCCACATTACTTCCCATCGCACAGCCGGTTCTCTGTTGGTAGAACCGGCCGTCGAAAAGGAAGTAGTTCCTGGTAAGGGTTAATTCTAGTAATGTCATGTAGAGATCAAGGTTGACGTCAGACATTTTTTCTTCAACCAGAAAAGTTCTCATGGCTGCCAGCCCATCAGTATGCGGAATACTGGTATACAGGCTGCAGATGTCTACTGTACACAAAAGTGCCCCGGCTGGAACTGAGCCAAATGTTTCCAAAGCATGTAAAAAAGAAGTGGTATCCTTGAGGCAAGTCGGTTGTTTAAGTACCAGAGGTTGTACTATGGTGTCAAGAAATTGTGAGATGGGTTGATACAGCGACTGTCGCGCCGAAATGATGGGGCGTCCAGGCGGTGCAGTTGTACTTTTATGAATCTTTGGCACCGTATATAAGATGGGCACTACCGGATGCTGTTGTGTCAAAGCTTTGCGTAGTTTATCCGAGATGTGCTCCTGTGCTAATGCTGTGGCAAGGATGTTGTCTAATTCATGCTTGAAGGTCCCAGTGGGGTCTGCAGTCAACTCACTGTACGTCTTAGAATCTGCTAACTGTGTTAGGATTTCGGACCTATAGTATGCAAGGTCCAAGATCACTACCCCCCCGCCCTTATCTGCTGGGCGGATGACAATGTCGGTGTAAGAACCGAGGTTCTTAAGTGCCACTTGTTGATGTTTGGACAAATTGTAATGATGTTGTTTGACTGCTTTAGAATATTTGTCCATTGATTCATCCATTAAGCGAATAAATGACTTAATGGAAGGATTGGCCGAAGGGGGATCAAACAGGGAGTGGCTCCGTTTGTTGATGAATGGTTGTAAAGTGGAAGTTGAGGGTGAGTTCTGTGATGGTTGCTGAGCAAAATATTCTTGACGCCGGAGTTTCCTGGCAAATTGGAACAGGTCTATTTTCCAAGTCAAATCATCATGTACATTGGTAGGGACAAACGTTAGACCGTAATTGAGAACTTTCAACTCTATTGGAGAAAACGTGCGCTTGGAAAGATTAAAGACTAAGTCTTGTTTTTTACAGCACGATCTCTTGAGTCTCGTATTTTGGCCGCCCCGATGGGTGGCCGTCCTTTTGTTCTTGAAGACTGGGGTGTGGCCTGGTCTAAAGGGACCGTTTGTACCTCCGTTGAACCATCCGAATCCGCCACTGCGAATTCACTATCACTGTTGGACGAGGCTGCTGTCCTTGACGTATTCTCCCTCCGGCGACGCCATCCTTGTCTGGACCTGGGCTGTGTCTTTTGGAACCCACTGGGTCCTCCTCCCATAAGCCAATGATACACTCTGTTATTTTCATAATCGTCCTGTACGATATTGTGTTTATTCTTCTTAAACTTTATTAAGTCCCTTCGGTAGCTGTCGCACTGTATACGCAATTTGGACATCCAATCTCGAGCCTCGTCTTGCTGTAGTGTCTGTAGATGGTCGACTTCAAACGTTGCTATTTTCTCTTTGACCACTTTCAGCTCTCTACCCGCCTCCTCGATTACGAGTAGCATTAAGTCAAGGCTGCACTTGTTGGTGATTCCCACCCATTTTTTGCAAAACTCGGGGTTATATCTCCCTATGGTGGGTGCATTTTTTACTCTAAAACCCCGAGGAATCATGCATTCCCTGTGATAATCTGACAGGGATATGCCGTGCAGGAGAAAGTCAATTTCTCTACGTTTGAGTTTGTACAGTTGCTGGTATAGGTCATCAGGGCCAAATGCTTGTTCCGTTGATGATAATTGTTCCTTGAACCGGAGTCTGTCGGCATCTTCGTCAGTAAAGCTATATAAATCCCCTTTACTGATGTTAAGATGTTTATAACCTCTGACATCATCCATGTTCGCAGGTGGACTACTGAACTTTTAGCCTGCAATCCTGCTGTAATCTGTGATGGTGAAGTTCTGTGCAAAAACCAGCAATGCAGTGTTCCGTGCTATATGCTGTGGCAAGGAGTTGTGTCCTTAGCAGTGTATAGGACCCGTGTTCACCCCCAGGTATACACCCAAGGGCCAAGTGTTGCTGTGAAGCGTGTGTCACTGCGCTGCTGCTGGGTAGTAGCTCCTTCGTCTTGAAAGGATGAACAATATTGCAAGTAAATGCTGAAAAATTATTCGGTGCTCTGGCAGATGCGGTGCATTTACTTGCAATATTGTTCATCCTTTCAAGACGAAGGAGCTACTACCCAGCAGCAGCGCAGTGACACACGCTTCACAGCAACACTTGGCCCTTGGGTGTATACCTGGGGGTGAACACGGGTCCTATACACTGCTAAGGACACAACTCCTTGCCACAGCATATAGCACGGAACACTGCATTGCTGGTTTTTGCACAGAACTTCACCATCACAGATTACAGCAGGATTGCAGGCTAAAAGTTCAGTAGTCCACCTGCGAACATGGATGATGTCAGAGGTTATAAACATCTTAACATCAGTAAAGGGGATTTATATAGCTTTACTGACGAAGATGCCGACAGACTCCGGTTCAAGGAACAATTATCATCAACGGAACAAGCATTTGGCCCTGATGACCTATACCAGCAACTGTACAAACTCAAACGTAGAGAAATTGACTTTCTCCTGCACGGCATATCCCTGTCAGATTATCACAGGGAATGCATGATTCCTCGGGGTTTTAGAGTAAAAAATGCACCCACCATAGGGAGATATAACCCTGAGTTTTGCAAAAAATGGGTGGGAATCACCAACAAGTGCAGCCTTGACTTAATGCTACTCGTAATCGAGGAGGCGGGTAGAGAGCTGAAAGTGGTCAAAGAGAAAATAGCAACGTTTGAAGTCGACCATCTACAGACACTACAGCAAGACGAGGCTCGAGATTGGATGTCCAAATTGCGTATACAGTGCGACAGCTACCGAAGGGACTTAATAAAGTTTAAGAAGAATAAACACAATATCGTACAGGACGATTATGAAAATAACAGAGTGTATCATTGGCTTATGGGAGGAGGACCCAGTGGGTTCCAAAAGACACAGCCCAGGTCCAGACAAGGATGGCGTCGCCGGAGGGAGAATACGTCAAGGACAGCAGCCTCGTCCAACAGTGATAGTGAATTCGCAGTGGCGGATTCGGATGGTTCAACGGAGGTACAAACGGTCCCTTTAGACCAGGCCACACCCCAGTCTTCAAGAACAAAAGGACGGCCACCCGTCGGGGCGGCCAAAATACGAGACTCAAGAGATCGTGCTGTAAAAAACAAGACTTAGTCTTTAATCTTTCCAAGCGCACGTTTTCTCCAATAGAGTTGAAAGTTCTCAATTACGGTCTAACGTTTGTCCCTACCAATGTACATGATGATTTGACTTGGAAAATAGACCTGTTCCAATTTGCCAGGAAACTCCGGCGTCAAGAATATTTTGCTCAGCAACCATCACAGAACTCACCCTCAACTTCCACTTTACAACCATTCATCAACAAACGGAGCCACTCCCTGTTTGATCCCCCTTCGGCCAATCCTTCCATTAAGTCATTTATTCGCTTAATGGATGAATCAATGGACAAATATTCTAAAGCAGTCAAACAACATCATTACAATTTGTCCAAACAGGAACAAGTGGCACTTAAGAACCTCGGTTCTTACACCGACATTGTCATCCGCCCAGCAGATAAGGGCGGGGGGGGGTAGTGATCTTGGACCTTGCATACTATAGGTCCGAAATCCTAACACAGTTAGCAGATTCTAAGACGTACAGTGAGTTGACTGCAGACCCCACTGGGACCTTCAAGCATGAATTAGACAACATCCTTGCCACAGCATTAGCACAGGAGCACATCTCGGATAAACTACGCAAAGCTTTGACACAACAGCATCCGGTAGTGCCCATCTTATATACGGTGCCAAAGATTCATAAAAGTACAACTGCACCGCCTGGACGCCCCATCATTTCGGCGCGACAGTCGCTGTATCAACCCATCTCACAATTTCTTGACACCATAGTACAACCTCTGGTACTTAAACAACCGACTTGCCTCAAGGATACCACTTATTTTTTACAGGCTTTGGAAACATTTGGCTCAGTTCCAGCCGGGGCACTTTTGTGTACAGTAGACATCTGCAGCCTGTATACCAGTATTCCGCATACTGATGGGCTGGCAGCCATGAGAACTTTTCTGGTTGAAGAAAAAATGTCTGACGTCAACCTTGATCTCTACATGACATTACTAGAATTAACCCTTACCAGGAACTACTTCCTTTTCGACGGCCGGTTCTACCAACAGAGAACCGGCTGTGCGATGGGAAGTAATGTGGCTCCGTCATACGCCAACGTCTACATGCTGAAGGAGGAGGTCAAGATGTTTTTCCAAGATGAGGAGCTGTCAGCCCATATAGCACTTTTTACCAGGTATATTGATGACTTGTTCATCATATGGACAGGAAGCAAGGCTCTGCTGGAGAAGTTGCTGTCTTCTATTAACGCAAGACCATCTCCCATAAGGATCACCCACCAGATATCGGCCACGTCCATCAACTATCTTGATGTTCTGGTTACCATACAAGATGGCACATTATACACCAGTGCCTATCACAAACCGACGGACAAAAATACCCTTCTTCAAGCTAACAGCCATCATCCTAGGCCCTTGAAGCAAGGATTGCCTAGGTCACAGATGATCAGAATAGCTCGCATTCATAACCAACCAGAGAGTTTGGAGAACGAGTTGGATAGGCTAATACAAAAATTCATAGCAAGAGGCTATGACTGCACTTCCTTGGAAGCCACCAAGAAAGAGGTGCTGAAAATGCCCCGAAGTGGTTTGATGCAACCGAAGGAGAGAACACTAGAGAAGAGAATACCGTGGATCACAGTTTACGACACCTCAAGCTCTGTATTGAATCGAGCCAATAGGGCCTTGTGGCCCATAGTGTCCACTGATTCACAACTACCATTCAAACATAAAACTCCCATGATGAGCTACAGAAGGGGACGCAACTTACGGGACTTGCTTGTACACACCAACATTTCCAAGTTTCCCAAATCCACAGATGTCCCTAAGGGTGATACATTCATTTCAAAAAAACCTGGTTGCTATCGGTGCTTGGGTTGCACCACTTGCACCCACATGCTGACAGGTTCAGTGTTCACGTTGCCATTAACCAACAGAAAAATCTACATTCGACACACAGTGACCTGTACTTCCACTTTTATTATTTATTTGATCATTTGCCCATGTGGCCTTTGCTACGTGGGTAAAACAATCAGGACCCTAAGAGAACGAATGGCCCTTCACCGGTCCGCAATTAAGGCTGCATTGTCTGGAAAAGCCTCAGATCAGCCTGTAGCCAGACATTTCTTTGAAGCTCAACATACCCTGTCTGGGCTTAAACACATCATCATAGACGAGGTTCCTAAATCGTTACGGGGAGGTGACAGAGAGGGCCTGCTTCTAAAGAAGGAATCAACTTGGATCTTTAAGTTGGGCACCATGCATCCTACGGGCTTGAATGAGAGAATCGTGTGGAGTACTTTTGGCTAATGGACATTTATAATGTGCATTAAGTGAACATCAATATTATTAGCATGTTATATACCTATAATATAGGGATAATATCGCCTGTATGTTAGAATTATAGTGATGTACCTTATCCCTGTCACACTGATATATGTCCCATGATGAGTGCTGACTCGTTCTATCGTTACTTATTACCTCTTACACAGGGTGACCTATTACATTTAACCTCTGGGCTCAAATGTTCTATTTTTATTATATAGCCTGGAGTATCCATTTGTGTCCCTTTTTTTTGCATGCCTGCACCCTGGTGGTTCTCTGTGATAGTATCACGTCTCTGATTTTTCTTTCACAGCGGCTTTTGGTCGGGTGTTTATTGTTTTTCCGATGTCGCCTAGCAACCTGTCTATGCGACGTCCTTCTGACGCACTGACGCGTCATCTCCCTGTGCGGTCCGGCATCCACGGCGGGTCCCGGAGCGGCAGCACTTCCTCTGGGTTGGTGGTGTTCTTTTCTATTTAAGGTGAGTCTTTTACACTTTTTCACACACGCTTCTACACATCTTGAAAAAGGGGTTAAAATCCCCGAAACGTCGATGTATTGATTTTGATGTTTCAATTATAACTAACTTTTTGACAAGACCTCGAGTGCCGCAGCCTTCTTTAATTTACTATATATATATATATATATATATATATATATATATATATATATATATATAGGGTTTAGACCTAGTCAACGCGCTATGTGGATGAGCTACAACCTCGGGATTACCCCGTTAGGTGGGGTACAGTACAGAGATAAAAGGAAAAAGGTTTCCCAAAGGAGCTTGTAGTAGTACTCTGGTATATAACAGTATAGATAGTATCCTTATTTGTTATTCTTAAAAAATAATTTATTTCCTTTAAAAATACAATACATAAAATTGTTCGATTACATTCAATGATACTTTATACATAAGATGATTGAAAACAATGTTCTATTCTAATCATATAGCAGTGACTCTTCAGTTGAAGAACGCAATTGTTGTCTCAAAAACCCCAACAATTGCGTTCTTCAACTGAAGAGTCACTGCTATATGATTAGAATGGAACATTGTTTTCAATCATCTCATGTATAAAGTATCATTGAATGTAATCGAACAATTTTATGTATTGTATTTTTAAAGGAAATAAATTATTTTTTAAGAATAACAAATAAGGATACTATCTATACTGTTATATACCAGAGTACTACTACAAGCTCCTTTGGGAAACTTTTTTTCTTATATATATATATATATATATATATATATATATATATATATATATATATATATACATACATACATACATACACACACACACACAAATATATATATATATATATATATATATATTTTTTTTTTTTTTTTACAGTTTTATACAGAGCAATACAATTTCCATACAAGTATAGTATGGTAAATCGCCTGACACATACAGGTGAAACTCAGAAAATTAGAATATCATGCAAAAGTTCATGCAAAAGATGATTGTGGTTTACAGCTTAAGAAAACCCCAAATCCAAAATCTCAGAAAATTAGAATATTACATAAAATCAATAAAAAAATAAGAATTTACTTACCGATAATTCTATTTCTCGTAGTCCGTAGTGGATGCTGGGTACTCCGTAAGGACCATGGGGAATAGCGGCTCCGCAGGAGACTGGGCACAAAAGTAAAAGCTTTAGGACTACCTGGTGTGCACTGGCTCCTCCCCCTATGACCCTCCTCCAAGCCTCAGTTAGGATACTGTGCCCGGACGAGCGTACACAATAAGGAAGGATTTTGAATCCCGGGTAAGACTCATACCAGCCACACCAATCACACCGTACAACCTGTGATCTGAACCCAGTTAACAGCATGATAACAGAGGAGCCTCTGAAAAGATGGCTCACAACAATAATAACCCGATTTTTGTAACAATAACTATGTACAAGTATTGCAGACAATCCGCACTTGGGATGGGCGCCCAGCATCCACTACGGACTACGAGAAATAGAATTATCGGTAAGTAAATTCTTATTTTCTCTGACGTCCTAGTGGATGCTGGGAACTCCGTAAGGACCATGGGGATTATACCAAAGCTCCCAAACGGGCGGGAGAGTGCGGATGACTCTGCAGCACCGAATGAGAGAACTCCAGGTCCTCCTCAGCCAGGGTATCAAATTTGTAGAATTTAGCAAACGTGTTTGCCCCTGACCAAGTAGCTGCTCGGCAAAGTTGTAAAGCCGAGACCCCTCGGGCAGCCGCCCAAGATGAGCCCACCTTCCTTGTGGAATGGGCTTTTACAGATTTTGGCTGTGGCAGGCCTGCCACAGAATGTGCAAGCTGAATTGTACTACAAATCCAACGAGCAATAGTCTGCTTAGAAGCAGGAGCACCCAGCTTGTTGGGTGCATACAGGATAAACAGCGAGTCAGATTTTCTGACTCCAGCCGTCCTGGAAACATATATTTTCAGGGCCCTGACTACGTCCAGCAACTTGGAGTCCTCCAAGTCCCTAGTAGCCGCAGGTACCACAATAGGCTGGTTCAAGTGAAACGCTGAAACCACCTTAGGGAGAAATTGAGGACGAGTCCTCAATTCTGCCCTGTCCGTATGAAAAATTAGGTAAGGGCTTTTATAGGATAAAGCCGCCAATTCTGAGACACGCCTGGCTGAAGCCAGGGCTAACAGCATTACCACTTTCCATGTGAGATATTTTAAGTCCACAGTGGAGAGTGGTTCAAACCAATGTGATTTTAGGAACCCCAAAACTACATTGAGATCCCAAGGTGCCACTGGAGGCACAAAAGGAGGCTGTATATGCAGTACTCCCTTGACAAACGTCTGAACTTCAGGAACTGAAGCCAGTTCTTTCTGGAAGAAAATCGACAGGGCCGAAATTTGAACCTTAATGGACCCTAATTTTAGGCCCATAGACAGTCCTGTTTGCAGGAAATGCAGGAAACGACCCAGTTGAAATTCCTCTGTAGGGGCCTTCCTGGCCTCGCACCACGCAACATATTTACGCCAAATACGGTGATAATGTTGTACGGTTACATCCTTCCTGGCTTTGATCAGGGCAGGGATGACTTCATCCGAAATGCCTTTTTCCTTCAGGATCCGGCGTTCAACCGCCATGCCGTCAAACGCAGCCGCGGTAAGTCTTGGAACAGACAGGGTCCCTGCTGGAGCAGGTCCTTTCTTAGAGGTAGAGGCCACGGGTCCTCCGTGAGCATCTCTTGAAGTTCCGGGTACCAAGTCCTTCTTGGCCAATCCGGAGCCACGAGTATAGTCCTTACTCCTCTCCTTCTTATGATTCTCAGTACCTTGGGTATGAGAGGCAGAGGAGGGAACACATACACTGACTGGTACACCCACGGTGTTACCAGAGCGTCCACAGCTATTGCCTGAGGGTCCCTTGACCTGGCGCAATATCTGTCTAGTTTTTTGTTGAGGCGGGACGCCATCATGTCCACCTTTGGTTTTTCCCAACGGTTCACAATCATGTGGAAGACTTTGGGTGAAGTCCCCACTCCCCCGGGTGGAGGTCGTGTCTGCTGAGGAAGTCTGCTTCCCAGTTGTCCACTCCCGGAATGAACACTGCTGACAGTGCTATCACATGATTTTCCGCCCAGCGAAGAATCCTTGCAACTTCTGTCATTGCCCTCCTGCTTCTTGTGCCGCCCTGTCTGTTTACGTGGGCGACTGCCGTGATGTTGTCCGACTGGATCAGCACCGGCTGACCTTGAAGCAGAGGTCTTGCTAGGCTTAGAGCATTGTAGATGGCCCTTAGCTCCAGGATATTTATGTGAAGTGATGTCTCCAGGCTTGACCACAAGCCCTGGAAATTTCTTCCCTGTGTGACTGCTCCCCAGCCTCTCAGGCTGGCATCCGTTGTCACCAGGACCCAGTCCTGAATGCCGAATCTGCGGCCCTCTAGAAGATGAGCACTCTGCAACCACCACAGGAGAGACACCCTTGTCCTTGGTGCCAAGATTATCCGCTGATGCATCTGAAGATGCGACCCGGACCATTTGTCTAGCAGATCACACTGGAAGGTTCTTGCGTGGAATCTGCCGAATGGGATTGCTTCGTAAGAAGCCACCATCTTTCCCAGGACCCTTGTGCATTGATGCACTGAGACTTGGCCTGGTTTTAGGAGATTTCTGACTAGTTCGGATAACTCCCTGGCTTTCTCCTCCGGGAGAAACACCTTTTGCTGGACTGTGTCCAGGATCATCCCTAGGAATAGAAGTCGTGTCGTCGGGATCAGCTGCGATTTTGGAATATTGAGAATCCAACCGTGCTGGCGCAGCACTATCTGAGATAGTGCTACTCCGACTTCCAACTGTTCCCTGGATCTTGCCCTTATCAGGAGATCGTCCAAGTAAGGGATAACTAAAACTCCCTTCCTTCGAAGGAGTATCATCATTTCGGCCATTACCTTGGTAAAGACCCGGGGTGCCGTGGACAATCCAAACGGCAGCGTCTGAAACTGATAGTGACAGTTCTGTACCACAAACCTGAGGTACCCTTGGTGAGAAGGGTAAATTGGGACATGTAGGTAAGCATCTTTTATGTCCAGAGACACCATATAGTCCCCTACTTCCAGGTTTGCAATCACTGCTCTGAGTGACTCCATCTTGAATTTGAACCTTTGTATGTAAGTGTTCAAGGATTTTAGGTTTAAAATTGGTCTCACCGAGCCGTCCGGCTTCGGTACCACAAATAGCGTGGAATAGTACCCCTTTCCCTGTTGTAGGAGGGGTACCTTGCTTATCACCTGCTGGGAATACAGCTTGTGAATGGCTTCCAATACTGCTTCCCTGTCTGAGGGAGACGTCGGTAAAGCAGACTTTAGAAAACGGCGAGGGGGAGACGTCTCGAATTCCAATTTGTACCCCTGGGATACCACCTGAAGGATCCAGGGGTCCACTTGCGAGTGGGCCCACTGCGCACTGAACTTCTGGAGACGGGCCCCCACCGTGCCTGAGTCCGCTAGTAAAGCCCCAGCGTCATGCTGAGGACTTTGCGGAGGCGGGAGAGGGCTTTTGTTCCTGGGAACTGGCTGTTTGTTGCAGCCTTTTTCCTCTCCCTCTGCCACGGGGCAGAAATGAGGCGCCTTTTGCCCGCTTGCCCTTATGGGGCCGAAAGGACTGCGCCTGATAATATGGCGTCTTCTTAGGTTGAGAAGCTACTTGGGGTAAAAATGTGGATTTTCCAGCCGTTGCCGTGGCTACCAGGTCTGATAGACCTACCCCAAATAACTCCTCCCCCTTATAAGGCAATACTTCCATGTGCCTTTTAGAATCCGCATCACCTGACCACTGCAGCGTCCATAAACCTCTTCTTGCAGAAATGGACAGCGCGCTAACTCTTGATGCCAGTCGGCAAACATCCCTCTGTGCATCACGCATATATAGAAATGCATCCTTCAAATGCTCTATAGTCAATAATATACTGTCCCTATCTAGGGTATCAATATTTTTAGTCAGAGAATCCGACCACGCCAGGCCCGCACTGCACATCCAAGCTGAGGCGATTGCTGGTCGCAGTATAACAGCCGTGTGAGAGTATATACATTTTAGGATATTCTCCAGCTTTCTATCGGCAGGTTCCTTTAGGGCGGCCGTATCAGGAGAGGGTAGTGCTACCTGTTTAGACAAGCGTGTGAGCGCTTTATCCACCCTAGGGGGTGTTTCCCAACGTGCCCTATCCTCTGGCGGGAAAGGGAACGATGCCAATAACCTTTTAGGAATTATCAGTTTTTTATCGGGGGAAACCCACGCCTCATCACACACTTCATTTAATTCCTCGGATACAGGAAAAACTACAGGCAGTTTTTTCTCACCAAACATAATACCCTTTTTAGTGGTACTTGTATTATCAGATATATGCAATACATTTTTCATTGCTTCAATCATGTAACGTGTGGCCCTAGTGGAAGTCACGTTTGTATCCTCATCATCGACACTGGAGTCAGTATCCGTGTCTGCCATTTGAGGTAACGGGCGTTTTAAAGCCCCTGATGGCGTTTGAGACCCCTGGACAGGCACAAGCTGAGTAGCCGGCTGTCTCATGTCGTCAACTGTCTGTCGTAAGGAGCTGACACTGTCACGCAATTCCTTCCACAAGCTCATCCACTCAGGTGTCGACTCCCCAGGGGGTGACAACTGTATAATAGGCAATTGCTCCGCCTCCATCTCATTTTCCTCCTCAAACATGTCGACACAATTGTACCGACACACCGCACACACACATGGAATGCTCTGATAGAGGACAGGACCCCACTAGCCCTTTGGGGAGACAGAGGGAGAGTATGCCAGCACACACCAGAGCGCTATATATATACAGGAATACCACTATAAAATGTGTTTTTCCCTTTATAGCTGCTGTTAGTATAAACTACTGCGCCAAATTAGTGCCCCCCTCTCTTTTTTACCCTTTTCTGTAGTGCAGGACTGCAGGGGAGAGTCAGGGAGACGTCCTTCCAGCGGAGCTGTGATGGAAAATGGCGCCCGTGTGCTGAGGAGATAGGCTCCGCCCCCTTCTCGGCGGCCTTTTCTCCCGCTTTTTAGGGGAGTTCTGGCAGGGGTTAAAATACACCCATATAGCCCTGGGAGTTATATGTGGTGTATTTATGCCAGCCAAGGTGTTTTACATTGCTGCTCAGGGCGCCCCCCCCTAGCGCCCTGCACCCTCAGTGACCGGAGTGTGAAGTGTGCTGAGTAACAATGGCGCACAGCTGCAGTGCTGTGCGCTACCTTGTTGAAGACTGATGTCTTCTGCCGCCGATTTTTCCGGACCTTTTCTTGCTTCTGGCTCTGTAAGGGGGCCGGCGGCGCGGCTCCGGGACCGAGCTCCGAGGCTGGGCCTGTGTTCGGTCCCTCTGGAGCTAATGGTGTCCAGTAGCCTAAGAAGCCCAATCCACTCTGCACGCAGGTGAGTTCGCTTCTTCTCCCCTTAGTCCCTCGGTGCAGTGAGCCTGTTGCCAGCAGGTCTCACTGAAAATAAAAACCTAAAACTAAACTTTTCACTAAGAAGCTCAGGAGAGCCCCTAGTGTGCACCCTTCTCGGCCGGGCACAAAAATCTAACTGAGGCTTGGAGGAGGGTCATAGGGGGAGGAGCCAGTGCACACCAGGTAGTCCTAAAGCTTTTACTTTTGTGCCCAGTCTCCTGCGGAGCCGCTATTCCCCATGGTCCTTACGGAGTTCCCAGCATCCACTAGGACGTCAGAGAAAAGGATTTTAAATACAGAAGTGTTGGCCCTCTGAAAAGTATAATCATGCATATGTACTCAGTAATTGGTTTGGCCCCTTTTGCATGAATTACTGCCTCAATGCAGCGTGGCATGGATTCTATCAGCCTGTGGCACTGCTGAGGTATTATGGAAGACCAGGATGCTTCAATAGCGGCCTTCAGCTCTTCTGCATTGTTCGGTCTCCTGTCTCTCATCTTTCTCTTGGCAATGCCCCATAGATGCTCTATGGGGTTCAGGTCAGGCGAGTTTGCTGGCCAATCCAGCACAGCAACCCCACGGTCATTGAACCAGGTTTTGGTACTTTTGGCAGTGTGGGCAGGTGCCAAGTCATTTCTGTATTTAAAATCCTTTTTTTATTGATTTTATATAATATTCAAATTTTCTGAGATTTGGGGTTTTCTTAACCTGTAAGCCACAATCATCAAAATTATAACAAATAAAGGCTTGAAATACTGTTTATCACTTTGCATGTAATGAGTCTATATAATATATTAGTTTCACCTTTTAAGTTGAATTACTGAAATAAATGAACTTTTGCACAATATTCTAATTATCGGAGTTTCACCTGTTCAAGGGAGACAATTGGGCTTCCAGTTGTTGTTTTTTTTATAATTCTGGCAGACCAAAAGTGCCAGTGGGCTTAGTAAATGTATTCACAATCTTATATTTTTCCACAAAATGCTCATAGGTAATATACCGATGTGTCCCCATACACCTAGCCTTAATACTCCATGTGGTGCGAGGCGCCTAGTGCACAGACGCTAGGGGGTAAATTTACTAAAATAGGAGTTCTATTTAAGATGGGATGTTGTCCATAGCAACCAGATTCCAAGTATTATCTTCTAGAAGGTGCTAGATAAATGAGACATAGCATCTAATTGGTTGCTATGGGCAACATCCCATCTTAAATTGAATTCCCATCTTAGTAAATTTACCCCTAGGTGTATGGGGACACATCTGTATGCTGACCAGGACCTGGCGCGTTGAGAAGAGTGGCCTGGTGCGACAGCAGCAATAAATGTATTAGTCCCTCCACATTATCTTCTTGAACACCTACTCCACTGCATCATCTATTGTCTTCCCACTCTTTCTACCAATTGTCAAAGTCTCAGCCTACGTACTGTTTTATTCAAACTTTAGTCCTCTAACTTTATTAAAACCTCATTGGTATTTGGCATTTTTAGGTTGCAAGCATAAAAAAAATAAGATTTTACTCACCGGTAAATCTATTTCTCGTAGTCCGTAGTGGATGCTGGGGACTCCGTAAGGACCATGGGGAATAGACGGCTCCGCAGGAGACTGGGCACATCTAAAGAAAGATTTAGGTCTATCTGGTGTGCACTGGCTCCTCCCCCTATGACCCTCCTCCAAGCCTCAATTAGGAACTGTGCCCGGAAGAGCTGACACAATAAGGAAGGATTTTTGAATCCCGGGTAAGACTCATACCAGCCACACCAATCACACCATATAACACGTGATAGGAACCCCGGTTAACAGTATGATAACAATTGGAGCCTCTGAAGAGATGGCTCACAACAAAACCCGATTTTTGTAACAATAACTATGTACAAGTATTGCAGACAATCCGCACTTGGGATGGGCGCCCAGCATCCACTACGGACTACGAGAAATAGATTTACCGGTGAGTAAAATCTTATTTTCTCTGACGTCCTAGTGGATGCTGGGGACTCCGTAAGGACCATGGGGATTATACCAAAGCTCCCAAACGGGCGGGAGAGTGCGGATGACTCTGCAGCACCGAATGAGAGAACTCCAGGTCCTCCTCAGCCAGGGAATCAAATTTGTAGAATTTAGCAAACGTGTTTGCCCCTGACCAAGTAGCTGCTCGGCAAAGTTGTAAAGCCGAGACCCCTCGGGCAGCCGCCCAAGATGAGCCCACCTTCCTTGTGGAATGGGCTTTTATTGATTTAGGCTGCGGTAATCCTACCGCAGAATGCGCCAGCTGAATAGTGCTACAAATCCAGCGCGCAATAGACTGCTTAGAAGCAGGAGCACCCAGCTTGTTGGGTGCATACAGGATAAACAGCGAGTCAATTTTTCTGACTCCAGCCGTCCTGGAAACATAAATTTTCAGGGCCCTGACTACGTCCAGCAACTTGGAATCCTCCAAGTCCCTAGTAGCCGCAGGCACCATAAAAGGTTGGTTCAAGTGAAAAGCTGAGACCACCTTCGGGAGAAACTGAGGACGAGTCTTCAATTCTGCCCTATCTGGAAAATCAGATAAGGGCTTTTTCAAGACAAAGCCGCCAATTCTGAAACCCGCCTGGCCGAAGCCAGGGCCAACAGTACGACCACTTTCCACGTGAGATATTTTAATTCCACAGTCTTAAGTGGTTCGAACCAGTGTGATTTCAGGAATGCCAAAACCACATTGAGATCCCAAGGTGCCACTGGGGGCACAAAAAGAGGCTGAATATGCAGAACTCCTTTGACAAAAGTCTGAACTTCAGGCAGCGGAGCCAGTTCTTTCTGGAAGAAAATCGACAGAGCCGAAATCTGGACCTTGATGGACCCCAATTTGAGGCCCAACGTCACCCCTGCTTGCAGGAAGTGTAGGAATCGACCCAGTTGAAATTCCTCCTTCGGGGCCTTCATGGCCTCACACCAAGCAACATATTTCCGCCAAATGCGGTAATAATGTCTTGCGGTGACATCCTTCCTGGCTTTGATCAGGGTAGGGATGACTTCCTCCGGAATACCCTTTTCCTTTAGGATCCGGTGTTCAACCGCCATGCCGTCAAACGCAGCCGCGGTAAGTCTTGGAACAGACAGGGTCCCTGCTGCAGCAGGTCTTGTCTGAGTGGCAGAGGCCAAGGGTCCTCTGCCAGCATCTCTTGAAGTTCCGGGTACCAAGCTCTTCTTGGCCAATCCGGAACCACGAGTATGGTTTGCACTCCTCGCATTCTTATTATTCTCAGTACCTTGGGTATGAGAGGTAGAGGAGGAAACACATAAACCGACTGGAATACCCACGGTGTCACTAGAGCGTCCACAGCGATCGCCTGAGGGTCCCTTGACCTGGCGCAATATCTTTTCAACTTTTTGTTGAGGCGGGACGCCATCATGTCCACCCGTGGTCATTCCCAACGGTTTACCCGCATTTGGAAAACTTCTGGAAGAAGTCCCCATTCTCCCGGGTGTAGGTCGCCCATCGGAGAATCCTTGTGGCTTCTGCCATCGCCATCCTGCTTCTTGTGCCGCCCTGTCTGTTTACATGGGCGACCGCCGTGATATTGTCTGATTGGATCAGTACCGGCTGGTTCTGAAGCAGGGGCCTTGCTTGGCATAGGGCATTGTAAATGGCCCTTAGCTCCAGAATATTTATGTGAAGCGAAATCTCCTTGGAAATTTCTTCCCTGTGTGACTGCACCCCAGCCCCGAAGGCTGGCCTCCGTGGTCACCAGGACCCAGTCCTGTATTCCGAATCTGCGGCCCTCTAGTAGATGAGCCCTCTGCAGCCACCACAGCATCGACAACCTGTTTCTTGCCGACAGGGTTATCCGCTGTTGTATCTGTAGATGGGACCCGGACCATTTGTCCCACAGGTCCCACTGGAACGTCCTTACGTGGAACCTTCCGAATGGAATTATGCTTCGTACGAAGCTACCATTTTTTCCAGGACTCGTGTGCTTCCACTGGAAGAAACACTCTTTTCTGGTCTGTGTCCAGAATCATTCCCAGGAACAGAAGACGTGTCGTCGGGACCAGCTGTGATTTTGGAATATTGATAATCCAGTCGTGCTGTTGTAGCACTTCCCGAGAGAGTGCTACCCCCACTACCAACTGTTCTTTGGACCTCGCCTTTATCAGGAGATCGTCCAAGTACGGGATAATAAAAACTTTCTTCTTGCGAAGGAGTATCATCATTTCGGCCATTACCTTGGTAAAGACCTTCGGTGCCGTGGACAACTCCAACGGCAGCGTCTGGAACTGATAGTGACAGTCCTGTACCACACATCTGAGGTACTCCTGGTGAGGAGGGTAAATGGGGACATGCAGGTACGCATCCTTGATGTCCAGGGAGACTCTGTAATCCCCCTCGTCCAGGCTCGTAATAACCGCCCTGAGCGATTCCATCTTGAACTTGAATCTTCTGATATAAAAGTTCAAAGTATTTTAATTTTAAGATGGGTCTCACCGAACCATTCTGTTTCGGTACCACAACCATTGTGGAATAGTAACCCCTTCCTTGCTGAAGGAGGGGCACCTTGACAATCACTTGTTGTGATTATAGTGTTGAATAGCCACCAACACCGCCTCCCTGGCAGAGGGAGGTGCCGGTAAGGCAGATTTTAGGAAACGGCGGGGGGAAGAACGTCTCGAACTCCAGCCTGTACCCCTGAGATACTACTTGAAGGACCCAGGGATCCATGTGAGAGAGCACACTGGGCGCTGAAATTTCTGAGACGGGCCCCCACCGTACCCGGGTCCGCCTGAGCAGCCCCAGCGTCATGCTGGGGACTTACCGGACGCAGGGAGGACTTCTGCTCTTGGGAACTAGCTGTGTGCTGCAGCTTTTTCCTCTACCTTTGCCTCTCGGCAGAAAGGATGAGCCTCTAGCCATCTTGCTTTTCTGGGGCCGAAAGGACTGTACTTGATGATACGGTGCTTTCTTTTGTTGTGGGGTAGCCTGTGGCAAAAAAGTCGATTTCCCAGCAGTAGCTGTGGAAACGAGGTCTGAAAGACCATCCCCAAACAGTTTTACCCCCTTATAGGGCAAAACTTCCATGTGCCGATTCGAGTCGGCATCGCCTGACCATTGACGAGTCCATAACCCCCGTCTGGCGGCAATGGACCTAGCGCTTATTTTTGATGCCAGCCGGCAAATATCCCTCTGTGCATCACGCATGTATAAGACCACGTCTTTTATATGCTCTATTGTCAGCAAAATATTGTCCCTATCCATAGTAATTTTTCGACAGGGAATCTGACCACGCAGCGGGAGCACTGCACATCCATGCCGAAGCAATGGCTGGTCGCAATATAATGCCCGAGTGTGTGACTATATCTTTCAGGGTAACCCCCTGCTTTTTATCAGCAGGTTCCTTCAGGGCGGCCGTATCCGGAGACGGTAGTGCCACCTTTTCTGATAAGCGTGTAAGCGCTGTATCTACCCTATGGGGTGTTTCCCAACGTGACCTATCCTCTGGCAGGAAAGGGTACGCTGTCAATTACCGTTTAGAAATTATCAATTTCTTACCGGGGGAAGACCACGCTTCCTCACACACCTCATTTAATTTCTCAGATGCAGGAAAAACTACTGGTAGTTTTCTCTCACCAAACATAATACCCTTTTATGTGGTACCTGGGGTATTATCATAAATGCGTAATACATTTTTCATTGCCTCAATCATGTAACGGGTGGACCTATTTGGAGGGTACACTAGTCTCATCGTCGTCGACACTGGAGTCGGTATCCGTGTCGACATCTGTCTGAGGTAGCGGGCGTTTTTAGAGCCCCCCATGACATTTGAGACGCTGGAACAGGCACAAGCTGAGTAGCCGGCTGTTCTGTGTCGTCGACCTTTTGTGTAAGGAGTTGACACTTTCACGTAATCCTTCCATAAGTCCAACCACACCGGTGTCGATCCCGCAGGGGGTGACATCACATTTACAGGCATTCGCTCCGCCTCCACATCATTATCCTCCTCATACATGTCGACACAGCCGTACCGACACACAGCACACACACACAGGGAATGCTCTGACAGAGGACAGGACCCCACAAAGCCCTTTGGGGAGACAGAGGGAGAGTATGTCAGCACACACCAGGGCGCTATATATCACAGGGATTTCACATATAAGAGTGTTTTCCCTTATAGCTGCCTATATATATTGTATACTGCGCCTAAATTGTGCCCCCCCCTCTCTTTTTAACCCTTTCTGTAGTATTGACTGCAGGGGAGAGCCAGGGAGCTTCCCTCCAACGGAGCTGTGAGGGAAAAATGGCGCCAGTGTGCTGAAGGAGATAGCTCCGCCCCTTTTTCGCGGACTTTCTCCCGCATTTTTATGGATTCTGGCAGGGGTTAAAAAGCACCTATATAGCCTCTGGGGCTATATATGGTGCCAGTTTGCCAGCCAAGGTGTCAGTATTGCTGCTCAGGGCGCCCCCCCCCAACGCCCTGCACCCATCAGTGACCGCAGTGTGTGGTGTGCATGAGGAGCAATGGCGCACAGCTGCAGTGCTGTGCGCTACCTTGGAGAAGACAGAAGTCTTCAGCCGCCGATTTTCCGGACCACCTTCTTGCTTCTGGCTCTGTAAGGGGGACGGCGGCGCGGCTCCGGGAACGGACGACGAGGTCGGGTCCTGTGTTCGATCCCTCTGGAGCTAATGGTGTCCAGTAGCCTAAGAAGCCCAAGCTACCACCACTTAGGTAGGTTCGCTTCTTCTCCCCTTAGTCCCTCGATGCAGTGAGCCTGTTGCCAGCAGGTCTCACTGAAAATAAAAAAACCTAACAAACACTTTCTTCCTAGGAGCTCAGGAGAGCCCCTAGTGTGCATCCAGCTCAGCCGGGCACAGAAATCTAACTGAGGCTTGGAGGAGGGTCATAGGGGGAGGAGCCAGTGCACACCAGATAGACCTAAATCTTTCTTTAGATGTGCCCAGTCTCCTGCGGAGCCGTCTATTCCCCATGGTCCTTACGGAGTCCCCAGCATCCACTAGGACGTCAGAGAAAAGAAAAAGAAAAAGTGAACTTAAAAAAAGTTCAGACAAGGATTGGATAAATATCTGATTGAAAATGATATCCAAGGTTATAACATTTAAAATAATGATGTTGATAATCCGCGTGTAACATGATTTATAGTTAACTAGTCATAAAACATTACTTCAGCAGGTACACTATAATCAACTCAACTTAATACAGAATACAGGTTGAACTCGATGGGCATTTTGCCTCTATTCAACCTCAATTACTATGTTACTATGTAACTGCATGGGCATCTGTTAACCCCTGGATTCTGGGTTAAGTGTTTGGTATCTATGGGTGACCCTGCACGGTAAGCCCCAGAGAGTGTATTGAACACATTTTCCTTTTCAGATGGTGAGCTCCAGGCAGAGCTGTAGCCGTGCAGTAAGCCCAGCGGGTAAATAAATCTGCCCCCCTGGTTCCTTTACAGACTTTCTTCTGTTTACGTTATGCATTTTTTCCCTTCATTGGTGGCAATTAAGAGCTTATGTAAAAGTGAGTTTAAGGAAAGCGATCAGTCACCAACATATGTGCCAGGTACAAAATAAATTCAGATGAATTCATGTTCAAGGAAGAATGAACAGAGATTATTATGAATCAAAGCAGAATCAGCAAACAGGAAAATCATTCCCGAAACTAGAGACTGCTATAGTCCTAACTGGCTGCTAATGCATGTATGAGCCTAATAAGACTGCCAGTCCCAATCAGCAGCTGGAGAGAAGATGACAGCATCTGACAGAGTATGTGATCATTGCTCCAATCTTATTAATGGTACCCTGCTAAATCCAGCTTTACAACACTACCATTCTCTACATAAAATCTATTTATCGCTTTCTATAACACCCAGCAGTTGGGAACTCTACAATAACAGCAGAAGGAATTATTCCAGCTACAGTAACCAATCTATATTTGTACTGCACAGAGGAGACTCGAGGCATAAAGTTACTACAGTCGTTCAGTTACTGCTCCCATCATGTCATGTCTGAGAGTAGATTGGGAAATGCAGTTCATCACTAGCTGGGAAGCTGTACTGTACTTCACTTGTAACTTCCCGATACAAATTAATTAGCGACAGCAAAACATTTCTGGCATATCACAGACATTTAAGCAAAGTGAAAACTGTCTGTTGCCTAAGTTTAAGAGGATGCCTTAGACATTACGAAACTACACTTGGCCCTTAAATCCTGATCATATGAAAAGGCTAAATCCGAATTAAACAAGTCATCTTTGTTTAAATGTGTTTCAGGGGACTGATGTTGCAATGAAATACAAAAGAATTTGACATTCTACACATAAGGCTTTCTAGGCCATCGTATTTGTAGACATAATCAAGTGTACTTGTGTCTTAACAAGAAAGGATGATATTCATGAAGCCAACAGCTGTGCTTTGCGGTTTCATGCTGGAATGCAATTCAATCAGGTTAATTTAGAATGGTTGTCTGAAATAAGCTATTTTGACTTGGCAATGGCACACTCGATGGATACAAGGAAAATACAAGACCAAAAATAAAGAAATCTGGAAAAATTTACAGCCTGTCCCCCCATCCAAAAGAAGTTAGCATTTATTTATGCCAGTGTTAAGGAGGCCAGTGCTCTGTAGATAGTTAGCATCATAAATATGGGTTGGGTTTGAAATGTCGGCTGTCGGCGGTCAGGAGACCGACAGCAGCACCGCAACAGTCAAAATCTCAACAATGGGCGGTAAGCAGTCTAACCCTCCCCCTACCCTAACCCTCCTAGGTGCCTAACCCTAACCTCCAGACCACAGCTTAACCCCCCTCCCCCCCAGTGGTGCCTAAATCTAACCCCCCTCTCCACACCCTAAAGCTGGCCATACACCTAAAGATTTATTGTCTGATCTGGCTGGTTGGAACAAAAATCTGGTAACGGGATTCCGTCATCTGAGTCCTGGCCCCTTTCGGGGCTCCAGCTTCCGCATTCTGGCGCTGTAATCTTATGCGCCAGGATCCCGACTGTAGGGACTGTAACCGCATCCCCTAAAGATAAGTTGTAGCATACGGTCAGTCCCTCCCCCTATGTACTGTATCCACAGTCATTACCGCCTTACTGTATTTTGATCAATAATGATCCATATTGGCCTAATTATTGAATAAATTATATATACTGTACGTTATGCAAATTATGGCACCTCACTATAGGACCACCGGACTGCCTGTAGTTAAATACTAATCAATGTGAAAGGAGCGTAGGGTTACATAACAAGACAGAGGACCATTCTCAGAACCAAGGTAACATGCACACTAGAGTCCATCTGGGCTGATAACAGTCATGTGAGCTGGAATTGTTTTACCTGCCAAGTCTTTTATAACCCGGCCCCCCTCCCCCCCTCGATGGGAGTGTACGTAACTTAGAGCCAATTAGCATATTTAAATGTTTGCCAAATAAAACTGGGTTTGTATACAGTGTGATGCTCGTAGTATGATTTGGCAGCAGGAGACACTTGGTTAGGAGATATACACACATGTGCATGTTTGCTGTAATGAATCTTTTACCCCTGTGTGTTCTAGAGGCCCAACTGTAAAAATAAGAATTTACTTACCGATAATTCTATTTCTCATAGTCCGTAGTGGATGCTGGGAACTCCGTAAGGACCATGGGGAATAGCGGCTCCGCAGGAGACTGGGCACAAAAAGTAAAAGCTTTAGACTAGCTGGTGTGCACTGGCTCCTCCCCCTATGACCCTCCTCCAAGCCTCAGTTAAGATACTGTGCCCGGACGAGCGTACATAATAAGGAAGGATATTGAATCCCGGGTAAGACTCATACCAGCCACACCAATCACACCGTACAACTCGTGATCTGAACCCAGTTAACAGTATGATAACCGTAGGAGCCTCTGAAAAGATGGCTTCCAACAATAAACAACCCGATTTGTTTGTAACAATAACTATATACAAGTATTGCAGACAATCCGCACTTGGGATGGGCGCCCAGCATCCACTACGGACTATGAGAAATAGAATTATCTATTTCTCAAACGGGCGGGAGAGTGCGGATGACTCTGCAGCACCGAATGAGAGAACTCCAGGTCCTCCTCAGCCAGGGTCTCAAATTTGTAGAATTTAGCAAACGTGTTTGCCCCTGACCAAGTAGCTGCTCGGCAAAGTTGTAAAGCCGAGACCCCTCGGGCAGCCGCCCAAGATGAGCCCACCTTCCTTGTGGAATGGGCTTTTACAGATTTTGGCTGTGGCAGGCTTGCCACAGAATGTGCAAGTTGAATTGTACTACAAATCCAACGAGCAATCGTCTGCTTAGAAGCAGGAGCACCCAGCTTGTTGGGTGCATACAGTATAAACAGCGAGTCAGATTTTCTGACTCCAGCCGTCCTGGAAACATATATTTTCAGGGCCCTGACTACGTCCAGCAACTTGGAGTCCTCCAAGTCCCTAGTAGCCACAGGTACCACAATAGGTTGATTCATGTGAAACGCTGAAACCACCTTAGCGAGAAATTGAGGACGAGTCCTCAATTCCGCCCTATCCGAATGAAATATCAGGTAAGGGCTTTTATAGGATAAAGCCGCCAATTCTGATACGCGCCTGGCTGAAGCCAGGGCCAACAGCATTACCACTTTCCATGTGAGATATTTCAAATCCACTGTGGCAAGTGGTTCAAACCAATGTGATTTTAGGAACCCTAAAACTACATTGAGATCCCAAGGTGCCACTGGAGGCACAAAAGGAGGCTGTATATGCAGTACCCCTTTGACAAACGTCTGAACTTCAGGCACTGAAGCCAGTTCTTTCTGGAAGAAGATCGACAGGGCCGAGATTTGAACCTTAATGGATCCTAATTTTAGGCCCATAGACAATCCTGCTTGCAGGAAATGTAGGAAACGACCCAGTTGAAATTCCTCCGTAGGGGCCTTCTTGGCCTCACACCACGCAACATATTTTCGCCAAATGCGATGATAATGTTTTGCAGTTACATCCTTCCTGGCCTTGATCGGGGTAGGGATGACTTCATCTGGAATGCCTTTTTCCTTCAGGATCCGGCGTTCAACCGCCATGCCGTCAAACGCAGCCGCGGTAAGTCTTGGAACAGACAAGGTCCCTGCTGGAGCAGGTCCTTCCTTAGAGGTAGAGGCCACGGGTCCTCCGTGAGCATCTCTTGCAGCTCCGGGTACCAAGTTCTTCTTGGCCAATCCGGAGCCACGAGTATCGTTCCTACTCCTCTCCTTCTTATGATTCTCAGTACTTTTGGTATGAGAGGAAGAGGAGGGAACACGTATACCGACTGGAACACCCACGGAGTTACCAGAGCGTCCACCGCTATTGCCTGAGGGTCCCTTGACCTGGCGCAATATCTGTCCAGTTTTAAACTTTTACTTCTAAGTAGCTCAGGAGAGCCACCTAGCTTGCACCCTTCTCGTTCGGGCACAAAAATCTAACTGAGGCTTGGAGGAGGGTCATAGGGGGAGGAGCCAGTGCACACCAGCTAGTCTAAAGCTTTTACTTTTTGTGCCCAGTCTCCTGCGGAGCCGCTATTCCCCATGGTCCTTACGGAGTTCCCGCATCCACTAGGACGTCAGAGAAAAGGAGACAGAGGTTCAAGGTTTATAATTAAGCAGTGATTTCTTGTTTAGGCTCTCCCGCGGACCAGATACCGTTGACAAGTAACAATCCACTAGATCAGTGGTTCCAAACTAGGGTCCTCAAGAACCCCCAATAGGTCATGTTTTCAGGATTTATGTCTGTGGAAATAAGTGGGTTAATTCAGTGGTGGCAGTGCGGCAGAGAGTCCCCTGCTTATGCCTTTGGCGTATACGCCCAAAAAGGGGGCGTGGGTTCATGGTAGCCACCGTTTGCATCACTATGGGTGCATGGCCTTATGGGAAGTCCCCCCATTACAGTACATCACTCTGGGGTGGATCTAGTGCAGTCGTTTAAGTGGCCAGCATACGTGGACACTCTGGCTGCACTGCCGGCTCATTCTCAGTGACAGGAGTCTGGGGCGCTGCAGGAGAATGTCACAGTGGCTC
The DNA here is from genome assembly GCF_028390025.1 of Pseudophryne corroboree. Lineage (NCBI taxonomy): Eukaryota > Metazoa > Chordata > Amphibia > Anura > Myobatrachidae > Pseudophryne > Pseudophryne corroboree. The sequence continues at coordinate 173,394,326 of NC_086452.1, forward strand.
CTGTCACTGCATTTTGGAGTCACCTCCCCTGAAGGATGACACCCGGGTGAAGCCTACACCCCTCTTGTGACGCCATTGGGATAATGAATAATCCAGGAAATAGATCAAATCAACTGTGCATGATTAAAAAAATCCAGAGCACGAGCCATTGGTGATACTTGTGGATTGGAGTGGAGAACCACTGCGCTAGTTCCTTGTCTAAAGCACAATTTTCTCACATGCGTATGTGAACATACCAAGCTGTCACTTCAAAATCAATAATCACTATGCTACAAGTATTCTCTTTACTATTGCAATTTCATATGTAATCTGTCTGTACCGCATCAAAGCAGAAAGCAATAATACGACTATGTGAAAGATGGAATCTAAATTATTCATGTTGACTGCTATTTGTTCTGCGAACTGTAAAGCATACAATAGTGTTCAGCTTTAATAGACACACAAACAATAAAATATGGTTATGGACTATAAAATATAATAGAAGCAAATTGCTGGGCTAATGTTATACAATCTGAATGTATGCATATTTGAAATTTAGTATGGCCAGATACAACACGAGCACTCAGATCATAACTAAGCTTTTATACCATAGCTATATTTAGCAGCTTGGAGATGTGAACAATTTCTGGTGCTGCTACAATTTCACGCACAGTTACATCACCTCTAACTCATCTTTTTTAAGTTTTACGCCACAGCATCATCCTGCATCTGAAGTGAAAGAAATGGCCCACCTTAACTCTTTTTTTTTTTTTTTTTTATACCTTTTTTGGGAAGAAATTTTTTTTGTGTCTTATTTAAAAAGAGCTCACACCATTCTGAAGACCAGGGCCAGGGCCCCTTAAGAACATTGTTCCTCCTTTAATAAAAGATTTAATGGAGAAGCTGCACCCACAGAAAATTGGCTCTAACAACCAAAACCTATACTGCACTGTAGAGAGAGGCACGCAAAGCAAGTAGAATAGCAAGGCACCAAGGATTTGTTAGTATTGGTAATAGGGTGGTAGAATAAATAGGATTTTAATTACCTACCGGTAAATAATTTTCTCGTAGTCCGTAGAGGATGCTGGGGTCCATTTAGTACCATGGGGTATAGACAGGTCCTTTGGGAGCCACTGGCACTTTAAGAGTTTACTAGTGTGGGCTGGCTCCTCTCTCTATGCCCCTCCTACCAGACCCACTCTAGAAACTGTGCCCAAGGAGACGGATATACTTAGAGAGAAGGAAATATACAGATAGTGGTGAGATTCACACCAGCTCACACATAACAAAAAAGGATAGCCAAGGTAACCAACTTGGAACAATTCAGCAACGGCTGAAACAATACTGAACCAATGCAGGAATACGAAGCACTGGGCGGGCGCCCAGCATCCTCTACGGACTACGAGAAAAGGATTTACCGGTAGGTAATTAAAATCCTATTTTCTCTTACGTCCTAGAGGATGCTGGGGTCCATTTAGTACCATGGGCAACCGCCCAGGAAGAACCCACTTTACGAGTAGAGTGGGCCTTAACAGATTTTGAACACGGCAAGCCTGCCGTAGAATAAGCATGCTGGATAGTAAACCTGATCCAACGAGAAATCGTCTGCTTAGAAGCAGGGCACTAAACCTTGTTGGGATCATAAAGGACAAATAAAGCGTCTGACTTCCTGTGACGAGAAGTTCTCTTCACATAAATTTTCAATGCCTTCACCACATCCAAGGACTGTGAGGTAATTGAGGAGTCAGTAGCCACTGGCACCACAATAGGTTGGTTGATATGAAAAGCGGACACAACCTTAGGAAGAAATTACTGACGTGTTCTGTGCTCAGCCCTATCTTCATGGAAAATCAAATAGGGGCTCTTGCAAGACAAAGCCCCCAATTCATACACACATCTAGCAGATGCCAATGCCAACAGTGTGACCGCCTTCCAAGTAAGAAACTTGACGTCCACCTCCTGCAAAGGTTCAAACCAATCTGATTACAGGATCTGCAGTACCACATTAAGATCCCAAGGTGCCGTAGGAGGCACAAAGGGAGTTTGGATGTGCAGAACCCCGTTAAGAAAGTCTGAATCTCAGGGCGGGAAGCCAATTGTTTCTGGAAGAAAATGGACAAGGCCGAAATCTGGACTTTTATGGAGCCCAAGTGAAGGCCCACATCAGCCTGCAAAAAGAGGAGAAACCGTCCTAGTTTAAACTCCACCGTTGGATACTTCTTGGATTCACACCAAGACACATACTTTTTCCAAATTCGATGGTAATGTTTAGACGTAACTCTCTTCCTAGCCTGAATTAGGGTAGGAATAACCTTTTTTCGGAATGCCCTTCCGACCTAAGATCTGCCGTTCAACCTCCATGCCGTCAAACGTAGCCACGGTAAGTCTTGATAAGCGAACCGCCCCTGTTGAAGAAGGTCCTCACGAAGAGGAATAGGCCTCAGATCCTCCAGGAGTAACTCCAGAAGATCCGCGTACCAAGCCCCCCTTGGCCAGTCCGGAGCAATGAGGATCGCCTGAACTCTTGTTCTTTTTATTAGCTTGAGAATTATTGGGATAAGTGGAAGTGGAGGGAACCCATACACTGACTGGAACACCCACGGGGTTACCAGTTCGTCCACCACCACCACTGCCTGTGGGTCTCTCGACCTGGAGCAGTACCTGCGAAGCTTCTTGTTGAGGCAAGAGGCCATCATGTCTATCTGAGGGACGCCCCATCAGCTTGTCACCTCTGCAAACACCTCTGGGTGGAGGACCCATTCTCCTGGATGGAGATCATGTCTGCTGAGGAAGTCCGCTTCCCAGTTGTTCACTCCCGGAATGAAGATTGCTGATAGCGCCAGCGCATGCTTTTCTGCCCAGAGGAGGATTCTTGTTACCTCTATCACTGCCGCTCTGCTCTTCGGTCCGACCTGTCTGTTTATGTAGGACACTGCCGTCACATTGTCCGACTGAACCAGAATGTCCTGATCTTGCAGAAGATGTGCCGCTTGTAGAAGGCCATTGTCTACGGCCCTTAATTCCAGAATGTTTATCTGAAGGATGGATTCCAGACTTGACCATTTTCCTTGGAAAGTTTGCCCTTGGGTGACTGCTCCCCAACCTCTGAGACTTGCATCCGTGGTTAGAAGGATACAATTCTGAATCCAGAACCTGCGGCCCTCGAGTAGGTGAGAAGTTTGCAGACACCAGAGGAGCGAAATTCTGGCTTTCGGTGACAGGTGTATCCGCTGGTGCATGTGAAGATGAGATCCTGGCCATAAGACCAGGAGATCCAGTGGGAAAGACCGTGCAAGGAATCTTCCGTACTGTCGAGCCTCTTAGGAGGTAACCATCTTCCCCAGAAGGCGAATGCCCAGATGAACAGATACCCGAGCTGGCATCAGGACATCCCGGACCATTGATTGGATCACCAACGCCTTCTCCACCGGTAGAAGCACCCTCTGTACTACCGCGTTGAGAATCATCCCCAGGAAGGAACGCCTTCCCTATCGGCTTCAAATGCGAAATTCGAAGCTTCAGGATCCACCCAAGATCCCGGGACAGGTGATTTGAGAAAGCAACACTCTGTAACAGGATGTTAAGGTTGTCCAGATATGGAATTATGACCACTACTGGTTTGTGGAGCGGGAGCATAAAGGCTGCCATGGCTCTGATGAACACCCCTGGTGTTGCGTAGAAGCCAAGTTCAGTGTTTGGAACTGGAAGTGACATAGTTGTAGTGAAACTTTAGATCGGCCTGGAGAGGCGGCCAGATTGGAATGTGAAGTACACACCCTGATATCCCGGTAGTGTTCACGCTAGGCAGTTTTAGCAGGGTGCCGCGCCCTGGCCGATTTTTTAAGGGCAAAACCCGCCCTGCCCTTTCTGCGGTGCCCTGCTAAAACTGCTGCCCGCTTCCTGCCCTCACACCATTCACGCTGAGAGAGCGCTTGGGGGAAGCCCAGCACCTCCGTAGGTGCTGGGCACGCCCCCAACAGTGACAACGCCAGCCGCCCACGCCCCCTTTTATTACCCGGGATGACCTCGCCCCCTATTTTGCATGGCCGCAACCCCCTTTCGGCGCGCGTGCGCACGCTAGTGCCCCTCTAGAACCGGCGCCCTGCCCGGATTCTAGAGTGAACACTATCCCGAGATACCAGGAATTCCTCTATATCTCGATCAGAATATATCTCGATCAGAGATCATAGAATGTTCACGGCTTACCCTAGGGTGACCTCTTGGGTATGTCCAGCTGCTGCTGAGTACACCGGTCAGTAACTCTGAATACTGCCAAGTTTGCCTACTCCTTTTAACATGCTGTAGTTTCTTCTTTTGGCACAGAGTTGTCTGGTTCTTTTTATGTGTTGGCTATTATAGTTTGAATGGTAAAGAAGACCCTGCATAGCTTTTATAGTACTGCATGTTCTGTAAAATGAAATGTAGTTGAAATTTGCAATAGTTTCCATTTTTCACTTGCACTTTAAAATAATAAAGCTAAATAGTTACTATGGGGGGTATCCAATTAGCCACGATAGTGCAGTTTTTCACGTTTTAGCCCCGTCTAGTTCGGTTCCCACGAAAAGCTGTGGACCTATGTATTTTCGTGGCACGTATTGCGGATTATGCTTTGCGTGCCTCACATAATCTGATAACTGCCGGCTTGGGGGGAGGAGCCCCTGCATCGAGGCAGATTGCATACCCCGCTATATGTGCATTGGTTTAATGTTGTTTTAGGACTGTAGGACTCTGGGAAAGATATTACATTACCAGTTCCGCACAACAGCCATCTGCAATCTTCTCATACTCTTATCTGGCCAATTTAACATCTGCTCTTTCACAGTACTACAGTATCTATGTCAGTCGTTAGTCATCTAAACTCTCCAAGTAAAAAAAATAATCATTAATAATCTAAACGTCTCGACTCTGTAGACGGCTGTCTACAAAAATGAAAGAAGAAAAAAAAAAAAAAAAAAAAAAAAAAAAAGATTACTATACATTATGATTAATGATGAACCTTTCTTCTTACATTAAGACAAAACAGATTTACAGGTAACAAAAGCCAAAGCACGTTACAACCCAGCCACTGTCAAGATGTAATCCTTCTCAGACAAGGAGTCTAAAGAAGGGTTGGAATCATCAGAGTAGATGAAAAAGTTAAGAGAACAACAAAACCAATTAATACAGATTAAAAATGTTTATGAAACGATCTCCTAACCAATTCATGACATCTTTACATTTGTGTTTAGCTATGACAATTTGTAACTTTATACTTTAGAAATGAACATAAGATAGCCATTCATTATAAGTCTAAAGCAAAACGATTGAATGAAAGATAAGCAGATAGAAGAGAAAAGTACATATGGTTTATCACAGGAACTTAAGTAAACAGAGGTACAGTATTGGGGGGGGAGGGGTATCCAATTGAGTGAAGTTTTGCCAGCAAAAACTTTGCAGACCTTGCACCCAATTTTGGATTGCTGCAGGCATGCACGCTCCCGATACCTGCGGTATCCAATTAAAAATAAAATGCACACAGATGACGCGCACACACCGCTGCTGCAGTAGACCGGATCCAGACAGCCTGGAGGAAGAAGACGAGCTTCAGACGGTAAGGAATTAAAGATTACCTAAGCTAACTGGAAACTTCCAATTGCTTAGTCATTGCTGCAGGGGTGCCAGAGCAAGTCCTGATGGTATTTCCTAAAAACAATGATTTTAGGAAAAATCTGAGGGTGCGAGAAAAAATAGGACTTTAATTATCTACCGGTAAATCCTTTTCCCGTAGTCTGTAGAGGATGCTGGGGTCCACATTAGTACCATGGGGTATAGATGGGTCCACCAGAAGCCATTGGCACTATTAAGAGTTTGAGAGTGTGGGCTGGCTCATTCCTCTATGCCCCTCCTACCAGACTCAGTCTAGAAACTGTGCCCGAGGAGACGGACATCTTTGAGAGAAGGATTTAACACAGATAGTGGCGAGATTCACACCAGCTCACACAACAAGGCAAACCAAGCTAACTAGCTTGAAACTCAGCAACAGCTGAAAAACATTACTTAACCAAGTAACAACACAGCACAAAACTAAAAACAAAGTCGTACTGAATTAAGTAAACACTGCAGGATCACGAAGCGCTGGGCGGGTGCCCAGCATCCTCTACGGACCACGAGAAAAGGATTTACCGGTAGGTAATTAAAAACCTATTTTCTCTTACGTCCTAGAGGATGCTGGGGTCCACATTAGTACCATGGGGATGTACCAAAGCTCCCAGAACGTGAGGGAGAGCATGGAAGCTCCTGCAGAACTGATTGACCAAACTTTAGGTCCTCAGAGGCCAAAGAATCGAACTTGTAAAACTTAGCAAACGTGTATGACCCTGACCAAGAAGCTGCTCAGCAAAGTTGTAAAGCCGAGACACCCCGGGCAGCCGCCCAGGAAGAACCCACCTTACGAGTAGAGTGGGCCTTAACCGATTTTGGACACAGCAATCCTGTCGTAGAATACGCATGCTGGATAGTGAACCTGATCCAGTGAGAAATAGTCTGCTTTGAAGCAGGACCCACAAGTTTCTTGGGCTCATACAGGACAAACAGAGTCCGGTTTTCTGTGACGAGCAGTCCTCTTCACATAGATTTTCAAAGCCCTCACAACATCCAAGGACTTAGAAGTAATTGAGGAGTCAGTAGCCACTGGCACCACAATAGGTTGGTTGATATGAAAAGCAGACACAACCTTTGGAAGAAACTGCTGACGTGTCCTGAGCTCAGCTCTATCTTCATGGAAGATCAAGTAGGGGCTCTTACACGACAAAGCCCCCAACTCCGACACAGGTCTAGCAGAAGCCAAGGCCAACAAAGTTACAGTCTTCCATGTGAGAAACTTAACCTCAACCTCCTGTAGAGGCTCGAACCAAGCCGATTGGAGGAACTGCAACACCATTTTAAGATCCCAGGGTGCCGTAGGCGGCACAAAGGGAGGCTGGATGTGCATGACCCCTTCCATCAAAGTCTGAACCTCAGGGAGGGAAGCTAGCAGTTTCTGAAGAAAAAAAAAATGGATAGGGTCGAAATCTGGACCTTTACGGATCCCAACCTCAGGCCCATATCCACACCTGCTTGCAGGAATCGGAGAAACCGTCCCAAGTTGAAACTCCACCGTAGGAAACTTCTTGGATTCACACCAAGAGACATACTTTTTCCAAATGCGATGGTAACGTTACTCCTTTCCTAGCCTGTATCAGGGTAGGAATAACCTTGTTCGGAATGCCTTTCCGAGCTAATATCAGGGCGTTCAACTTCCATGCCGTCAAACGTAGCAGCGGTAAGTCTTGATAAGCAAACGGCCCCTGTTGCAGTAGGTCCTCCCGAAGAGAAAGAGGCCTCGGATCTTCCAGCAGAAGACCCAGAAGATCCGCGTACCAAGCCCTTCTTGGCCAGTCTGGAGAAATGAGGATTGCCTGAACTCTTGTTCTCCTTATGAGTTTTAGAACTCTTGGAATGAGTGGAAGTGGAGGAAACACATACACCGACTTGAACACCCACGGAGACACCAGGGCGTTCACTGCCACAGCTTTCGGGTCCCTTGACCTGGAACAATACCTCCGAAACTTCTTTTTGAGACGGGAGGCCATCATGTCTATTTCAGGCACAGCCCAAAGATCCGTCATCTCTGTGAACACCTCCGGATGGAGGCCCCAATCTCCTGGATGGAGATCGTGTCTGCTGAGGAAGTCCGCTTCCCAGTTGTCTACACCCGGAATGAAGATTGCCGACAGCGCCAACGCGTGTTTTTCTGACCAGAGGAGGATTCCTGTTACCTCTGACATTGCATCTCTGCCCTTCGTTCTGCCCTGTCGGTGTATGTAGGCCACCGTCGTTACATTGTCCGACTGTACTTGAATGGCTCGATCTCGCAGAAGATGAGCCGCTTGGAGAAGACCGTTGTAGACGGCTCTTCGTAGCAGAATTTTTATCGGAAGACTGGATTCCAGGCTTGACCACCTTCCTTGGAAAGGTTACCCCCTGAGTGACAGCGCCCCAGCCCCTGAGACTTGCATCCGTGGTTAGGAGGATCCAATCCTGAATCCCGAACCTGCGGCCCTCCAGAAGGTGAGGTAATTGCAGCCACCATAAGAGTGAAATCCTTGCTTTCGGTGACAGACTTATTCTCTGGTGCATGTGGAGATGAGAACCCGACCACTTGTCCAGGAGATCCAGTTGGAAGGACAGAGCATGAAACCTTCCGTACGGTAGAGCCTCGTAAGAGGCAACCATCTTCCCCAGAAGGCGAATGCACTGGTGAACTGATACCCGGGTGAGCTTCAGGACGTCCTGGACCATTGTTTGAATCAGCAATGCTTTCTTCTCTGGTAGAAACACCCTCTGTACTTCCGTGTCGAGGATCATTCCCAGAAAAGACAATCTCCTTGTCGGCTCCAAATGTGATTTTGGAAGGTTCAGGATCAAACAGTGTTCCCTGAGCAGATGAGTCGTGAGAACAATGGACTGCAACAACATCTCCCTGGACGGTGCCTTTATCAGCAGATCGTCCAGATATGGGATGATGTTCACCCCCTGCCTGCGGAGAAGAACCATCATCTCTGCCATCACCTTGGCGAACACCCTCGGTGCTGTGGAGAGGCTGAATGGCAGTGCCTGGAACTGAAAGTGACTGTCCAACAGTGCGAATCGGAGATAAGCCTGATGCGGCGGCCAAATCGGAACATGGAGGTACGCATCCTTGATATCCAGGGATACCAGGACCTCCCCCCTCCTCCAGACCCGAGATCACCGCTCTCAGAGACTCCATTTTGAATTTGAACTCCCTCAGAAAGGGGTTTTGCGATTTCAAATTCAAAATTGGCATGACCGAACCATCCGGTTTCAGTACCACGAAAAGGTTCGAATAATAAACTTTGTTTTGCATATGAGGTGGAACTGGGACAATGACCTGTGACTTTTAAATTTTTTGGATGGCTTCCTGTAGGACAGCCCTGTCTGCCAATAAAGCTGACAAGCCTGATTTGAAGAAACGGTGAGGCGGGAGTTCTTGCAACTCCAGTCTGTACCCCTGGGACACAATATCCTGTACCCAGGGATCCAGACCGGACAACACCCAGACGTGGCTGAAATGCCTGAGTCTCGCCCCCACCGGCCCCTCCTCCAGGCTGTGCGGTCCACCGTCATGCTGAGGATTTTGATGTACCAGAAGCAGGCTCCTGTTTTTGGGAACCTGCAGTAGCAGGTTTTTGGGATTTTGCCCGACCTCCTCTAAAGAAGGTGTTAGAAGGCTTGGTCCTCTTTCTTTTAGCCGTCCGAAAAGAACTGCGATGTAGAAGAAGAAAAAGGTTTCTTCGCAGCTGGTTGCCGTGGAAATCCACGCGTCCAGCGCCTCCCCAAATAGAGCCTGACCTGTGTAGGGTAGGTTCTCCACACCTCTCCTGGATTCCGCGTCGGCAGACCATTGGCGTTGCCAGAGTCCCCTGCGAGCCGAGACAGACATGGAAGATATCCCTGCAGCCATCGAACCCAGGTCTTTCATGGATTCCACCATAAATCCTGCAGAATCCTGTATGTTACGTAAAAACAAATCAACGTCACTTTTATCCATTGTATCCAAGTCCTCAAGCAACGCGACTGACCACTTTACAATAGCTTTACAAATACATGCACAGGCAATAGTAGGTTGCAGTATTGCCCCTGAAGCCGTGTATATGGATTTGAGCGTAGTGTAAATTTTGCGATCTGCCGGTTCTTTTAACGTGGTAGATCCCAGGACAGGTAAAACCACCTTCTTTGACAGTCTGGAAACAGACGCGTCAACTATGGGTGGGTTTTCCCATTTCTTTCTATCCCCCTCAGGGAAGGGAAAAGTAATCAGAACCTTTCTTGGGATCTGGAATTTTTTCTCCGGGTTTTCCCAGGATATTTCAAATATAGCGTTTAATTCTTTAGACGCTGGGAAGGTTAGCGAGGCTTTCTTATTATCCGTGAAGTAAGCCTCCTCAACCTGCTCAGGTGTTGTGTCTGCAATATTCAACACCTCTCTAATGGCCCCAATCATCAACTGCACTCCTTTTGCAAGAGAAGTCGCCCCCCCCGCAGCACATCCCCACCACCGTCTGCCGTTTCAGAATCGGGATCCGTGTCATCTTGTATAATCAGGTCAAGAGAACGTTTTTGAGGGTGTACGCTAGGGGCCCCAGAAGGAACAGAACCAGACCAAGCCACCACAGAATTCTGTAAAACCTGAGTTGCAGTCTCAGTCTGTGCTACCCTAGTAGAAATCTGAGAAATCATACCCTTAAGAGAGGCTAACCACTCAGGCTCCATTGCAGAGATCTGTGATAAAACAGTACAATCCTGATTACAGGGAATGGGATCATCCTGAGAGGAATTATCCTCTGCAGCTTATGACACAGAGTCCCTAGACATGGTTTTTGGAGACAGCACTCACACACACAGGGAAAGGACAGATACAGTTTCCCCCTAAGAATGCCAAGAGAGCCACAGAGATTGGAGCCAACCCGCACACAGCACTTTTTTAGATAGAGTGAAGCCACTGCCCAGCGCTTACTGTGCACCTTAATAGGCTCCACAGCATTTACACAGCTCCCCCCCCCCCCCCCCGCCCTCTACAACCCCCTGGTACCGTACAGGATAGCTGGAGTTGATTTGGAGGGACAGATCTCCCTTTCAGAGTCTCCACAATGATCTGCAGGCAGGAAAAATGGCGCTGAACGCTGCTGGGTCCGCTCTGAGGAGAAATTCCGCCCGCTTCCCGCTCCACTGTTCGTTTATACTGGCCCGAGGATTATGCTGGCATAGGAACCGGGACCTCCAACAGACTTGAATACCAGTCACATTAGGAATCATGCACCAGATCTTCAGAAAATTAAATAAACAAAGAGCGTACCCGGACTCACAATAGAAATGTATGTTGTAAACATATAAAGGTATCTTTGTGTGAATATATAATCAGAAAAGACCGTCTAGAGGGCGTATCTCAACTCACAGTGACTAGGGGTGAATGAAGCCTATAAAAGGTTTCTTTTAGGGAGTAAGAAAGCTTTATATGTTTACAACATACATTTCTATTGTGAGTCCGGGTACGCTCTTTGTTTATTTAATTTTCTGAAGATCTGGTGGAGGCTCAACACCCATTGTTCATTTAATCAAGAACCACTGGGGTGAAGTGTGATCTAGTGAAGACATACTACACCATTGTATCATATTCTTTTACATGTCATGATTCCTGATGTGAATGGAGGATTGGAGTCTCCACCTTAAGAAGTAGAGGAAAACGCCTTCAATTGCAACCTTTCTCTTCACATTTATAAGGGAAGGTTTGAATTTTATCTCCCAGCGCTTGATGTTATGTTTGCCCATTTTTGTATCCATTTCTGTCTATAATAGAGGTTGGTGATACCTCCAGAGCAACATATTTTTCAGCTGCAGGGTGCGCCCGAATAGATCTACTTTGTCCTTTTTTTTTCTAGACTTGAATACCAGTGTAGGGTACGGCGCTGGCTCAGGGCGCTCCTCACAGCGCCGCACTAAGTACCGCTAAGCCTCCAGAGCGCAGTTAGTACTGCGCTCCCACCCTGTTGCCGCCATCTTCACACCAGCTCCCCGCTTGCTAGGAGAGCCGGTGACTCACTCACCACTTGAATCTTCTGGCTCTGTAATAGGGTGGCGGCATGCTGCGGGGGTGAGCGATCACCTGTGGCGGCGAACGATCATTCCCCTCTGGAGCTCAGTGTCAGCGGAGATAGTGGCTCAGACCTTTCGGGACAGGCACTACTCTCCCCCCTCCAACCCCCCCCCCCCCCCCACACACACACTAGTTCCACGAAGCTAGGAGGCTGTTGCCAGCAGCCTTCCTGTGCCTATACTCCAATAAAAAAAATAAAACCAGAGAAACTCCTATGGAGCTCCCCTAGCTGTAACCCGCTCCTCCGGGCACATTTTCTAAACGGAGTCTGGTAGAAGGGGCATAGAGGGAGGAGCCAGCCCACAATCTCAAACTCTTAAAGTGCCAATGGCTCCTGGTGGACCAGTCTATACCCCATGGTACTAATGTGGACCCCAGCATCCTCTAGGACGTAAGAGAAAAAAACGCTGTAAAGTCTATAGAAATCACTGCGGCTCATATTCTCTCCTTCAGCTGAATAGGGAAAACCCTGCAGCTGCGGGGTTTTCAAAACTCCGCTCTCAATTGAATATGCCCGGTTGTGATGTTCAAAACAAACTAAGAGTAAAAACAGTAAATGGGATCTCGCAAAACTACTCATCCACAAAATATTTAACCACATGCAGAAAATTATACAGATCTAGTCAGACATCCAAAAACCAGCCAAGGAAAAAAGAAAGGAATTTAAAAGGAACCATCAATCTAGATCAGTGCACAAGCGCCAAGTCAATGGGCCAGATTCAGAGATGTATGCAAGTGGCAGTTACCATGGGCACTCCTCCCAATATTAGAAGGGCAACCCAATTAAATAAAAAAAAAATGGTCGCGATGAGTGGAATGACACGTTGATAACTTTTCGTTGTATCCCATAGAGGGGTGTCGTACGGTATGCCGGCGCTCGGGCTCCCGGCGACCAGCATACCGGCGCCGGGAGCCCGACCGCCGGCATACCGACAGCGTGGCGAGCGCAAAGGAGCCCCTTGCGGGCTTTCTGCGCTCGCCACGCTGCGGGCACGGTGGCGCGCCACACTATTTTATTCTCCCTCCAGGGGGGTCGTGGACCCCCACAAAGGAGAATAGTTGTCGGTATGCCGGGTGTCGGGATTCCGGCGCCGGTATACTGTGCGCCGGGATCCCAACATTCGGCATACAGAAGACCACCCCCATAGAGGTGGACAGGACAGGTAGCGATGCTGAGGTTAGTGGGACAATATGTATGCAGCCGAACATTGTGGGGGTGTTTGGTGCACATACCCTTTAATTTACCCCATCCCTAGGAGATTTAAAACATTTGTATTGGATGGCTGAGGTGCTAATCAGCTACGCAAGTTAAAATATGAATGACTATTACGCGAGTGCTTTTCTTTCCTTTTGTATTTGAATGATGCAGCTATAAACGTTTACCTTTCTCGATTCCAAATGTGCTTCTTCCTGGCAACACTGTCTACAGAATGGATCAAGCCCATTCAGACCAAACTGTCCAAGTAGGTCACAGGAGCTGCACAACAGATTACTGGAGAAGCCAAGATCCCTGCATGCTTCCGACGATATCTCTGTTCCATATGTGGATACCTGAAAGAGAAAGCAATGTTTATATAAAAGGGTCCAATTTCCCTTACCGAGAAAATCATTCCCATATTTATAATAAAATCCACTCCTCATCTGCTGTTAGGCCATCTCTGGGACTTCTAGACTGCCTCCAGATGCATTCTACATACAAATAGCACGAGTGACTAGTGTCTGGCGCTATGTGTGTGTATGTGCATCTTTATTCTGAGAAAAGTATCAGCCACTGAACATTTAAGATGCAAAGGGAAAGTGGGAGAAGGGGCAGTACTCAGACACTGTGGAGGATAGATGGTCTTCCTTTGTTGAATATCGAGGTTACAGTAGAATAACGTTGGGGGAAACCGTTCAGGCTATACAACTACAGGTACTGTGTGAACCACGATGCAGTAATATTTATGTATATAATTAATTTTAAGCAATCACACAATAGTTTGCAGGGAAAATAAATACTTGTTGGTCCTAATTAGAAAACCATAAAATATAATACTTTAGCTGGGTACACACTATACAATTATCGTTTATGCAGTCAAGCCTGAAAAAAGGCAAACTGAATAGCTGTTGGGCGCCCAAAACAATTGCATTCCCCCCATGGATCCCTATCACAGATAAATACTATGGGGGTATTCAATTAGTGCTGTTTTCTCGACCAGTCGAAAAAAACATAACTTTTCGCCCAGTTTTAGGTCAAATTTACTTCGTCCTATTCAATGCCCGTGCTGTTTTTTTGGCACATGTTTTGGAGAATTTGCGCAATTTTCCCCCATGGTCATTCCAAAAATTAAAAAAAGTGAAACGGCATGGCCAAAAGTGGTTTAAAAATACACGATATTTTATAGTATAAAATATTTTCCCTCCTGGCAGCTACGCTTTGCAATGGCATTAAAAGTAATATGTACATTTGGTCTGCTTGCATCTAAATGATTTGGCTGAATGGCAAACATTGGGGTAGATGTATTAACCTGTAGAAGGCATAAGGAAGTGGATAACCAGTGATAAAGCAGTGTTAAGTGCAAGGTGATAATGCACCAGCCAATCAGCTCCTAACTGTTAATTTACATATGGGAGCTGATTGGCTGGTGTGTTTATCACCTTGCATTTATCACTGGTTTATCACTTCCTTATGCCTTCTCCAGGTTAATACATCCGCCCCAGAATACCTACAAGATTTAATTCCATATGATGTTGAAAGCACCCAATGCATAATACGTTTAATCACACATAGGTATAAAAGCACATACTGCTTTCAGATGCCAATCAAGCAATGCAAGTACAGACCTCATTAAAGTTTGCTGCAGTGAGACATAGCAACAATGTTCTGCACAGCAACTGAGGGACAAGGAAACCACTCACATGTTCATATTGACATTTGACAATGTATGCCCCTGTGACAGTTCACATATGGGCCAATGAAAACTATATTTATATTCCCCTCACTCATACTATAATGTATTTTGCATAAACGCAGAGGAATTTTGTAAACCCGTTTAAGATACACAAGTTCATGGTACAAATTTAAAGCCTAATTAAATGTTGACATTTACCCACTTATTGCCAAATAGAATTATAGCACTAATAATAAAGAATGACACCAAGCATGAAATTAAATTACTGGATAGAAGGATATCACCTTATTTGCAGTTTACATTTATTAGTCGTCTTTTCCAGTAATGAGCATGTTAGTAGATTCCAAATAATGTATGGTGAAAACCAATTAGCTTTAATCAAATTTGCAAATGAAGGCAGAAAAATCCTAGTGTATGCAGTTTATTTTCCTTGCTGGCACTTGAAGGAAGAAACATACAAGATTACAAGTGGTCTTTACTGTATCTATTAAAAAAAAAAAAAAATTTATTCCTAAATGGACAGAAAAACACAGATACGACATAACCAACTGAAACCTAACAAACTGCACTAGGGTAAACAGTCTGATTTCACTACCATGGTTAAAAACCCCTACATACTAGGCCTAATTTAGCGCTCCCACAATCCAAACAACAATTTAAGCAAGACCTCCTGCAGAAAATACACTAAAACCTGTAGAAAAATCACCTAGGACACAAAAAGACACATCATTTCCATGAAAAGCTTTTTTGGAATATCATGGTAAACTGGGAGGGGTATTCAATTGTTTGAAAAGTCAGTTGGGTGCCTAATAGACAGGGAAAAAAAAAAAAAAAAGACACCCAAACAACTTTTCAAACAATCGAATCAAGCCCTGGATGTTTGCTATGATTAAATAAGAATTTACTCACCGGTAATTCTATTTCTCGTAGTCCGTAGTGGATGCTGGGACTCCGTAAGGACCATGGGGAATAGCGGCTCCGCAGGAGACTGGGCACAACTATAAAGAAAGCTTTAGACTACTGGTGTGCACTGGCTCCTCCCACCATGACCCTCCTCCAGACTTCAGTTAGGATACTGTGCCCGGAAGAGCTGACACAATAAGGAAGGATTTTGAATCCCGGGTAAGACTCATACCAGCCACACCAATCACACCGTATAACTCGTGATACAATACCCAGTTAACAGTATGATAACAACTGAGCCTCTCAACAGATGGCTCAACAATAACCCTTTAGTTAAGCAATAACTATATACAAGTATTGCAGACAATCCGCACTTGGGATGGGCGCCCAGGATCCACTACGGACTACGAGAAAAAGAATTACCGGTGAGTAAATTCTTATTTTCTCTGACGTCCTAAGTGGATGCTGGGACTCCGTAAGGACCATGGGGATTATACCAAAGCTCCCAAACGGGCGGGAGAGTGCGGATGACTCTGCAGCACCGAATGTGCAAACTCTAGGTCCTCCTCAGCCAGGGTGTCAAACTTGTAGAATTTAGCAAACGTGTTTGACCCCGACCAAGTAGCTGCTCGGCAAAGTTGAAGAGCCGAGACCCCTCGGGCAGCCGCCCAAGAAGAGCCCACCTTCCTCGTGGAATGGGCTTTTACTGATTTAGGATGCGGCAGTCCAGCCGCAGAATGTGCAAGCTGAATCGTACTACAGATCCAGCGAGCAATAGTCTGCTTTGAAGCAGGTGCACCGAACTTGTTGGGCGCATACAGGATAAAGAGCGAGTCAGTCTTTCTGACTCCAGCTGTCCTGGAAACATAGATTTTCAGGGCCCTGACTACGTCCAACAACTTGGAAGCCTCCAAGTCTTTTGTAGCCGCAGGCACCACGATAGGTTGGTTCAGATGAAAAGCTGATACCACTTTGGGGAGAAACTGGGGACGAGTCCTCAATTCTGCCCTATCCATATGGAAAATCAGATAAGGGCTTTTACATGACTAAGCCGTCAATTCTGATACACGCCTGGCCGAAGCTAAGGCCAACAACATGACCACTTTCCACGTGAGATATTTTAAATCCACAGTTTTCAGTGGCTCAAACCAATGTGACTTTAGGAAATCCAACACCACGTTGAGATCCCAAGGTGCCACTGGAGGCACAAAAGGGGGCTGAATATGCAGCACTCCCTTAACAAAAGTCTGAACTTCAGGTAGTGAAGCCAGTTCTCTCTGGAAGAAAATCGATAGAGCCGAAATCTGGACCTTAATGGAACCCAATTTAAGGCCCATAGTCACCCCTGACTGTAGGAAGTGCAGGAAATGGCCCAGCTGAAATTCCTCCGTTGGGGCCTTCCTGGCCTCACACCACGCAACATATTTTCGCCATATGCGGTGATAATGGTTTGCGGTTACTTCTTTCCTAGCTTTAATCAGCGTAGGAATGACTTCCTCCGGAATGCCCTTTTCCTTCAGGATCCGGTGTTCAACCGCCATGCCGTCAAACGCAGCCGCGGTAAGTCTTGGAACAGACAGGGCCCCTGCTGCAGCAGGTCTTGTCTGAGCGGTAGAGGCCATGGGTCCTCTGAGATCATTTCTTGAAGTTCCGGGTACCAAGCTCTTCTTGGCCAATCCGGAACAATGAGTATAGTTCTTACTCCTCTTCTCCTTATTATCCTCAGTACCTTTGGTATGAGAGGAAGAGGAGGGAACACATAAACCGACCGGTACACCCACGGTGTCACTAGAGCGTCCACAGCTATCGCCTGCGGGTCTCTTGACCTGGCGCAATACTTTTCTAGCTTTTTGTTTAGGCGGGACGCCATCATGTCCACCTGTGGCCTTTCCCAACGGTTTACAATCATTTGGAAGACTTCTGGATGAAGTCCCCACTCTCCCGGGTGGAGGTCGTGCCTGCTGAGAAAGTCTGCTTCCCAGTTGTCCACTCCCGGAATGAACACTGCTGACAGTGCCAACACGTGATTTTCCACCCATCTGAGAATCCTTGTGGCTTCTGCCATCGCCGTCCAGGATAGGAAACAGACAGTTGTAGTAAATGGAGTGCAATCTTTGGAAGGAAATGTTACCAGTGGAGCACCCCAGGGATCTATACTTGGACCAGTTCTCTTTAATATCTTTGTTGATGACATTGCAAATGGTATTAAAGAGAAAGAATGCCTTTTTGCAGATGATAAAAAGATTTGCAACAGGTTAGACACACCGGGAGAGGTAAAACAAATGATTGATGACCTAGCTAGGCTTGAAAAATGGTCAAGAACGTGGCAACTACAGTTTAATGCTAAAAAAATGCAAAATCATGCACTTGGGTCTCAAAAACCCAAAGGCTAAATATAGTATCAAGGGTACTATAATGGAAACTACTGAGGAGGAAAGGGATTTAGGAGTCACTATTTCAAGTGACTTAAAGGCAGGAAAGCAATGCAACAAAGCAATGAGAAAGGAAAGTCAGATGCTTGGTTGTATAGCCAGAGGAATCAGTAGCATGAAAAAAAGAAGTAATAATGCTTCTGTATAGGTCATTGGTACGGCCTCATCTTGAATACTGTGTCCAGTTCTGGAGACCATGGGGTATATGCAATTGCGGTCGAATTGCCGCAAATGTCGAAAAATGGGGCATTTTCGACACAAAAAATTTATTCGACAATGCAATACAGTACTTTGACAAAAAAAATAAGATTTTACTTTCCGATAAATCTATTTCTCGTAGTCCGTAGTGGATGCTGGGACTCCGTAAGGACCATGGGGAATAGCGGCTCCGCAGGAGACAGGGCACAAGAATAAAAGCTTTAAGATCAGGTGGTGTGCACTGGCTCCTCCCCCTATGACCCTCCTCCAAGCCTCAGTTAGGATACTGTGCCCGGACGAGCGTACATAATAAGGAAGGATATTGAATCCCGGGTAAGACTCATACCAGCCACACCAATCACACCGTACAACTTGAGATCTGAACCCAGTTAACAGTATAACAACAACGAAGGAGCCTCTGAAAAGATGGCTCACAACAACAATAACCCGATTTAGTTAACAATAACTATGGCCCTCATTCCGAGTTGATCGCTCGCAAGGCGAATTTAGCATAGTTGCTCACGCTAAGCCTACGCCTACTGGGAGTGTATCTTAGCTTCTTAAAATTGCGACCGATGTAATCGCAATATTGCGATTACAAACTACTTAGCAGTTTCAGAGTAGCTTCAGACTTACTCGGCATCTGCGTTCAGTTCAGTGCTTGTCGTTCCTGGTTTGACGTCATAAACACACCCAGCGTTCGCCCAGACACTCCCCCGTTTCTCCGGCCACTCCTGCGTTTTTTCCGGAAACGGTAGCGTTTTTATCCACACGCCCATAAAACGCCGTGTTTCCGCCCAGTAACACCCATTTCCTGTCAATCACACTACGATCGCCAGAGCGAAGAAAAAGCCGTGAGTAAAAATACTATCTTCATTGTAAAATTACTTGGCGCAGTCGCAGTGCGAATATTGCGCATGCGTACTAAGCGGAATTTCACTGCGATGCGAAGAAAATTACCGAGCGAACGACTCGGAATGAGGGCCTATGTACAAGTATTGCAGACAATCCGCACTTGGGATTGGCGCCCAGCATCCACTACGGACTACGAGAAATAGATTTATCGGTAAGTAAAATCTTATTTTCTCTGACGTCCTAGTGGATGCTAGGACTCCGTAAGGACCATGGGGATTATACCAAAGCTCCCAAACGGGCGGGAGAGTGCGGATGACTCTGCAGCACCGAATGAGAGAACTCCAGGTCCTCCTCAGCCAGGGTATCAAATTTGTAGAATTTAGCAAACGTGTTTGCCCCTGACCAAGTAGCTGCTCGGCAAAGTTGTAAAGCCGAGACCCCTCGGGCAGCCGCCCAAGATGAGCCCACTTTCCTTGTGGAATGGGCTTTCACAGATTTTGGCTGTGGCAGGCCTGCCACAGAATGTGCAAGCTGAATTGTACTACAAATCCAACGAGCAATAGTCTGCTTAGAAGCAGGAGCACCCAGCTTGTTGGGTGCATACAGGATAAACAGCGAGTCAGACTTTCTGACTCCCGCCGTCCTGGAAACATATATTTTCAGGGCCCTGACAACGTCAAGTAACTTGGAGTCCTCCAAGTCCCTAGTAGCCGCAGGCACCACAATAGGTTGGTTCATGTGAAAGGCAGAAACCACCTTAGGGAGAAATTGAGGACGAGTCCTCAATTCTGCCCTGTCAGAATGAAAAATTAAGTAAGGGCTTTTATATGATAAAGCCGCCAATTCTGACACACGCCTGGCTGAAGCCAGGGCTAACAGCATCGTCACCTTCCATGTGAGATATTTTAAGTCCACAGTGGTGAGTGGTTCAAACCAATGTGACTTAAGGAACCTCAAAACAACATTGAGATCCCAAGGTGCCACTGGAGGCACAAAAGGAGGTTGTATATGCAGTACCCCTTTTACAAATGTCTGAACTTCAGGTACTGAAGCCAGTTCTTTCTGCAAAAGAAAATCGACAGGGCCGAAATTTGAACCTTAATGGACCCTAATTTTAGGCCCATAGACAGTCCTGTTTGCAGGAAATGGAGGAAACGACCCAGTTGAAATTCCTCTGTAGGGGCCTTCTTGGCCTCACACCACGCAACATATTTTCGCCAAATGCGGTGATAATGTTTTGCGGTTACATCCTTCCTGGCTTTGACCAGGGTAGGGATGACTTCATCTGGAATGCCTTTTTCCTTCAGGATCCGGCGTTCAACCGCCATGCCGTCAAACGCAGCCGCGGTAAGTCTTGGAACAGACAAGGCCCCTGTTGGAGCAGGTCCTTTCTTAGAGGTAGAGGCCACGGGTCTTCCGTGAGCATCTCTTGAAGTTCCGGGTACCAAGTCCTTCTTGGCCAATCCGGAACCACGAGTATCGTTCTTACTCCTCTCCTTCTTATGATTCTCAGTACTTTTGGTATGAGAGGCAGAGGAGGGAACACATACACTGACTGGTACACCCACGGTGTCACCAGCGCGTCCACCGCTATTGCCTGAGGGTCCCTTGACCTGGCGCAATATCGGTCTAGTTTTTTGTTTAGACGTGACGCCATCATGTCCACCCTTGGTTTTTCCCAACGGTTTACAATCAGGTGGAAGACTTCTGGGTGAAGTCCCCACTCTCCCGGGTGAAGGTCGTGTCTGCTGAGGAAGTCTGCTTCCCAGTTGTCCACTCCCGGAATGAACACTGCTGACAGTGCTATCACATGATTTTCCGCCCAGCGAAGAATCCTTGCAGCTTCTGCCATTGCCCTCCTGCTTCTCGTGCCGCCCTGTCTGTTTACGTGGGCGACTGACGTGATGTTGTCCGATTGGATCAATACCGCCTGACCCTGAAGCAGGGGTTTCGCTTGACTTAGGGCATTGTAAATGGCCCTTAGTTCCAGAATGTTTATATGAAGAGATGTTTCCATGCTTGACCACAAGCCCTGGAAATTTTTTCCCTGTGTGACTGCCCCCCAGCCTCTCAGGCTGGCGTCCGTGGTCACCAGGACCCAATCCTGAATGCCAAATCTGCGGCCCTCTAGTAGATGAGCACTCTGCAGCCACCACAGAAGAGACACCCTTGTCCTTGTCGACAGGGTTATCCGCTGATGCATCTGAAGATGCGATCCGGACCATTTGTCCAGTAGATCCCACTGAAAAGTTCTTGCATGGAATCTTCCGAATGGAATCGCTTCGTAAGAAGCCACCATTTTTCCCAGGACCCTCGTGCACTGATGCACTGACACCTGGCCTGGTTTTAGGAGGTTCCTGACTAGCTCGGATAACTCCCTGGCCTTCTCCTCCGGGAGAAACACCTTTTTCTGGACTGTGTCCAGAATCATTCCTAGGAACAGTAGACGTGTCGTTGGAATCAGCTGCGATTTTGGAATATTTAGGATCCACCCGTGCTGACGTAACACTACCTGAGATAGTGCTACTCCGACTTCTAACTGTTCCCTGGACCTTGCCCTTATCAGGAGATCGTCCAAGTAAGGGATAATTAAGATGCCTTTTCTTCGAAGAAGAATCATCAATTCGGCCATTACCTTGGTAAAGACCCGAGGTGCCGTGGACAACCCAAACGGCAGCGTCTGAAACTGATAATGACAGTTTTGTACTACAAACCTGAGGTACCCTTGGTGAGACGGGTAGATTGGGACGTGGAGATAAGCATCCTTGATGTCCAGAGACACCATATAGTCCCCTTCTTCCAGGTTTGCTATCACCGCTCTGAGTGATTCCATCTTGAATTTGAACCTCTTTATGTAAGTGTTCAGGGATTTTAGATTTAAAATTGGTCTCACCGAGCCGTCCGGCTTCGGTACCACAAACAGCGTGGAATAATACCCCTTTCCCTGTTGTAGGAGGGGTACCTTGATTATCACCTGCTGGGAATACAGCTTGTGAATGGCTTCCAAAACTGCCTCCCTGTCGGAGGGAGACTTTGGTAGAGCAGACTTCAGGGACCGGCGAGGGGGAAACGCCTCGAATTCCAGTTTGTACCCCTGCGATACCACCTGTAGAATCCAGGGGTCCACTTGCGAGTGAGCCCACTGCGCGTTGAAATTCTTGAGACGGGCCCCCACCATGTCTGAGTCTGCTTGTAAAGCCCCAGCGTCATGCTGAAGACTTGGCAGAAGCAGGGGAGGGCTTCTGCTCCTGGGAAGCGGCTGCATGGTGCAGTCTTTTTCCCCTTCCTCTGCCCCGGGGCAGGAAGGAATGGCCTTTAGCTCGCTTGTACTTATGGGAACGAAAGGACTGAGTTTGAAAAGACGGTGTCTTTTTCTGCTGATGTGAAGTGACCTGGGGTAAAAAGGTGGATTTTCCAGCAGTTGCCGTGGCCACCAGGTCAGATAGACCAGCCCCAAATAACTCCTCCCCTTTATACGGCAATACTTCCATATGTCGTTTGGAATCCGCATCGCCTGACCACTGTCGCGTCCATAACGCTCTTCTGGCAGAAATGGACATAGCACTTACTCTTGATGCCAGGGTGCAAATATCCCTCTGTGCATCACGCATATATAGTAATGCATCCTTCAAATGCTCTATAGTTAACAGTATATTGTCCCTATCCAGGGTATCAATATTTTCAGTCAGGGAATCCGACCACGCGACGCCAGCACTGCACATCCAGGCTGAAGCGATTGCTGGTCGCAGTATAACACCAGTATGTGTGTATATACTTTTAAGAATATTTTCCAGCCTTCTATCTGCTGGTTCTTTGAGGGTGGCCGTATCAGGAGACGGTAACGCTACTTGTTTAGATAAACGTGTGAGCGCCTTATCTACCCTAGGGGGTGTTTCCCAACGTGTCCTAACCTCTAACGGGAAAGGATATAGTGCCAATAATTTTTTAGAAATTAGCAGTTTTTTGTCGGGGGAAACCCACGCTTTATCACACACCTCATTTAACTCATCTGACTCAGGGAAAACTATTGGTAGTTTTTTCACACCCCACATAATACCCTTCTTTGTGGTACTTGTAGTGTCAGAAATGTTCAATGCTTCCTTCATTGCCGTGATCATGTAACGTGTGGCCCTACTGGACATTACGTTTGTCTCCTCACCGTCGACACTAGACTCAGTATCTGTGTCTGGATCTGTGTCGACCCACTGAGGTAACGGGCGTTTTAGGGCCCCTGACGGTGTCTGAGACGCCTGGACAGGCACTAATTGATTTGCCGGCTGTCTCATGTCATCAACCGTTCTTTGCAAAGTGCTGACATTATCACTTAATTCTTTAAATACGATCATCCAGTCAGGTGTCGACTCCCTAGGGGGTGACATCACTAACCCAGGCAATTGCTCCGCCTCCACATCATTTTCCTCCTCATACATGTCGACACACACGTACCGACACACAGCACACACACCGGGAATGCTCTGATAGAGGACAGGACCCCACAAGCCCTTTGGAGAGACAGAGGGAGAGTCTGCCAGCACACACCAAGCGCTATATATATATACAGGGATAACCTTATATAAGTGTTATTCCCTTATAGCTGCTGTTTATATAGTTTTTAGCTGCCAATAGTGCCCCCCCTTCTCTTTTTTACCCTGATTCAGTAGCAAGTCTGCAGGGGAGAGTCAGGGAGCCGTCCTTCCAGCGGAGCTGTGAGGGAAAATGGCGCTCGTGTGCTGAGGAGATAGGCTCCGCCCCTTCACGACGTCCTTATCTCCCGCTTTTTCTGTAAAAAATGGCAGGGGTTAAAATACATCCATATAGCCCCAGAGCTATATGTGATGTATTCTTTAGCCAATCTAAGGTATATCATGTTATATTGCGTCTCAGGGCGCTCCCCCCCAGCGCCCTGCACCCTCAGTGACCGAAGTGTGAAGTGTGCTGAGAGCAATGGCGCACAGCTGCGGTGCTGTGCGCTACCTTAGTCTGAAGACAGGATCGTCTTATGCCGCCGATTTCACCGGACCTCTTCGCTCTTCTGGCTCTGTAAGGGGGCCGGCGGCGCGGCTCCGGGACCCATCCAGGCTGAACCTGTGATCGTCCCTCTGGAGCTAATGTCCAGTAGCCTAAGAAACCCGATCCACTCTGCACGCAGGTGAGTCCGTTTCTTCTCCCCTTAGTCCCACGATGCAGTGAGCCTGTTGCCAGCAGGACTCACTGAAAATAAAAAACCTAAAATATACTTTTATTCTAAGCAGCTCAGGAGAGCCACTTAGCCTGCACCCTTCTCGTTCGGGCACAAAAATCTAACTGAGGCTTGGAGGAGGGTCATAGGGGGAGGAGCCAGTGCACACCACCTGATCCTAAAGCTTTTATTCTTGTGCCCTGTCTCCTGCGGAGCCGCTATTCCCCATGGTCCTTACGGAGTCCCAGCATCCACTAGGACGTCAGAGAAATGGGCGTTTCAAATTCGACTTTTTGCAATTCGTCAGTTGTCAAATTCGACATCTCTGCAATGGTAAAAATGCGGCTTTTCGACAAAAGTATATTCAATTGAAGAATGTCGATTCGACAACAGTGCTTTTCAACAGTCATTTCGTCAATTTCAGTCGGCCTCATTTTGCTGGCGGGATCTAATACATTTTTTTAAAAACATGTTTTTTGGTGTGTTTTTTTTATTGCTAATATCACATCTATTTATATTAGAAGGGATTATGTACTTGGTTTGTCTATTAGGAGCCACAAGTATTATTTATATATTTTTTTAAAGAATATTTTTTTTATTTTTTTTTACTGACTAAAATAATATGGAGAGATCAGAGCATGTTTTTCAGTGGGAAGGGGTGGGAATGTGTAAAAAAATCCTGAAAAAAAATGCGTGGGGTCCCCCCTCCTAAGCATAACCAGCCTCGGGCTCTTTGAGCCGGTCCTGGTTGTAAAAATACAGCAAAAAAAATGACAGAGGATCCCCCGTATTTTCGCAACCAGCACCGGGCTCTGCGTCCGGTCCTGGTGCCAAAAATACGGGGGGACAAAAAATGTAGCGGTCCCCCGTATTTTTAACACCAGCACCGGGCTCCACTAGTCAGTGAGATAATGCCACAGCCGGGGGACACTTTTATATCGGTCCCTGCGGCCGTGGCATTAAATCACTAACTAGTCACCCCTGGCCGGGGTACCCTGGAGGAGTGGGGACCACTTAAATCAAGGGGTCCCCCCCTCCAGCTACCCAAGGGCCAGGGGTGAAGCCCGAAGCTGTCCCCCCCCATCCAAGGGCTGCAAATGGGAGGCTGATAGCCTTGTGTCAAAATAAAGAATAGTTTTTTGTAGCAGAACTACAAGTCCCAGCAAGCCTCCCCTGCAAGCTGGTACTTGGAGAACCACAAGTACCAGCATTTGGGGGGGGGGGGGGGGACGGGCTCGCTGGTACCTGTAGTTCTACTGCAAAAAAAAATACCCAAATAAAACAGTACACGCACACCGTGAAAGTAAAACTTTATTACATACATGCACGCCGACACACACATACTTACCTATGTTGACACGCCGACTCGGTCCACTTCTCCGTGTAGAATTTATGGGGTACCTGAAAATAAAATTATACTCACAAAAATCCTGTGTAGCATCTGTCCTCTTCTGCTTGTAATCCAGGTACTTGGCAAAAAAACAAACCGGAAAACACGATCCACGCACTGAAAGGGGTCCCATGTTTACACATGGGACCCCTCTCCCCCCGAATGCCGGGACCCCCCGTGACTCTTGTCACAGAGGGTCCCTTAAGCCAATCAGGGAGCGCCACGTCGTGGCACTCTCCTGATTGGCTGTGCGCGTCTGAGCTGTCAGACGGCGCATAGCACTATGCCGCCCCATTATCTTCAATGGTGGGAACTTTGCGTTCAGCGGTGAGGTTACTCGCGGTCAGCTCTAACTGAGCTCTAACTGAGGTCTGGAGGAGGGTCATAGTGGGAGGAGCCAGTGCACACCAGATAGTACCTAATCTTTCTTTTAGAGTGCCCAGTCTCCAGCGGAGCCCGTCTATTCCCCATGGTCCTTACGGAGTTCCCAGCATCCACTAGGACGTCAGAGAAAAAGTTTTACTTTCACGGTGTGCGTGTACTGTTTTTATTTGGGTCATTTTTTTTGCAGTAGAACTACAGGTACCAGCGGGCCCATTTTCCCCCACATGCTGGTACTTGTGGTTCTCCAAGTACCAGCTTGCAGGGGAGGCTTGCTGGGACTTGTAGTTCTGCTACAAAAAACAATATTCCTTATTTTGACACAAGGCTATCAGCCTCCCATCCGCAGCCCTTTCATGGGGGGGGGGGAAACACGACAGCCTCGGGCTTCACCCCTGGCCCTTGGGTGGCTGGAGGCGGGGGACCCCTTGATTTAAGGGGTCCCCACTCCTCCAGGGTACCCCAGCCAGGGGTGACTAGTTGGAGATTTCATGCTACGGCCGCAGGGACCGGTATAAAAGTGTCACCCAGCTGTGGCATTATCTCTCCAGCTAGTGGAGCCCGGTGCTGGTGTTAAAAATACGGGGGACCCCTACGTCTTTTGTCCCCCGTATTTTTTGCACAAGGACCGGACGCAGAGCCCGGTGCTGGTTAAAATACGGGGGATCCCGTCAATTTTTTCCCCGTATTTTTGAAACCAGGACCGGCTCAAAGAGCCCGAGGCTGGTTATGCTTAGGAGGGGGGACCCCACGCATTTTTTTTCAGGGTTTTTTAAACAATTTTGTGCCGTCCATGAAGTCGAATCCAGGACGCACACTATCCGTCAATTGGTCCGTTTTTCGACAGCGGGACTGTCGAATCCGTTTTTTATTGAATATGTCGAATTCGTGTACCGGCGGGATGGTGTCTGTCGAATTGTGTCAAATTAAAAAACGGTCGAATTCAGGCTTGCATATACCCCCATATCTCCAGAAGGATATAAATACATTAGAGTGTGTACAAAGAAGGGCAACTAAAATGGTGCATGACCTACATCACAAAACTTACCTGGAAAGGCTAAAAGATCTTAACATGTATAGTTTGGAGGAGAGAAGGTAAAGGGGGGACATGATAGAAACTTTCAAATATACCAAGGGTTTTAACAAAGTTCAGGAAGGAAACATTCTTCAAAGGAAGAGGAGTATTAGAACTCGAGGACATACACTGAAACTGGAGGGAGGCAGGTTCAGGGGAAATTTAAGGAAAAATTACTTCACAGAAAGGGTAGTGGACAAGTGGAATAGCCTCCCATCAGAGGTGGTAGAGGCTAAGACGGTAGAGCAATTTAAACATGCTTGTTATAGGCATATGAATATCCTTACAAAGAATTAAGGTTCAAAAAGGGTTGAGATTACCTAAAGGATAAAAAAGGGGCCGACCAAGTGGTTCTTATCTGCCGTCAAATCCTATAATTCTATGTTTCTATATGTAATCCAGCAACCAGCAATGACCGGTCTTTGAGTTACACCTGCAGCAGTGTATATAGATTTCAGAGTGGCCTCAATTTTCATATCCCCCGGGTCCTTTACCGTAAAGGAGACTGGAGCTTGGAGCACCGTCTTATTAGTGAGGCGAGAGACTGAGACGCCTACTGCTGGAGATTCTTCCCAGAATTTCCTGCCTTCAGGGGTAAAGGGGAAGGTATGCAAAAACCTTTTGGACACCTGATATTTTTTATCTGGATTTTTCCAGGCTAGTTTAAATAAATCATTCAATTCCTAGGAATCAGAAAATGGGACTGTCAGTTTGTCTTGTGGGAGGAAAAAACGACTGCTGATTAGTAGCGTCCTCCAGGGGGGCGCTGTAACATCCTGTATAGCCAATATGAGGGGTTCAATACCCTGCGTAGGGGTGGAATCCCCACTAATGGGATCCACATCATCCTGTACATCATCATCAGTATCTGATAGGATTGCAGGTAAAGCACGTTTCTGTGCACCTGTAGTAGACATGGTGGAATGGGGAACATCAGCCTTGGCAGCTAGGTTAGCTACTGCTTGTTGCAGTTCTTGTGTTTTATTGGCATTGGCAGCGAGTTGAGATGACATATCAGACATCATAGTTTTGATAGCCCCCAGCCAGGAAGGCTCTGGACTCTCCCCCACATTGTTATCAGCATTTTGTGATAATTGACTACACTGCTCACATGATATGGAGCCAGATGAAATAGGGGAGAATCTGGCATTACATACACTGCATAACTTCTGTTTCACCATTATAAAATACAGATACAATACACATACAACATAGACAGATTACAATACAAGCCTGCCCTAATGCATGTGAGAGGAGAAACAGAAGAGAGGACCCCAGCGCAGCCAACACTGTACAGCACCAGTGAGGCTGTCAGCGTTTTATGTATTTATATTTATAGAACAGTGATACTGTCTGTAAACTGTGCACCAATAGCGGCTCCCCCCCTCTACACCCGGTACCAGTGATCCTGTGAACGTGTGGAGGAGCTGTATGAGGCTGCTGCTTATGCAGAGGAAGGCGCCAAAATGCTGCTGAGCCCGCTCTGAGGTAGTTCCGCCCCCCGTAATGGCGCCGGAGCTACTAATAGTGTTTATACTGGCCATGTCTCCCACACCATTTGTAGCCTCACATAAATGTTTGGTACAATAACGCCAGCCAGTCTCACGCAGGGGCTCCAGCGGGTCCCATGCGCCTCACCCGCGCCTCTGCCGCACAATGAACCGGCGGACCCCCCTAACGGGGCCCCCGGTTTGTACTCGCCACCGAAGATCACCTTCAGGCTTTGCTAGGGGTGTGAGGCATGCTGCAGCTGTGACAGCTAAGGCGCAATGCCCCGCTGAACAAACGGCCCCTCAGGACGGTGGTCCTGCAGCGGGGAAGCGGCTCTGCACCTCACGAGGCCAGTGACCACCCCAGCCCACTTAACTCCCACGGCGCAGGTATGCTGTTGCCCAAACAGCATAACGAAAGAAATAAAAGTTTAAAAGTGTTTTCTCTAAAGTGCCTGTGGGAGGGGGCATAGAGGGGAGGAGCCAGCATACCCAGTTGAAGAAATTTAAAGTGCACTGGCTCCTTTGGACCCATCTATACCCCATCGTACTAATCTGTCCCCAATATTCCTTATGGATGCTAGAGAAAAAAAATAAAAAATAGGATTTTAATACCTACCAGTAAATCCTTTTCTCTTAGTCAGTAGAGGATGCTGGGGACACCATAAGAACCATGGGATATAGACAGGATCCGCAGGAGACATGGGCACTCTAAGACTTTGAAAGGGGTGTGAACTGGCTCCTCCCTCTATGCCCCTTCTCCAGACTCCAGTTATAGGAACTGTGCCCAGGGAGACAGACATTTCGAGGAAAAGGATTTATTGTTAAACTAAGGTGAGATACATACCAGCTCACACCTCAAACACGCCGTACAACATGGCATTTAACAGAACTCCAGTCAACGGCATGAACAATGTCAGCAACAGGCTGACTATAACAAAACACAACCCATGTGTAAACATAACTAATAACTGCAGATAGAGACCGCACTGGGACGGGCGCCCAGCATCCTCTACGGCAGGCATTCACAACCACGGTCCTCAAGGCACACCAACAGTGCAGGTTTTAGTGATATCCAGGCTGCAGCACAGATGGTTAAATCAAAATAACTGAGCTACTAATTAAGTCACCTGTGCTGAAGCCTGGATATCACTAAAACCTGCACTGTTGGTGTGCCTTGAGGACCGTGGTTGGGAATGCCTGCTCTACGGACTAAGAGAAAAGGATTTACCGGTAGGAATTAAAATCCTATTTTTCAAACGTCCTAGAGGATGCTGGGGACACCATAAGAACCATGGGGTTTATACCAAAGCTCAAGAACGGGCGGGAGAGTGCGGATGACTCTGCAGCACCGATTGACCAAACATGAGGTAATCATCAGCCAGGGTATCAAACTTGTAAAATTTCGCAAAAGTGTTTGAACCCGACCAAGTAGCTGCTCGGCAAAGTTGTAATGCCGAGACTCCCCGGGCAGCCGCCCAGGATGAGCCCACCTTTCTAGTAGAGTGGGCATTCACCGATTTCGGTAACGGCAATCCAGCCGTAGAATGAGCATGCTGAATCGTATTACAGATCCAGCGCGCAATAGTCTGCTTGGAAGCAGGCGTCCTAATCTTGTTGGCAGCATACAGGACAAACAGAGCTTCTGTTTTCCTAAGTTGAGCCGTTCTGGTGACATAAATCTTTAAGGCCCCCTGACAACGTCGAGAGATTTTGACTCCGCGAAGGCGTCAGTAGCCACTGGTACCACAATAGGCTGGTTCATGTGGAACGATGAAACCACCTTCGGCAGAAATTGTTGATGAGTCCTCAACTCTGCTCTACCTTCATGGAAGATTAAATAAGGGCTCTTGTGAGACAAAGCCGTTAACTCAGACACCCGCCTTGCGGATGCCAAGGCCAATAGCATGACCACTTTCCAAGTGAGAAATTTCAACTCCACCTTCTGTAAAGGTTTAAACCAATGTGATTGAAGGAAATGCAACACCACGTTAAGATCCCATGGTGCCACTGGGGGCACAAATGGAGGTTGGATGTGCAAAACGTCTTTCATGAAAGTCTGAACTTCTGGAAGAGAGGCCAATTGTTTTTGAAAGAAAACCAATTAGGCCGAAATTTGTACTTTAATCGAGCCTAACTTTAGGCCCGCATCCACACCTGCTTGCAAGAAAAGGAGAAAATGTCCTAACTGAAATCCGTCCATAGGAGCCTTCTTGGATTCACACCAAGACACATTTTCTCCAAATACGGTGATAAGGTTTAGACGTAACTCCCTTTCTAGCCTGAAAAAGAGTGGGAATGACTTCACTGGGAATACTCTTTCGGGCTAGGATTCGGCATTCAACCGCCAAGCCGTCAAACGTAGCCGCGGTAAGTCGTGATATACGCACGGCCCCTGCTGTAACAGATCCTCTCGTAGAGGAAGAGGCTAGGGATCTCTTATGAGTAATTCCTGAAGATCTGGATACCAAGCCCTCCTTGGCCAGTCCCGAACAATGAGGATCGCCTGAACCCTTGTTCTTCTTATGATCTTTAGCATCTTTGGAATGAGTGGAAGCAGAGGGAACACATACACTGATTGAAACACCCATGGTGTCACCAGCGCATCCACTGCTATTGCTTGAGGGTCCCTCGACCTGGAACAATATCTCTGACGTTTCTTGTTAGGCGAGACGCCATCATGTCTATTTGAGGAATTCCCCAAAGACTTGTCACTTCTGTGAAGACCTCTTGATGAAGACCCCACTCTCCTGGATGGAGATCGTGTCTGCTGAGGAAGTCTGCTTCCCAGTTGTCCACTTCTGGAATGAAGATTGCTGACAGAGCGCTTGTATGTCTTTCCGCCCAGCTGAGAACTTTTGTGGTCTCTGCCATTGCCGCTCTGCTCTTTGTTCCGCCCTGGCGGTTTATGTGCACTACTGCTGTTATATTGTCCGACTGTATTAGGACGGGCAGGTTGCGAAGAAGACATTCCGCTTGAAGAAGGCCGTTGTAAATGGCCCTTAACTCTAGAATGTTTATGTGTAGACAAACTTCCTGGCTTGACCATTTTCCCTGGAAGGTTTCCTCCTGTGTGACTGCTCCCCAGCCTCGGAGACTCACATCCGTGGTTACTTGGATCCAGTCCTGGATCCCGAACCTGCGTCCCTCTAGACAGTGTTTTCTACCTTTTTTTTACTAGCGGCACACCGAACAATATTTTAAAATTACCAAGGCACACCATCAGTTCCCCACAGAAAAAAAACAAAAAACACACATTGGCACTCATCGTAGAAAACAAATCCACACATGTATTGGCCTACACAGCAGGAAAAAATAAGATTTTACTTACCGATAAATCTATTTCTCGTAGTCCGTAGTGGATGCTGGGGACTCCGTCAGGACCATGGGGATTAGCGGCTCCGCAGGAGACAGGGCACAAAAATAAAGCTTTAGGATCAGGTGGTGTGCACTGGCTCCTCCCCCTATGACCCTCCTCCAAGCCTCAGTTAGGATACTGTGCCCGGACGAGCGTACACAATAAGGAAGGATTTTGAATCCCGGGTAAGACTCATACCAGCCACACCAATCACACCGTACAACTTGTGATCTGAACCCAGTTAACAGTATGACAACGTAGGAGCCTCTGAACAGACGGCTCACAACAATAACAACCCGATTTTTTTGTAACAATAACTATGTACAAGTATTGCAGACAATCCGCACTTGGGATGGGCGCCCAGCATCCACTACGGACTACGAGAAATAGATTTATCGGTAAGTAAAATCTTATTTTCTCTAACGTCCTAGTGGATGCTGGGGACTCCGTCAGGACCATGGGGATTATACCAATGCTCCCAAACGGGCGGGAGAGTGCGGATGACTCTGCAGCACCGAATGAGAGAACTCCAGGTCCTCTTTAGCCAGGGTATCAAATTTGTAGAATTTTACAAACGTGTTCTCCCCCGACCACGTAGCTGCTCGGCAGAGTTGTAATGCCGAGACCCCTCGGGCAGCCGCCCAGGATGAGCCCACCTTCCTTGTGGAATGGGCCTTGACAGATTTAGGCTGTGGCAGGCCTGCCACAGAATGTGCAAGTTGAATTGTGCTACAAATCCAACGAGCAATCGTCTGCTTAGAAGCAGGAGCACCCAGCTTGTTGGGTGCATACAGTATAAACAGCGAGTCAGATTTTCTGACTCCAGCCGTCCTTGAAATATATATTTTCAATGCCCTGACAACGTCCAGCAACTTGGAATCCTCCAAATCGCTAGTAGCCGCAGGCACCACAATAGGCTGGTTCAGGTGAAAAGCTGACACCACCTCAGGCAGAAAATGAGGACGCGTCCGCAGTTCTGCCCTGTCCGAATGGAAAATCAGATATGGGCTTTTATACGATAAAGCCGCCAATTCTGACACTCTCCTGGCTGAAGCCAGGGCCAGTAGCATGGTTACTTTCCATGTAAGATATTTCAAATCCGCCGATTTGAGTGGCTCAAACCAATGGGATTTGAGAAAATCCAAAACTACATTAAGGTCCCACGGAGCCACTGGGGGCACAACCGGGGGCTGTATATGTAGTACTCCTTTTACAAAAGTCTGGACTTCAGGAACTGAAGCCAATTCTTTCTGGAAGAAAATCGACAGGGCCGAAATTTGAACCTTAATGGACCCCAACTTGAGGCCCATAGACAATCCTGTTTGCAGGAAATGTAGGAATCGACCCAATTGAAATTCCTCCGTGGGGGCCTTCCTGGCCTCACACCACGCAACATATTTTCTCCAAATGCGGTGATAATGTTGTGCAGTCACCTCCTTCCTGGCTTTAACCAGTGTAGGAATGACCTCTTCTGGAATGCCTTTTTCCCTTAGAATTCGGCGTTCAACCGCCACGCCGTCAAACGCAGCCGCGGTAAGTCTTGGAATAGACACGGTCCCTGCAGAATCAGGTCCCGTCTTAGAGGTAGAGGCCACGGATTTTCCGTGAGCATCTCCTGAAGTTCCGGGTACCAAGTTCTTCTTGGCCAATCCGGAGCCACGAGTATCGTTCTTACTCCCCTTTGCCGTATAATTCTCAGTACTTTGGGTATGAGAGGCAGAGGAGGAAACACATACACTGACTGGAACACCCACGGTGTTACCAGAGCGTCCACAGCTATTGCCTGAGGGTCTTTTGACCTGGCGCAATACCTGTCCAGTTTTTTGTTGAGGCGAGACGCCATCATATCCACCTTTGGTTTTTCCCAACGGTTCACAATCATGTGGAAGACTTCTGGATGAAGTCCCCACTCTCCCGGGTGTAGATCGTGTCTGCTGAGGAAGTCTGCTTCCCAGTTGTCCACTCCCGGAATGAACACTGCTGACAGTGCTATCACATGATCTTCCGCCCAGCGAAGAATCCTTGCAGCTTCTGCCATTGCTCTCCTGCTTCTTGTGCCGCCCTGTCTGTTTACGTGGGCGACTGCCGTGATGTTGTCCGACTGGATCAACACTGGCTGACCCTGAAGCAGGGGTTTTGCCAGGCTTAGAGCATTGTAAATCGCTCTTAGCTCCAGTATATTTATGTGAAGAGACATCTCCAGGCTTGACCATACTCCCTGGAAGTTTCTTCCCTGTGTGACCGCTCCCCAGCCTCTCAGACTGGCATCCGTGGTCACCAGGACCCAGTCCTGTATGCCGAATCTGCGGCCCTCTAACAGATGAGCACTCTGCAACCACCACAGAAGAGACACCCTTGTCCGTGGCGATAAGGTTATCCGCTGATGCATCTGCAGATGCGATCCGGACCATTTGTCCAGCAGATCCCACTGAAAAGTTCGTGCGTGGAAAATTCAGAATCCACCCGTGTTGTTGCAGCACTACTTGGGTTAGTGCTACTCCGTCCTCCAGCTGTTCTCTGGACCTTGCCCTTATCAGGAGATCGTCCAAGTAAGGGATAATTAATACGCCTCTTCTTCGCAGAAGAATCATCATTTCGGCCATTACCTTGGTAAAGACCCGAGGTGCCGTGGACAATCCAAACGGCAGCGTCTGAAACTGATAATGACAGTTTTGCACCACGAACCTGAGGTACCCTTGATGTGAAGGGCAAATTGGGACATGCAGGTAAGCATCTTTTATGTCCAGGGACACCATAAAGTCCCCTTCTTCCAGATTCGCTATCACTGCTCTGAGTGATTCTATCTTGAACTTGAATTTTTGTATGTACAGGTTCAAAGATTTCAGATTTAGAATAGGTCTTACCGAGCCGTCCGGCTTCGGTACCACAAATAGCGTGGAGTAATACCCCTTTTCCTGTTGTAGGAGGGGTACCTTGACTATCACCTGCTGAGAAAACAGCTTGTGAATGGCTTCCAATACCGTCGCCCTGTCTGAGGGAGACGTTGGCAAAGCAGACTTTAGGAACCGGCGAGGGGGAGACTTCTCGAATTCCAACCTGTAACCCTGAGATACTACCTGCAGGATCCAGGGGTCCACCTGTGAGCAAGCCCACTGCGCGCTGAAATTCTTGAGTCGACCCCCCACCGTTCCTGAGTCCGCTTGTAAAGCCCCAGCGTCATGCTGAGGGCTTTGCAGAACCCGCGGAGGGCTTCTGTTCCTGGGAAGGAGCTGCTTGCTGCCCTCTCTTACCCTTTCCTCTGCCTCGGGGCAGATATGACTGTCCTTTTGCCCGAAAGGACTGCGGCTGAAAAGACGGTGTCTTTTTCTGTTGGGAGGGGGTCTGAGGTAAAAAGGTGGATTTCCCGGCAGTTGCCGTGGCCACCAAATCCGATAGACCGACGCCAAATAATTCCTCCCCTTTATACGGCAATACTTCCATATGCCGTTTGGAATCCGCATCACCTGACCACTGTCGTGTCCATAAACTTCTTCTGGCAGATATGGACATCGCACTTACTCTCGATGCCAGAGTGCAAATATCCCTCTGAGCATCTCGCATATAAAGAAAAGCATCCTTTAATTGCTCTAAAGTCTGTAAAATACTGTCCCTATCCAGGGTATCAATATTTTCAGTCAGGGAATCCGACCAGACCACCCCAGCACTGCACATCCAGGCTGAGGCGATGGCTGGTCGCAGTATAACACCAGTATGTGTGTATATACTTTTTAGGGTAGTTTCCAGCCTCCTATCAGCTGGATCCTTGAGGGCGGCCGTATCAGGAGACGGTAACGCCACTTGTTTTGATAAGCGTGTGAGCGCCTTATCCACCTTAGGGGGTGTTTCCCAGCGCGCCCTAACCTCTGGCGGGAAAGGGTATAATGCCAATAACTTTTTTGAAATTAGCACTTTTCTATCTGGGTTAACCCACGATTCATCACATACATCATTCAATTCCTCTGATTCAGGAAAAACTACAGGTAGTTTTTTCACCCCCCACATAATACCCCTTTTTGTGGTACTTGTAGTATCAGAGATATGCAAAGCCTCCTTCATTGCCGTGATCATATAACGTGTGGCCCTACTGGAAAATACGTTTGTTTCTTCACCGTCGACACTAGATTCAGTGTCAGTGTCTGGGTCTGTGTCGACCGACTGAGGTAAAGGGCGTTTTACAGCCCCTGACGGTGTCTGAGACGCCTGGGCAGGTACTAACTGGTTTTCCGGCCGTCTCATGTCGTCAACTGATTTTTGTAATGTGCTGACATTATCACGTAATTCCATAAACAAAGCCATCCATTCCGGTGTCGACTCCCTGGGGGGTGACATCACCATTACCGGCAATTGCTCTGCCTCCACACCAACATCGTCCTCATACATGTCGACACACACGTACCGACACACAGGGAATGCTCTATTGAAGACAGGACCCCACTAGCCCTTTGGGGAGACAGAGGGAGAGTTTGCCAGCACACACCCAAGCGCTATAATATATATGGGAACAACCCTATATAAGTGTTGTATCCTTATAGCAGCTTAAATATAGTAATATCGCCAAAAAAAAGTGCCCCCCCTCTCTGTTTTACCCTGTTTCTGTAGTGCAGTGCAGGGGAGAGTCCTGGGAGCCTTCCTCACAGCGGAGCTGAGCAGGAAAATGGCGCTGTGTGCGGAGGAGAATAAGCCCCGCCCCCTATTTCGGCGGGCTCTTCTCCGGAGTTTGTGAGATCTGGCAGGGGTTAAATACATCCATATAGCCTCAAGGGCTATATGTGATGTATTTTTTAGCCATAAAAAGGTATTATACATTGCTGCCCAGGGCGCCCCCCCAGCGCCCTGCACCCTCCGTGACCGCTGTGTGAAGTGTGCTGACAACAATGGCGCACAGCTGCAGTGCTGTGCGCTACCTCAGGAAGACTGAAAAGTCTTCTGCCGCCTGCTTCTGGACCTCTTCCATCTTCGGCATCTGCAAGGGGGGTCGGCGGCGCGGCTCCGGGACCGGACTCCATGGCTGGGCCTGTGTTCGATCCCTCTGGAGCTAATGGTGTCCAGTAGCCTAAGAAGCCAATCCATCCTGCACGCAGGTGAGTTGACTTCTCTCCCCTAAGTCCCTCGATGCAGTGAGCCTGTTGCCAGCAGGACTCACTGAAAATAAAAAACCTAAAAACTTTTTCTAAGCAGCTCTTTAGGAGAGCCACCTAGATTGCACCCTGCTCGGGCGGGCACAAAAACCTAACTGAGGCTTGGAGGAGGGTCATAGGGGGAGGAGCCAGTGCACACCACCTGATCCTAAAGCTTTATTTTTGTGCCCCGTCTCCTGCGGAGCCGCTAATCCCCATGGTCCTGACGGAGTCCCCAGCATCCACTAGGACGTTAGAGAAACAATCATATTGCTCCCCATATAAATCCTATTGCTCCCCACATGAATTCTTCACATTGTTCCTCCCATAAATCCTTATTCTCCCCACATGAATCCTATTGTTCCCCACAGGAGAAAAAAAATAACAACAAATATTAGCCCCTACTGGTCAGCTGTCCTCCTCCCTGTCCCTCAGTGGCGGGGAATGTTCATAGTGGAGTGCTGCGAATACTGAGCAGCGGGCGGTCGGGCAGGTGTGGATGTGGGTGGGCAAGGAAAGCTGTGTATGCAGGCGGGAACTGGAAGATGTGTGTGCAGGCGTGTGGGCTGCCTGGGTGCTGAGACGCGGCGGCCGTGACCTATGGTATCACACCGCCGCGTATTCAAGGCATACGTCACGGCCGGAGCACAACTGATTCTCTAAGAAGAGCCTAAGCCAACAGTTCACTCTGAAGGTGCAGAAAGCTACTCTGGCTCCGCGGCACACCTTGCAACTGGTCGCGGCACACTAGTGTGCCACGGCACACTGGTTGAAAAAGCCTGCTCTAGGAGGTGAGAGCTGTGCAGCCACCAGAGGAGCGAGATTCTGGTCTTGGAGGACAGGATTATTTTCCGGTGCATGTGCAGATGGGATCCGGACCACTTATCCAACAGGTCCCACTGAAATACTCTGGCATGGAATCTGCCAAATTGAATGGCTTTGTAGGCCGCCACCGTCTTCCCCAGCAATCCAGTGCATTGATGGATTGATACTCTCGGTGGTCTCAGAATTTGTTTTACCAAACTCTGAATTTCCAGAGTCTTCTCTTCTGGAAGAAAAACTCTCTGTAATTCTGTGTCCAGAATCATTCCCAAAAACGATAGCCTTTTCGTTGGATTCAACAGCGACTTCGGCAAGTTTAGGAGCCAACCATGTTGTTGCAGAACTGTCAGGGAGAGCGCAATGTCCTGCACCAGCTTGTCTTTGGATCTCGCCTTTATCAGGAGATCGCCCAAGTAAGGTATAATTGTGACTCCTTGTTTGCGAAGGAGAACCATCATTTCCGCCATTACCTTGGTGAAAATCCTCGGCGCTGTGGACAGCCCAAACGGCAATGTCTGAAATTGGTAATGACAATCCTGAATAGCAAACCTCAGGTAAGCCTGATGCGGAGGATATATGGGGACGTGTAAGTAGGCATCCTTTATGTCGACCGACACCACGAAATCCCCTTCCTCCAGACTGGAGATCACTGCTCGGAGAGATTCCATCTTGAATTTGAATTTTCTTAGGTAAAGACTGAGGAATTTTAGGTTCAGAATTGGTCTGACCGAGCCATCCGGCTTCGGGACCACAAACAGGCTCGAATAAAAGCCTTCTCCCTGTTGTGACGAGGGAACCCTGATAATGACTTGATTTAGACACAACTTTTGTATTGCATCGCATACTACCTCCCTGTTTGGAAGAGAAGCTGGTAAGGCCGATTTGAAAAATCGTCGAGGGGGAACGTCTTGAAACTCCAGTTTGTACCCCTGGGACACTATATCTAAAACCCATGGGTCCAGGGCCGAATGAGCCCAGAATTGACTGAAGATCTTGAGACGTGCCCCCACCGGTGCGGACTCCCGCAGAGAAGCCCCAGCGTCATGCGGTGGATTTGGCAGAAGCCGGGGAGGACTTCTGCTCCTGGGAACCTGCCACGGCCGGAGATCTTTTAACTCTTCCTCTATTAGCAAGGAAGGAGTAACCTCGGCCTCTTTTGTATTTATTTGGCCGAAAGGACTGCATCTGTAAGTGGTGAGCTTTCTTTTGTTGTGCAGGAACATAAGGCAAAAATGACGACTTACCCGCGGTAGCCATAGA
Source organism: Pseudophryne corroboree (assembly GCF_028390025.1). NCBI lineage: Eukaryota > Metazoa > Chordata > Amphibia > Anura > Myobatrachidae > Pseudophryne > Pseudophryne corroboree. Next base: position 173,433,348 of record NC_086452.1, read on the forward strand.
TACCAAATCAGCGAGACCGTCACCAAACAAGACACCACCCTTATATGGGAGAGACTCCATAGCTTTCTTAGAGTCAGCATCAGCATTCCATTGATGGATCCACAATGCCCTCCTAGCTGAAACCGCCATGGCATTGGCTTTTGACCCCAAAATGCCAATATCTCTCGCCGCTTCCTTTAGGTAGGCCGCAGCGTCTCTGATATAACCCAGTGTCAAAAGGACGCTATCCCTATCTAGGGTATCTATATCAGATGACAAGCTATCTGCCCACTTTTCGATAACACTACTCACCCACGCAGATGCAATGGCCTGTCTGAGTAGCGTACCTGTGGTGACGTAAATGGATTTTAACGTATTTTCCTGTCTACGATCCGCAGGATCCTTAAGGGCTGCTGTGTCCGGCGACGGTAAAGCCACCTTTTTAGACAATCATGATAGAGCCTTGTCCACAATGGGGGGGTGGACTCCCACTTTTCTCTATCCCTAGAGGGGAACGGATACGCCAACTGAATTCTTTTGGGAATCAGAAACTTTTTGTCAGGATTTTACCACATTTTTTCAAAAAGGGTATTCAGTTCATGAGAGGGAGCAAACGTTACCTCAGGTTTCTTTCCCTTATCTAAACAGACCCTATTATCAGGAACAGTAGGGTTCTCAGTGATATGTAACATCTTTTATTGCCACAATCATGTACTGAATGTTCTTTGCCAATTTTGGGTCTAATCTGGTATCACTACAGTCGACACTGGAGTCAGTGTCCGTGTCGGTATCTGTGTCTGCCAACTGAGCAAACGAACGTTTATGTGACCCCGAGGGGGTCTGGACCTGTGATAACACATCCTCCACAGACTTCTTCCATGCCTGGCTCTGAGACTCAGATTTATCTAATCTCTTATTAATAAGAGCCACATTAGCATTCAAAGCATTCAACACATTTATCCAATCAGGAGTCGGCGGTGCAGACAGGGTCACTCCCACAGCCGTTTCTGTCCCTAACACAGTCTCCTCCTGGGAAGAGCACTCCGCCTCAGACATGCCGACACACGTGTACCGACACCCACAGACACACTGGGCAAATAGGGGACAGAGCCACAGTAAAGCCTGTCAGAGAAACACAGAGGGAGTTTGCCAGCTCACAACCCAGCGCTTATCCCGGTTCTGAAACTTCAATATAATGCCTCAGACCTGCAGCGCGTTTATAATAAGGTATTATTGCACCAAATCAACTGTGCCCCCCCCCCCCCCCCGTTTTTGCACCCTGTTACTTGTACAACAGTGGTGAGGAAGGACCAGCTTCTCTGCAGCTCTGTGAAGAGAAAATGGCGCTGATGAGAGCTGCGAGGGCTAAGCCCCGCCCCCTTAATGGCGCGCTTCAGCCCCGCTTTTTTTTTTAAATAATAGTACTGGCGGGGGTAAGGATTTAGTGCCTAGACACTCATATCCCACTTTGCCAGTCTCATATGAGGTGTTTTATGCTGCCCAAGGCCCCCCCCCCCCCCCCTGCACCCTGTAGTGCCGCTGTGTGTGGGAGCATGGCGCGCAGCGCGATCGCTGTGCGGTACCTCAGAAGCCATCACTGAGGTCATCTATCTTCTTCTACTCACCTGTCTTCTGACTTCTGGCTCTGCAAGGGGGGTGACGGCGGGCTCTGGGAATGAACCCCTAGACGTACCTAGTGTTCCAAACCCTCAGGAGCTAATGGTGTCCTGTAGCCAAGAAGCAGAGCCTTTAAACTCACTGGAAGTAGGTCTGACTTCTCCCCCCTAAGTCCCACGATGCAGGGAGACCGTTGCCAGCAGCCTCCCTGAAAATAAAAAACCTTACGTAAAGTCTTTTCAGAGAAACTCAGTAGAGCTCCTCAAAGTGCATCCAGTCTGCCTGGGTACAATTCTAAAACTGGAGTCTGGAGGAGGGGCATAGAGGGAGGAGTCAGTTCACACCCCTTTCAAAGTCTTAAAGTGCCCATGTCTCCTGCAGATCCCGTCTATACCCCATGGTTCTTATGGTGTCCCCAGCATCCTCCAGGACGTATGAGAAAAAATAGGATTTTAGTACCTACCGGTAAATCCTTTTCTCCTAGTCCGTAGAGGATGCTGGGGACTCCAAAAGGACCATGGGGTATTGACTGGATCTTCAGGAGCTTGGGCACACTGAAAAGCCTTTAACTGGGTGTGAACTGGCTCCTCCCTCTATGCCCCTCCTCCAGACCTCAGTTATAGGAACTGTGCCCAGGAAAGACGGACATTTCGAGGAAAAGATTTTAGTTCAAACTAAGGGCTAGAACATACCAGCCCACACCACAACATACCGTACAACCGAAGTAACAGTAAACCAGATAACAGTATGAATTTAACTGCAGCAACAAGCTGAAACAACAAATACACAACATGCGGGATAATTTTGCGCGCCGCAGGCGCTCGGCACAAAAAGGGGTGTGGTATAACAAAAAAGGGGCGTGGTATAAAAAGGGGCGTATCCTTGCTCCACTGGGTGTTATGACTGTCTCGCACGAAATCACTCATTGGCCCCCCACAGGTAAAAACCTCAAACACATATGCCCCCACAGTGCCAGATACACATATGCCCCCACAGTACCAGATATGCCCCCACCATGCCAGATACACATATGCCCCCACAGTGCCAGATATGTCCCCACAGTGCCAGATATGCCCCCAGTGCCATGTGCCACATATGCCCCCACAGTGCCACATATGCCCCCACAGTGCCATGTGTCCAGTGCCAGATATGACCCCACAGTGCCACATATGCCCACAGTGCCACATATGACCCCACAGTGCCACATATGACCCCACAGTGCCATATGTGCCCCAACAGTGCCTTGTGCCAACATTGCCACATATGCCCCTACAGTGCCAGATACACATATGCCTCCAGTGCCACATATGCTCCCACAGTGCCAGATATGCCCTCACAGTGCCACATGTGCCCCCACAGTGCCACATGTGCCCCCACAGTGCCACATGTGCCCCCACAGTGCCACATGTGCCCCCACAGTGCCACATGTGCCCCCACAGTACCACATATGACCCCACAGTGCCATGTGCCCACAGTGCCACATATGCCCCCACAGTGCCACATATGCCCCCACAGTGCCATGTGCCCACAGTGCCAGATATACTTACTTTAGCTGGCTGGATCCCCGCTGGCTGTCTCGCTGTCTCCCCGCTGGCTGGATCCTGCTCCCGCTTCCTGCCGCTGCTGCTGCTGTCCTGCTGCCACTGGCGCTGACTGGATCAACCCAGATCCAGCAGGCGCACAGGCTCCTCACATCGCGTTCCCAATCGCGCATTGCGCGGGTGCGTGGCTGACGTCATGACGTCACCCGCGCAATGCATCATTGGGAACGCTCCGGGCAGAGGCAGCAGGTTACACTTGGATCGCAATCTAACGGTGAGAGCTCCGCGATCTACCGGTAGACCGCGATCGACGTTTTGGCCGCCTCTGTCCTAGAGGATGCTGGGGACTCCAAAAGGACCATGGGGTCTATACCAAAGCTCCAACACGGGCGGGAGAGTGCGGACGACCCTACAGCACAGATTGAGCAAACATGAGGTCCTCCTCAGCCTGGGTATCAAACTTGTAAAACTTAGCAAAGGTGCTTGAACCCGACCACGTAGCTGCTCGGCAAAGCTGAAGTGGCGAGACCCCTCGGGCAGCCACCCAAGATGAGCCCACCTTCCTGGTAGAATGGGCCTTCACTGATTTCGGCACCGGTAGCCCAGCCGAAGAATGAGCTTGCTGAATCGTACTACAAATCCAGCGTGCAATAGTCTGCTTCGAAGCAGGATGACCAATCTTGTTGGAAGCATACAGGACAAACAGCGCCTCTGTTTTCCTGGCCACCGCCGTTCTGGCGACGTAGATCTTCAAAGCTCTCACAACATCAAGAGACTTTGGAACTGCCACAGCATCTGTAGCCACAGGTACCACAATAGGTTGGTTAATGTGATATGAAGAAACCACCTTCGGCAGAAATTGTTGACGAGTCCTCAATTCCGCCCTATCCGAATGGAAGATCAAGTACGGACTCTTGTGTGACAAGGCCGCCAACTCAGACACCCGCCTGGCAGATGCCAGAGCCAACAGCATGACCACCTTCCAAGTGAGAAACTTTAACTCAACCTTACGTAAAGATTGAAACCAGGAATACATAAGAAACTGTAAGACCACGTCAAGATCCCATGGTGCCTCCGGGGGCACAAACGGAGGATGGATATGCATCACTCCCTTCACAAAAGTCTGAACCTCAGGGAGAACAGCCAATTCCTTCTGAAAGACGATAGATAAAGCCGAAATCTGCACCTTGATGGAACCCAATTTCAGGCCGGTATCGACGCCTGCCTGCAAAAAATGGAGAAGCCGACCCAAGTGAAATTCTTCCGCAGGAGCAGCTTTAGTCTCACACCACGAAACATACTTTCTCCAAATACGGTGATAATGTTTCGCCGTAACTTCCTTCCTCGCCTTAAGGAGAGTGGGAATGTCCTCCCTGGGAATACCTTTCCGAGCTAAGATTTGGCGCTCAACTTCCATGCCGTCAAACGCAGCCGTAGTAAGTCTGGAAACACGCATGGTCCCTGCAATAACAGGTCCTCTCTTAGAGGGAGTGGCCAAGGATCTTCCACAAGTAATTCCTGAAGATCTGGATACCAGGCCCTTCTTGGCTAATCTGGAACGACAAGAATTGCTTGCACTCTTGATCGTCGAATGATTCCCAGCACCTTTGGAATGAGAGGAAGCGGAGGGAACACATACACCGACTGAAAGACCCACGGAGTTACCAGAGCGTCCACTGCACTGGCATGGGGGTCCCTTGACCTGGAACAATACCTCGGAAGCTTCTTGTTGAGGCGAGACGCCATCATGTCGATCAGCGGAGTTCCCCAACGCTTCGTCAGTTCTGCAAATACCTCTTGATGAAGAGCCCACTCTCCTGGATGGAGATCGTGTCTGCTGAGGAAGTCTGCTTCCCAGTTGTCCACTCCCGGAAGGAAGACGGCTGACAGGGCGCTCACGTGCTGTTCCGCCCAGCGAAGGATTCTTGTGGCCTCCGCCATAGCCGCCCTGCTCATTGTTCCGCCTTGACGGTTTATATGCGCCACCGCAGTTGTCTGATTGTATCAGGACAGGCCGACCCTGAAGAAGGCTTCTTGCTTGTAGCAGGCCGTTGTAAATGGCTCTTAACTCTTTTATAGCCACAATCATGTACTGAATACTCTTAACTAACTGTGGATGTAAAGCAGCCTCAGTGAAATAGACATCGGAATCAGAATCCGTGTCAGTATCCGTATCTACCAACTGAGTAAAAGGCCGCTTTTGTGACCCTGATGGGGTCTGCACCTGAGACAAAGCATCCTCCATGGATTTCCTCCATACCCGAGTCTGAGACTCCGATTTATCCAACCTTTTAGACAAAGAGGCCACAATTGTATTAAGCGTACTTAACATTGTAAGTAAATCAGGTGTCGGCTGAGACGACAGGGCCAACTCCAGACCCACATCTGCTCCCCCAGCAACCTCCTCCGGGGAATAACACTCAGCCTCAGACATGCCGACACGGAATGTCGACACACACACACACACCGCCTCAGCTAGGGGACAGACCCACAAGGAAGCCCAGATAGAGAAACACAGAGGGAGTATGCCAGCTCACACCCCAGCGCCCATATATCCCAAAACAAAATATATGTCGACAGCGCTGCTATGGATTATGCACCAATAACTGTGCGTCCCAACCCCCCCCCCCCCCCACCCCGATCAGCTCCCTGTTACTTTTAGAGGAGCTTGGAGGTCCCGGGCCAGCGTTCTCTGCAGCGGCGTGGAGGAGAGAAAATGGCGCTGACGAGCTGTGCGGCTAAGCCCCGCCCCTTCCCGGGGCGCTTCAGCCCGCTAAATTTGAAATTAAGAAAATGCCGGCGGGGGTTGAAAAATGGTGCCAAGGCACCGAACTGCCTTCTGCCAGCTCCCAGACCCAGTAACATGCTGCCCAGGGCGCTCACCCCCAGCGCCCTGCACCCTGTGAGTGCCGTTGGTGAAGTGTGTGGGAACATGGAGCGCAGCGCTACCGCTGCACTGTGCCTCGTTACTGGAGTCTTCTGCTGTCACTGCAGTCTTCTGTCTTCTGCAAACTCACCCGACTTCTTTCTTCTGGCTTCTGTAAGGGGGGTGACGGCGTGGCTCCGGGAACAAGCAGCTAGGCGCACCAAGTTATCGAACCCTCTGGAGCTAATGGTGTCCAGTAGCCGAGAAGCAGAGCCCTTAAACTAAGAAGAAGTAGGTCCTGCTTCTCTCCCCTCACTCCCACGCTGCAGGGAGCCTGTAGCCAGCAGGTCTCCCTGAAAATAAAAAACCTAACAAAGTCTTTTCCAGAGAAACTCAGGAGAGCTCCCCTAGTGAGTGTCCAGTCAGTCCTGCGCACAAAGTCTAACTGAGGTCTGGAGGAGGGTATAGAGGGAGGAGCCAGTTCACACCCAGTTAAAGTCTTTTCAGTGTGCCCAAACTCCTGCGGATCCCGTCTATACCCCATGGTCCTTTTGGAGTCCCCAGCATCCTCTAGGACGTAAGAAAATAATAATAATAATAATAATAATAATAATAATTCAAAAGGTAAATGAGATTTTGGAATTTTTCTGAAGGGAAATTGTCGTGGTGAAAAACCTTGACAACAATTGTGAAAAGAACACAAAAAAAAATACACACACAATTGTGAGACCGAATGCCGCTTCATCATAGGTTGCTCCCTGCACAGACCTTTAATACGGGAGTCCAAATGTTTTTTAGCACGCCCATAAGTAATGGAAACCTGATGAGCTATTCAATTGTTTTGCACCAGGTTTAGACGCATTAAACAGCAAAACTTGTGCAAAGTACTGGGCAGCACACCTAACTTTTTGCAGATTTTTGCTTGCCACTTCAGGAGGGTGTGAGTAAAATAATGTGTGCTTGCAGTATTCACTCCCCTCAGCAGATAGTGAATAGCTGTTACGTTCACTGTACTCGGTACTCAAGGAACAGGGAGGACAAGCTCCGAGTACAGGAACGTAATGCTGCGGCTAGAACAGAGTTCAGCAGCAACCCCTACGGAAACCCTGACTCCGTTGTCTCACCCACGTGGTCAGTCTACGCCTGCGAGACTGCTTGGGCCCACGGCAGCCGCGTTTAAAGGGCGGATTAAGTCTGCCCAACTCCGATGCCCCCCGATCTTAGTTGGAGACAAGGCGTAAACGGAGACGGGGTGAGAACAAGGGGAACCTCTAACTAAACAGAAACACTGAGTTAGGGGCAACTACAGAACTCTAACAAAAGGTATGTGCGGCATGGCCGCCAAGACAAAAAGCAACAAAAGGCAATGCTGTCCACACGCGGAGACCTCCGCAGAAAACACCAGAGCCAAAACAAAGAGAATGATACGGCCAAGGCTGACAATCAGGCAGAGGCGTTCGCGGGACGGGAGGCGGCAATGCTCTGTTTCCTATGCAAAGACAGAACGTTGCGGGGGTGTGACCAGTAAACGGGGTGGGAAAAGGGGGGATGGGTGCCAGTGCGAACGGGGGCATGGCAAGGCGTGATGGCAGTGGCTGCCTGACGTCACATGCGGCTAAGCTGCGCTGGCAGGAGGCATCCTTATTTTCTGCTAACAAGCACAAATTGCGATGCAATTGCAATTTCTGCTTGCTGAAGAGGGGAGGCAGAGGTCAGCATGCTGGGCGGCCTTGCCCTGTGATGGGCAGCCCACAGCATGCTAACAAGAGGATTGCAAATTCTACTAATTAGCAGAATTTGCATTCCTAACTGAATTAGCCCTATAGTGTACAAGGCACATAAAGGACGATTCAATTGTTTTTTTTTTTTGAGTGCCCAAAGTAATGGGTGCTCATCGGAGCAATTCAGTTGCTGTTGACGTGCCGAAAAGCAGTGGGCTTAGCCGCTCAAAGCAGCTAAACCCAACTCAAGTTCTGGGCGCGAAAAGTGAAACTTTTGGCACTTTTTATGCAAGACAGCTCGGAAGGCTGCAAGCAGAAATGTCAACATCAGCAGCATGCGCGCCTATACGACAGCACAATTGAATTAAGCATAACAATGGGTGGTGCACCTCACTGTATTGGTCATCTGTCTTTTGCTTCTTTATACAGGTTATTGTCTGAGATTCACACAGCAGCTGTATGCAATGCCAGAGCAAGTGTCCACGGTACTCATGCATTATATTTTTGTAGCATTAGTGATGCACGATTTAAGGATAGATATATGAGCACACATATGTATCACACTAGGATCCTGCAAAGATTGTAATACGTGCATTCATAATCTACCACATTAACTATTGCAATTCCCTCATTACTGGTCTTCCCCTAAACAGACTTTCACCTCTACAATCTATTTTTAATGCAGCAAAGAGACTCATTTTCCTTCCAAAATGTTCTTCTGCTGCTATGCTTTGTCAGTACCTACATATTAATGAATCAAATAAGTAAAACACTTCTAACAGTGTTCATTATAGCACCCTGCACCTGTCAAAACCCGTGTAGTTTCTCTTTCCTGACTGGGGTGTTGCTCTTTGCCCTGGTGCTTCTAGCACACTCTCCTCTGTATCTCAATGCTGAACACCATCTAACATAAGCAGCCATTTACATAACTGCACAACCTCACAACTTAACCCCATCACTCTGCCTCTCATACACACTCATAAAATGCTCCCATACCCAATTACAGATCTTTTTCATTCTGCACCCACTCTGTGGGATTACCCCCCCTTGTACAAAAGTTTCCCCGCCTTAAACATACCCTGGAAACTGACCTCTTTAAGCATGCTTACTAAAGTCCTGAGCGGTCTTCTAAAACTCCAAGAACATTCTAATTACCATCTCACTAAACAGTTTACACAAGTTTAAGAAGTATTATCTTTCTTTATTTATAAACTCTCTATCCCTTGACTACACTAATATGCAATAAGTGGTACATAATAGTCATACGCCTATTTCACTAAAGATTGTAAACTTGCGAGTCCCCTCACCAGTTTTTATTAATTACAGTGTTAGTCCCCATACTACAGAACATGCTATTGCTATACAAATTATATATCTACTGAGTGTTCCTGCTAAGCTGTTTCAGCAGGGTGCTGCACCCTGCCCTTTTTCAGTGCACCCTGCAGGATCATAAATCGCCCCCTTGTATACAGAATGCAACAGCCAGAGTGCATGCTCCCCCGTCATGTGACCGCTTCCAGGGGCGGGGGAAGATGGGGGATGCAGGTCACGGCGCTGCCCCCGGCTTCCCTGATGAAGTACAATGTAAGGAATGGGAGGGAATTCAATTTGGCACAAAGCGCCGAAGGGCACTGTTGTGATAACGGGTTGCACGCATATTAGACAAATGAAGGCGTGGCGACATTGTAACATTTCCCTCGCACCAATATGAATTGCCCCCAATATGTGCTGCTTATAGGTTGAATAATAGTATCCCGACATAACTACAGTGTTATCACAAGGACTTCAATATGCAGATTGAAATGCAATGTCTAACACCAAAACAGCACCAAATAAATTTATATGTAAAATGTATACAAATGTATAGAAACATAAATATATGCATACTTCATCTTCAACAGTGGTTTGCTGAACATATATAGGGGCAACTCAATAGTTTTTTTTTAGTCTCTCGCCACTAGATGGTACCCAATGGTAGCAATTCAATTGTTGTGCAATATGGGCACGATCACTGCTAGTGCAGACATTTCTGCTTGCTGCCTCCTAAGGTGGCGAGTACATATGTGCGAAAAGTGCCCCATATGGGGGCCCTGACAGGACCTTACGTGTTGCGGGCACTATTTTAGTCAGGTTTATCAGCTTTGCGCAGCTAAAACCGGGACTTTTGGGTCCTTAAAAATGTAATTGTCAGATAAACTTTATGTTTACTTAGTGAAAATTATAAGGCTCATTGTGTAATAACTAAACTAATAAAAAGCAAAAGTGTTATAGATCTGTAGTTTGTGTATCAGCACAGTATAGCTTTCACTATTTTTTATTGCCTTCTGCCAACGTAAATAAGTGAAGAAAAAAAAATATTTGTAACTTCTCATTTGTGTGAGTCACATTAATTTTTCCATGCTATTCCATGAAACTGCGTTAAAGTAAAGCTATAATAAATCCTGCTTTCAGTCACACTATATATTATACATACTGTATATACTGCCAACAAGGTGCGGCACTCAGGGCAGAACAACTGGTCAGAAATCCCGGATGTAATAGTGATTTTTATTTATTTATTTTAACTGGTTTATGTACACTGAATGCTGCACCTGTTTGGCTGCTTAGATTTTCAAAAGCACTGAGTCCTGTTGTATCTATGGGAGCAGTATGTGGTACTGCCGCACGGGATGCCGAATGTCAGGATACTGGCATCGGCATCCCGTGTGCCAATATGCCAGCAGGGGGGTTAGTACAGCGAAGCCCCTTGTGGGCTCTGTGGAGTGTGCCCTCTATGGGTGTGTCATACCCATAGGGGGGGAATCACCTACATCGCCGGTATAGTACCCCCCCGTCGGGAGCCCAGTGTCGGTATTGCAACGGGCGGTATGTTAACGGCATACCACATCTATGGCCCAAATGTATTAAGCCATAAAAAGTGATAAAGTGGAGAGTGATCGAGGGGTCTATTAGTAAAGCAGAGAAAAGCCTTGTTTTGCATTAAACAGGGCTTTTCTCTGCTTACCACAATTCACAGAGTGGGCTACCGTCTTTTGAGTCTGCTTTCCGTTTCTCCTTGGAATTCGGGTTTGCCATCTCAGGATGGCGTAATCTGAACTGTGGTGAGGTAACTGCAGGGAAGCTCCCTGTCCAGCACCCATGTTAGCTTCGCCCCCTGACCTCCCAGCTGCCACTGCTACCTGCCGGGAGGTCAACAGGCAGTGCACTGTCCCGCTGGCATACTCTGGACCTCCCAGAAGGGGACTTCCAGTGGAAACAGCGGCGCTGGAGCCCCGGAATTGCTACTTATCACAGCTATACATCAATTCACTTTTGGTTTTCTTTATGAATAGACCCCATAGGGCGGGATGTACTAAGCTTGTCCACAGTGCTAAATGGCCTATTACCGCTCCAGGCACTCTTCTCCATGCTTACCTCCCTCTCCAGGTGCCCGGCTCTGCCTGTCTCTTACAATGTTTTCTCTGCGAATCACCGCCGGTATGAACAGTAGCCCCGCCACTCCTCCATTGCAGCCACTCTGGGCTCGGCGCATACGGAGCCAGAGGATGACCAATTAGCGGACAATGGTGGCAGGTAATGTGTCAGAAAGGACACGTGATACGGAAACATCAGAAAAGAGAAAGGCAGCGCCGGGCGGCAGGGGAGGGGTAAGCGTGGAGAAGTACCCATAGAGGTAAGAGAGCATTTAGCACAGCGGACAAGCTTAGTACATCCCGCCCATAGAGTGATAAAGTACCATCCAATCAGCTCCTAACAGCCATGTTACAGGCTGTGTTTGAAAAAAAATGACAGGAGCTGTTTGGTTGGTACTTTATCTCTCTTTATCCATCTCTACGGCTAAATACAGTTGGGTCTAATAAGCTGCAGGGCAATACTCTGAGATCGAGAGATGAATGGTTCTGGAGAAAGAACATAACGTTCTGGAATGTTGGATTGTCCTTGTCTGGCGTGTTCGTGCTGCCAGGTTATGGGTATCTGTGGCAGAAGCCGCTCTGCATGCGAAATGCACCGGTACACGATAAGCTTTGTGCATTGGAGTGCCAGCCACTAATGATTTGGTAGCACCCTAGTGATTTATGTCCCTGCTGATGTATCACAGGTACGTAGTGCCCCGACCACTATATGTGGGGAGGGTGTATGACCGCGAACTCTCCCATGTGCGGGCTGATGGCGCTTACTGTACTTTCACTTCGTCCACTAGACACGCGCCCTCACGCACCGATCTCAGTGCTGAGCACACGGTCACAAACCGTGGCTGCAATGCGAGCAGGAGACAATCGTCAGCCAACAGGAAGCAGGCTAGAGCCACGTCACCCATAGTGTAATGAGCCGCACTGAGGGGACCCGGCGCCTCCCCGGTCTCCCGGCTTCGCCCCCAGCAGCACAGGACACGCACACAGCGCGGTCACCCCAAGCACTGCCCGGCCCTGATTCTCTTACCGCCTGCAGCGCGGCGACAATCCACAGCAGCATCCTCTCCGCCACCATCTTAGCAGCCGGCACTCGACTGTGACTACTGGTGACGACGAGGACCCAACAGCTGACTATACAGCTGCCGGCTAGATAAAACACCAGCTGCATGTATAACCGCTGACACTGCATGCATTGTGTGCTATACAGACTAATACGCAGCTGATGAGCACCACTGTGCTATGATTTTCGTAACTAGCTCAGCTTTTGTTTTCACTTTCGGCTCCGGCATTGTTTACAGGCTATCATTAGACAGCTAAATCTCCCCCAGTCAGGGCCTCAGCTCACACAGGACATTCCCCGGTGGGGGACAGCGCATTAACCAATCATGTCTTAGAAATTGGCGGAGTCTGGTTGCCTGGTAACCTGTGGCACGGAGGAAGGCTGCGCGTCACACGTAGGGGGTGTGTCGGCGTGACGTAAGGCGCAATGGGCCGGCGCTGGTGCTGCGGCTAGAGCTGGAGGAGCGGCGGGTAGTCAGTCTGTGCGCCCTGCTAGCGGATCACGCTGGAGCCGCAGCCTATCGCGGTACCGTCCTCCTCCGCTCCGCTCACCTCGGCTCCGCGGGTGTGTCTGTGCGCTGCGGCCAGTGCTCTTCCTCACCCCCCACCCCCGATGCCCACGTTATGTCGCGATAGACTAGGTTGATGGGGCTCCTAAGGATTATGATGCCGCCCAAGTTGCAGCTGTTGGCGGTGCTGACCTTCGGGGTCGCGATGCTCTTCCTGGAGAACCAGATCCAGAAGCTGGAGGACTCCCGGGGAAAGCTCGGTAAGATGACCCCGAGGGGGAGGCGATGAGCCCTATGATCTTACCAGACACCTCTCCATGCCCAGCCGGCGGTGTGCAGGTCTGTCCAAGGAAGCTGCTTGTGCTGTACGCGGCCCTGATGGTGCCTGCCCAGTGCTCACAGCTACCCTGGCATGAGCGGGCACAGCTGGTGTCCTATTCCTTCAAACCGGCTATTGCTGAGCCATCACTGGAATGATCCAGCAGTGTAGAGAGCCCAGTCTCCTGCCATAGAAGTACCAGTCCCCAGTGCATTATTCTATCTAATGCCCAGTGAGCCTGAGTATAAGACGCTGGCATTATAGTGCTGCCACAGGCTGATCTGCTTAATCCCAATGTGTACATGGAAGATAACAACCCAAGGAGGTCCTTAGTGCAGGCGAAGGAGGTCTGTGCTGTCCAGTGTAACCTGTTGCTGGGGTGTCAGTGGCCAGTCATGCTTCACTTTGGTGAATGTTACCTATAGTGCAGGATAATGGGAATCCTATGTGTTTTAGTTCATTTATATTTATTATTGCAGTAACTTCAGTCTTGAAACTGTTCCTCATGACAGCCTTATATGGATTGTAGCGTCTTATTTAAAATAAAATGCGTCATTAGATAATAAACACAGAGAAAACAATTCACAGTTTGGGGTATATTATTTTGAAAATCTGACCAATTGACCGGCACAGAGCATTTAAGCAAAATCATTTCATTTTGGTTTTCTTTGCTTATTTATTATTCAGATTTAGCTTACATTGTGTCACTCAACAGAATGTCACCGCTATATAAGTAAATGTTAATAATATTAATACATTTTAAAGTATGTAGTGCTCAAGTGTAGGCTGCTTCCAGGCATTAGACAAATGTTCAGTGAGAAGTTCCGCTACACAAGCGATCTGAAACAAACTATACCCAGGCTCCTATGTAAGAATGATTGTGATAGTCAGTGGTTCTGTTGCTTTATGGATTACCTATATTATGTTAATTATGTATCTGTTTTACCCTGAAACCCCTTACCTGATAGATATTCCTTATCTTTATCCATGTTAGACTGTTATAAGTGATGGGAGTGTGAATGCAGGGCTTCCTCTTGATTTTACATCGTGTCTGTATATCTGGTAATATGAAATGTAATGGAGTTTGTTAATTTTTGTACCGCACATGGTTTTACTCAGCACTGTACAGGTTCGATACCAATTTCATTTTGGCAATTTTATTTTGGTTCTTGGAACATATAGTATGGAATTAAGGCGTTGGGGCTGAAATGCTGGCGTTCGGGATGCCGATGGTCAGAATACTGACCGCGGCATGCCGATGGTTAGAATCTCGACAGGGGTTGGGTAAGTATGCCAACACTCCCCCTTAACTCCCTGACAATAATTTACTGCAGCCTAAACCTAACACCCCCCTCCCCGCATCCTAACTGTAACCCTCCCCCGCAGCCTAACTCTGCCCCGCAGACTAAACCTAACCATCCCCCCTCCGTGGCTTGGCCCAGCAGTCACTTGTTCGGGTTCCCTGGCTGTCGGGATGCCAGCACCGGGATTGGGATCTCATTCGGGATGCCGGCATCAACGTTCTGAGCAGTGTTGTGATTCCAGAGGCTGTATTTCGACTGCTAGGGTCCTGACTGGATTTCCCATGAAGGTGTACAAGAGACTAGTAGGCAAAAAATCTTGTTCTACATTTAACCAAAAGCTTCTCATTTTCTGCACTTTATAGTGGCTTTTAATTCGGAGCGAATGGAATTTGTTCAATGGAAGCTTTGTTCAATTTTCCCCATAGTTCTCCGTTACCTGCTCTTCAAGTTTGGGTGACAAATTAAGGTTTAATACTTTAGTATTATCCAAGTAAATCTTGAAATTCAAGACTTCACCAAAGACAGACATCTTTTAGTTTGGATGTCCCACATTGGGCGGGATGCTTCAAAGGTAAGTTTGCAGTCAGACCTTCGAAAAAGCTGTTTTCAGAGGTTTGGCCGCATTTTGCATATGCACCAAGCTCCGGAATGCGATACATTCTGAAGCTTGGAACGGG